>NW_004524793.1:346201-351661 GCF_000260255.1 Octodon degus
AAATACAAAAAAAAAAAAAAAAAAAAAAAAAATCGGGATTATATCACACCTGTGAAATAGTATGACTGTGTCTGTATGTAGTTTATATATTCTGATGTATAGCAGTGGCTCAGTTCATGTTATCCTAGTTAGTCACAAATTATATTCTGTTTACTCAAGTACAATGCTTAGGGGTTAATATATCTTTATATACAAGGTAGTATGTGTTCATACCCTCATAAAGAACAAATTCAAAGGCAAAGATAGGAATGTCTAAAGAAAGTTTCAGAGACTGGGTGTGGTGTGCGGTGTGCATGCCTGTAATCCCAGCACTTGGGAGGCTGAAAAGAGGAGAATCACTATGAGTCTGATCTACCTAGTGAGACCCTGTAGACCCTATAGTAAATGTATTAAAAAAAGTTTCACTGCTTATATCTACTTCAAAAAATAGTTTTCATTTATTTTTTTATTTTTATTTTTGTTATGAACAGAACATATTTGTTGGGGGAAAGAAAGCTCCTCTCCGAGAGAGGGACAGGAGGGGGACCCAAGCAGGTTGTCCCCAATTAGTTTTCATTTAACCTGACTGTTTGCAAGTGATATAAATAAAAATTTAAATTATCTGTTTGAATTTAAAAGGAATAGCTTACAACTTCACTCAAAAAAAACCTGCAAAACAATTACAATAAAACTTAATGCTGCAAAAGATATATATATATATATATATATATATATATATATATATATATATTTCACTCAGTGCATTCAATCATAAAATAATCCAATGAATCCTTGAGAAGTTTACTCTTTTCTACTTCCTGTACAGTTTTATACTGACTTTCCTCCAGATTCATATATAAGCCTACACCTTTACAGCAAGTTGGACACATTTAGCTATCAGTTCAGAAATGGAAAATTGTAATAACTGTGTTTTTCAGACGTAATTCACAGGTTAAACCTGGTGGAAATTGCTTTCCTCCAAGTGAACTTTTCAGGATGATGCATTGCACGGAAAGTGTGTCACTCTCAATCTGGCGCTGAGGCTCCCTAGAGCGGGGAGGTGGAGATGGTGGAGCTGTGCTGCAGGCTGGACCGCTGCTGCTGAATTAACATCTCGGGGTTTCACCTGCGATCTGTTGATCGAAAACTGACTCCTGCGTCATTCTGTTCTCTTGCATGGTTGGGAAACATAATCTTTAATGGTTGAATAAATTTCTCTCTACACATTGACTAATAGTAAATCTTTTAGATCTCATTCAGTTTTATCGTTCCCTCTGGCGGTTCAGTTGTTGGCCTAGATTTATCGAAGTTCAACAGAAAGCAATTGAAATCGCCCAATGAAATAAAAATCCTAGTATTAAAAAAATAATAAAAAGCTTTATCCTTAAGACAGCAACTTCTATCATTCAGAGCTGATCTGAACGGGTCTCTTGATGTTGACCTTGGATAACAGTTCAGACTGCGCTGTTGGGTAAGATCCTTGAACATTCTGAGTCTCTTGCTTTTTCTAACAATCCTAGAAATATTTTAGTCTTGTTCCCTTGCTATACAGAAGAGTGTTGATTATTAATTTAGTCAAAAAGCAACTTATGTAGTTGTTCCTTTCTTCCATAATTTAAAGAAACACCAAATAATCCAGCAATATCTATTTTAAGGACTTAAGATATCTTTATGTTCAAATTATTCTCATAACAGGTGCATGTTCACTTATGTATTAATGCAGAGCAGTAAAATTTGAGCAATAATTTTATAAAAATCTCACAGTTTTCTTGAAGCAGTTTTGCTTTGTTTTACACATGTGCTTTACGGTACAATCTTCTTAAAGAGGAACTGCATCTGTGTAGCAAAACTTTTTTTTCTTGGATAAAATTAGAATAGATTAACAAGCAATATGTAAAGAATTTGGATTTCTTTTTCTTTGTCCAGTGACCTCTGAATTTTTATTTACTCGCTATTTCCCAAGGGCTACCACTCCTGTTGCCTCAGTGTCTCAACACTTTGGTGTCATGGGTCTCAGACACTATTTTTCCGTCCACGCGTGTTTGTTCTCTGGATGGTTTGCACCGAGGCGCTGCTGCTGTCCAGGACATCAAGGAGATTGAAATCCTCCCCACTTTCCAGCAGGCAGAGGTATGTGGCGATCTCAGCCTCCAGCTTGACCTTGATGTTGAGCGGGGCCTCGTACTCCTGGGCCTGGCGCTGCCCCTCTGTTCCGGTCTGTGCCAGCTCAGACTCCAGGTACAGCAGGACTGCGCTGAGTTGCTCCATCTGCGTAGAGTAGCGGGCCTCCACGTCTCTCAGGCTGTCTTCCAGGCCAGTCTTCAGATTTCTCATGGACTCCAGGTCAGTCTCCAAGGACTGGGCCGTGCGTTTCAGCTCTGTGAGTGTCGTCGCAGCAGCTCCAAATTCAGCAGACTGCGAGGTGACTGCTGTGGTGCTCACCTCAGTCTGCTGGGACCAGTTCTTGTCCAGTTCTTCTCGGTTCTTCTGAGCCAGCGCATCGTGCACGGCCCTGATCTTGCTGAGGTCCTGAGATGTGGACGCACCCACCTCCACAGCCAGCCCAGAGCCGGCAGTCTGGGCTTGAAGACTTCTGGCTTCATCCTCATGGTTCTTCTTCATGAACATCAGTTCCTCTTTCAGAGTCTCGAGTTCTGTCTCCAGCTGCAGCGGAGTGATATTGGTGTCATCGATGACCTAGCGAAGCCTATGGATGTCGTTCTCCACAGACCAACGCATGGCCAGCTGTCTCATACTTGACTCTAAAGTCATCAGCAGCAAAACAAGCATTGTCCATCTACAGAACGATGAGATCTTGTCCACAGATTTCGCAAAGATCTGAGCCTTCATCTCCTCGACGGTCTTAAAGTAATGGTCCCCGTCTCTGACCGGGGACCCCTTCTTCTCCAGGTGCTCTCGGATCTTGCTTCCCAGCTTCTGACTTTCCGTCTCCAGGCTCCTCACTCTCTCAGATAGGAGGCCGGTGCCAGGCAAGCACTTATTCCACTGAGCCATCTCCCCGGCCCTATAATAATAATTATTATTATTATTTTATGTATTTGGTACAGGATGCCACTGTGCAGCTTGGACTTGTAGTGATCCTCCTCTTTTCAGCCTTCCCAGTGCTGGGATTACAGAAGGGAGCCACAACGCTTGAACTCAGCGGTCCTCTCAGCGCGCCTGGGAGCGGGGCCAGCTCAGAATGCGCTGGGGGGATCAAACCTTGGCCTTGAGATTACCTAAGCAGGTGCTTAGTCCCCTGAGCTATCTCACTGACTATCCCTGTCTTAATTTTTTTTTTAGGTAAAAGAAACAACTGTGTCAACAAGAACTGGTTTTTGTCTTAGAAAGTATTTCTAAGTCGTTTCCTCACTTTAATTTTGTGACTCTCCAAAGGTTTTTTGAATGGAATTCTGGTGTCTAAGAAATTGGTTCCAAATCACAATTTATATTTATTTTAAGTAACCTCTATGAATATAGAAGTGGCCAATAGCAGTATTGATTTTGACAAAAGTTAACATTTAGAGGCATTTTATATCACTGTAGTTGCAGATTTCTCAAAATATCATTGACTTTTATTATATGCTGAATTTTAATAAGTAATAAGCTATTATATAAGGTCAGGTTTTATATTCCAGTATAAAAACAAATACAATCATGTATCAAACATCTAAAAATATTGCTGCTATAGTTACAAAAGTTTTTTCCTGAATTTTTTATTTTTTTTAAATTTCTTTTATAGAGTAGTTTTATTTTCACAACAAAACAGAGTGGAAAATATAGAAATTTCCCATTAATTTTGTGCTCTGAATATTTTCAGGATCCTTCACTGTGTATATCTCTTTCTATAGTGGTATATTTTTATAACTGGTAAACATACAAAGCATGTTACTATGCCCCAAATAGCATAGTTCACACTCAGGGTCATTTTTGACCTTATATAATCTATACATTTGAAAACAAACAAGCATACATTAGTACAGTCTGCCATGACACGGGCTGGAAAAATAGAAGACACAACTTTCAATTTGAATTACTTTTTGTGTTTGCACTACAGATGAATCTAAGTTAGGTAAGTATTCTAGGTAGGAAAGAAAAATGAGGCTCATGGAGATCTTTAGTTTGTTTGCATTTTCTTCTGTTTTATGTGATTTCCCTAACTGTGCTAAATTATCCCAGGCCCCTGCATCAAAAGTAGAATCCCTCTCTTAGTACTGTATTTAGATTTTCTGGCTGTTCTTGATGTGCCAAGGACTGGACAAACTTCAGCGTGTTAGTTTTCAGTTGGAGTGGAACATGTTTCTGGACTGGCTGTAATAGGATGCATCTAATGTACAAATGAGGTAAGCCCCACTTTAGCTGTTCCTGCCTTTCTGGTAGAGCTGCAGAATACCTTTTTCCAACATACATTCACATACTTCTTATGGTTACATGTTGTCATGCCATGAATGGTATTTCGGAATAGAGAAAGTCTCCTATGAAACAGCACAGGACCAGACTGTGAAATTGATGGAGAAGCCTGGTCACCGACCCTTGCAGTTCATGACATTCCATGCCACAGAACATCTTAGCCACAAGACACATCTGGTGGAGGTGGATTTACCTCTTGTTCTCACAAAGGATCATATAAACTCACTGATGTTGGGAAATTCTATTATTTCCCTGTAAATCTATTTTTCACAGACTCTAAGAAGCTTCAGGGTCAGAGCCGTTCCTTCCTCCTCCCCTTATGCCATAGGTCCCCACTGCAGGTTGCACTGTCTTTGTCTCCAAAAAACTCTAGGTCACTTCTCTGTAAAACAAATATTGCTTTGCTACTAAACATTTTTATACATTAGGGATTTTTTCTCTAAATTTAAAATTTTACCTTTATAAAACCTGAAATGCTGCTCTATCATCTATCTGTCAATGTGCAGCTTTTTAACTCCAGATAGCTAGTAGATTCAATATTAGGTCACATTATTTGATTTTTATGGCATCATTACGAAGTTAGAGTCTTTTAAAAACTCTTCCAAAAAGCAAATGTGAAGAATAAATGAGGATTGCAGTAACTGTACTAACACTATGAAACAGCACAGTGGCAGTAGGCCACACATCTTTCAGTATGGTGAACATTTTAAATTTAAGTTAAATTGTTATGATTCCCTTCACTTTGGGTACTATTTGTCAAAGAAATACTAAATTGTTAGGACAAAGATTCTGAACAACGTACTTGCATCTCTTTAAATAATGGATGTGTGCTTAAGGATGATGCTATGTCTCCCTTCTCTATTTTTGCCTAGGATTAATGTGGAAATTTTCTGACACACTGTCATATGAGCTAAGAAAGTTTCAGCATTTTCGTTTTAGATTTTACATAGAATAGTAAAATTGGATGGATGAATGACTATCACAATTTGGAAAGTTGATTCAAAGCTGTAAATTATCGTCTTATCTCTGTAAGAGCCATCACAACGTCTATTACACTTCCATAGGTAACGG
>NW_004524793.1:352526-359245 GCF_000260255.1 Octodon degus
GGGCAGAAGACTAATACCTAAATTGGATACAGAACCCTCCAGCATTAGATCACCCCAAATAAAAGACCCAATCAAAAATGGGCAACTAAAAAGAATAGACACTTAGAACTAATGAAATACAAATGGTCAATAAATACATGAAGAAATGCAAATCAAAACAATGCCGAAATTTCATATTACCTCAAGAAGGACCTTCGTCAAGAAGTGAAGTAATAACAAATGCTGACATGGCTGTTGAGAAAAAGAAACCTACTTGTGGGACTGCAAGCTAAACTAGCACATTTATGACGGAAATCAGCAGAGAGATTTCTAAAAAATGTAAAAGGCAGAACACTTCTACTGGACCCAGAGAGTCCCCTTTTAGGTATCTTTCAGTCAGAGTTAGACAGATCATACTACATATCACATTATGATATGTCTATACACATATCATAGTGTATACACATATCATATCCATGTTTGTAGTAGCACAATTCATAGTAAATTTGGAATATGGACTACGTTACCATCAGTGAATGAATGCATGAACAAAAGTGTGGAATTGCACACAGTGTAGTGCTCTGCCATGAAGGAAAAGAAACATCATTTGCAGGAAAATGGTTGTATCTTGAGTCCATGCATTAAGTGGAATAAGTGTGACATACAAGTTTAATATCACATGTTCTTCCTCTTACCAGAAGTTCAACATATAAGTAAAGAGGCAAACAAAAGCTACATAAGAGAAAATAGGGAGATAGATCTTTTGGAAAAAGGGAGAGAATCAATACTTGAAGGAAGGGGGAGGAGACCAGGGATATGAACTTAAGATGTGTCATGCTGGCCGAGGAAATAGCTCAGTAGAATAAATGCTTGCCTGGCAAGCATGGCGTCCTGAGTTCAATCCCCAGTACTGGAAAAAACAAAAACAAAAACAAACTAACTAGCAAACAAACAAAAAACAAGATATGTCATGCAACTGTACTAGCTCCCCAAAAGGAATGCAATCATTACCCAAATTTATACAAATCAAAGATTAAACATTTTTTTAGATAAAAACTGAAGGAAAACAATAAATGGCTCAATATTTCTAGGTTTTATAATTAGGTCAGTTGTGACGCTATTAGCCAAGACATTAATACAATTTAGTAGTAAAACAGCTCTGATTTTAGTGTGATAAGCTTAAACTTCCCACACATTTCAAGACAAGCACAAGCAGGTAGTTAGCAAAAGGAATTTAACAATTTAGTGGAATCCTGAGTCTGAGTAAGGAGTATACACAGATGCTGAAATATCGTGACATTCTAACAATAATTATTGCAACAGTTAAGGAACATGAAAAACTGTAAATATTTTTATTTCTTTTGAGTTCTTACACTAGGGAGACTATATAATATTTACACATGTGGATCTAGTTTATTTCACTTGTAAGTATATCTTTAAGTGGCATCCACTTAAATATAAAGGCTTCATGTTTATCATTTTTTTTATTGCTGAGTAACGCTCCATTGTATAAAAATACCACATCTTTTCATCCATTCCTCAGGTGACAGGCATCTTAGTTGTTTCCACAATTTGGCTATCAGAAATTGTGCTGTTATAAACATAGGTGCACATATATCACTATGATATGAAGTTTTCAGTTCCTCTGGGAGGATTCTCAGTAGGGGACAACTGGTTTAAATGTGATTTCATGTTGGATATTCAGACAGATTATTGTTGTGAGGGTCAGCTCAATAACCGATGTTATAGGGTAATAATATCATTAAGCCTCTCTTTGGGAGGGTTAACAACTTAAGTTTGCAGACCAAAAATTAGGGAAAAAGAACAGTTTCAAGAACAGCCAACAGTTTGGCCCTAGTCTTTCAAGGTCAGTGAGGACTCAGGACATCCTATAGTCCTGAGTGTAACATCCTATAACTCAGTTGGGTCCCATATTTTCTGATCGAGGTGATTATGGGGCCAGAGAGGAAAATGATTGATGATGTATAGTGTGCCTAAAGAGAGTCACATGGAGGAAAAACATTCTCTCAGGCTTTCACAGAAAGCAAATTGGTCAAGGAAGGGCTGTGACTCATCCACATGGCTGACCCTGACAAAGGATCTACAAAGTACAGTACAGGGTTTCAGGGCAAATCCTGAGGGGATTTGACTGATCTTGTCAGATACAAAAGTTACATTTCTTGTTATATAGGTTTTGCTTTATCTTGGTCTTATCCATCCAACAAAAAAGTATAAAATCAAGGTATGAAAAATAAAGCCATGTTAAAATGCTAAGCTGTAAAAGGCTCAAGTCAACAACTTCTAACATTGCCAGTCCTACAGATAACCCAGTACTATTATGGACTACTGAACTATATTGGATTACTTTGCTGAATTCATGCACCTACAATATTTAAATGACAATGGAATATTCTGACAAAACTAAACAAGAAAAGTGGATATAAATGAAGGACCATTTTGTATCTGTATATACAAAATAATTAGGATATATATGCAGCTACTTTCTCTTAATTCAATGTGAAGAAAGATTTGTACTAACATGTTTGTACAGGATACCGTGTCTGCATCTTGTACTATGAATAGCCACTATGAAGACAACAATATGCAATATATTTATTATTGTAACTCTCCTACTGACCTGCTTTGAAACTGTCTCATTGGTATTTGTTTCTCAATAAAATTAATTTAAAAACCTGCAAATAAGTACAATGGAGTCCAAAGGGGAAAAATTTTACAGAAAATGCATTTTTTACTAATTTTATATAAGTACATAATTTTATTTCCAAAAATGGCTATGTTATCCATAACCATGTGTGAGTTCTTTCCTAAAGGTATTTGATAAAATGCTAAGTTGCATAAAGTAGAAATAAACAAGATTGAAATGGAGAGTTTGAGTTGCAGCTCCATGATTCTTCTGTACATGGTCACAGGCAAGGCACAGTTCTATGTGTACTATATATGTAAAATAAAGGCACATTCTCTCTGTGTAGGCCTGCACATTATTTATAACCTACATTCCTGCTCTATATGTTTATTATTCACTCCTCTCCTTTTCCTTTGGATATCCATGTTCTTGGAAATGATGAAACACTTCTAGTGTGTGTCCCACAGGCTGAGTTTAAATGGAACACATATTGGCAAAAATCATGCTAATACTTTAGTAATTTGAAATCTTTCCCCAATTGCAAATTGATTACTGAAATTTACAATTAACAAACAAGAAATGAATAGGATTTAGGCAATCTCCGACTTTCCGACAGCTTATTTTAAATTGACCTCAAATTGTTTTTTTTTTTTTAACATATATTTATCACTTTTAAACGTGTTAATTGTGTTGCAAGCACTGCAGCTGGGATTAATTTAGAGCGTTTGAATTGCCTTCTCTACAGCTGGCGAACACTGAAGCAAAGCTGTGAAATAAGCTCTGCTAAAAGAATGAGCTAGTTTGCAGTGTTAATTATTCAACCCTTTCCTTCAGAATTCCTTCTAAGAAGTACGGTCAGATTATGAGAGAAATTCTTTTTCTCATGGACAGTAGTATGAGCTGCAATATGAAGTTTGGATAAGGTGCTGATTTATGTGTATCCCAGTTAGCAGGCTAAAGCTCCCAGATATTTGGGGGAAAAGCAATGAGTTCCAGTTTACAAGGTGACGAAGCCAAAAATTATCTATTATTTCAACATGACTAACATAAGTGAAGAAATCAATCAATAAATAGGGAAATTAAAATGTATGTGTGACAGAGTGCCTTTATTTACTGGGTCACTCCTTTGTTTATTTATTTATTCTTCCTTGTGTTCTTTATTTCTACCTAAAAAAGAAACTATTCTGGAAACTATTCTTGGAGACTCATTCTATTCTTGTCACTACCGCCCTACAAGATTTTGTATGCACAGAAAATATAAAGCGATTGTTTCAGTTTACGGAACATTAATAAATGCGATCCATACTGCAAGTACCTCACTTCTCAATATTACATTAGACCTTAAGACAGCGTATGTAGTTTTGTAAGTAAAAATTTGAGTATTGAATAAGAACAGGAAAAGCAGAGGGTAAATATGCCGTCTGATAGCAATTACTGCTTAAGTTAGAAATGGATCACTCAAGTAAAGTCCTGAAATTGAATATTGATTACTCAAAGGAAAACTACTCTAAAACATTTGATTCGGTCTGGACTTGATATTTTTTTCCTTCTTTATGACCACAGTGTATTTAATTATTTGAAATTGAGTATTACTTACAAAGTATTAAGAAAAATCAAACTCACAAGATGTTTTATGATATAACAGATGAAAATGTGTTGACCAATTGCTGTAGCCCAAATTCTCAGTAAATGACTCCTATTTTATGTTTCTGTAAATTTTCTACATCAAGTTGTGAAGTATAGTTTGCTGTAGAGATATTAGCATAATAAATGACATTTACCTATGACTCCTCTTCAAAAATGATCAGCTAGTATTCAATATTTTTAACTATAAATATCCTTACCTTTTCTACCTTTTTGTTGTAGTTCATTGTAGCAGATATTAAGTACTTCACCCTCTATCTCTCTACACTCTGAATTTTACTTGTAGCAAAAATAAAATTTTATTTGATATTTCTTTTTTTCTTTTTATTTTTGTCTCCACAATTGTCCTATAAAGTGAAAGCTATGTCTGGTGTTTGATTTAAGTAGGAATTTTTTTTTAAATAGGAATTTTTATGTCTTCCTTCCCATAGTTATCTTTTTTCTGTTTGTCCTGTATCACTACTTCTTGTCCTTGCTTGAGTGGTTGATTTTTGAAATCTTTTCATAACTGTAGATTAAAATAATATAGATATCTAGACATATAGGGCCTTTGATCAGAAATGCTCCACTCTCCTCTAAATTTATTTATTTGTTTATTTATTTATTTTAAGAGTAGAAGGAATTGAGGGGCTGGGGACTTAGCTTAGTGGTCTAAGCACCTGCGTGGTAAGCTCACTGAAACTGGGCATGGTGACACATCCCTGTAATACTACCATTAGGGAGACTGAGACAGGAAGATAGCTACAAGTCCAAGCTGAATACAGACACCCTGAGACAGGAAGACAGATATGAATCAGGACTGCATAATGAGACCCTGTACCAAATAAATAAATAAATGATAATTTTAAAAAAGAATAGGAACAATTCATTGAGAGAAAGAAAGTTTCTGTCTGATGGGGCAGAAGGGGGCACAGAAAGTGGATTGCCTTCTCTTCTCAATTTAAAGTTTTACTTTACATGCTATATATCTCAAAAATGAATAGAAGGATTTTGAAATTTTTATCATAAACTATTGAAAAATATTTTAGAAGACTGATACCTAGCTTAGATCAAATGTATATTGAAGTATTGTTACCTTATTAAACTTTCTATTCCAGTTCAAAACAAATTTAATGAACAAATAAAGTATAAGAACATAAACAGATTAGAAAGCACATAATTTGTAATATATAAATGTGCATAATAAAAGAACAGCATAAAAATTTCCAAAGGAATTAAAAGACACATAAAGACAAATAGAATTCTGTTTAGGAGACAGAAGCTGTTAGCTTAGAAGAGAAATACAGTGACTGCCAGTTTGAGTAGCATACTTGCACAAGAATTTGTGACATAACTCAGTGATTAAACCTTGCAAACCTGAAGCAGTGTGCCTGTTATCTAGGACCATTTGGACCCATGCTAAAAAGCACACATAAGCTCATTAAACGACTAAAATTTATTTCACAGTTTGGAATGTGAGAAGTCTATGCTGAATTGGTAGCAACTCACTGTCTGGTCATGACCTTCTTTTTACTCATAGAGAACACGTAGCTATAGTCTTAGACTGAAAGACAAGGAAGCATTCTGAGGCTCTTTGTTTTTAATTGGCAAAACTTTATCACTCATTGGTACTATGGAAACATGACTTCATCCCAGCCCACAGAACTTATTTGCTAGGATCTTCCACTGGTGATTAGGCTTCCCCAAGCAAATGTTGGGAAGACAAAAACATTCAGATTATAGCACCCATTAAAGAGTAGCTCCCCATTTCCTCCTTCCCTTGAATACTGGAAATCACCACTCTGTTTTGTGTCTCCATAATTTTGACTACACATACTAAATCATGTAAGCAGACTTACCTAGTATTTGGGAGATCCATGTAGTGCTTTGTAAAAAAAAAAATTATTTCATTCAAATCTGAACAATAGTTCAATGTATGTGTGAATATTTTGCTTATCTATACATCTGTGGATATACACACATTATTTTCAGAATAAAACCTACTTGATCAAGTGTATTTCTTTTAATATCTTGCTGATGTAGTTTCCTAGCATTTTTGAGTCAATATTCAAGTGGGATTTTAGTAATTTTATTTTCTTGTATCATTTGCTTTAGTTTGGTATCAGGAATATGATGCTTTCATGAAATGTTTTAAGTAAGTACTATTCTTTTTTCCTAAAATTTTTATAACATTTTAAGAATTGGTTTGAATTTGTTAAATGCTCCATATTATTCACCAATAAAATCATCAGGTCAGGTACTTTATTAGTTAGGAGACTTTTGATTACCTAGTCAATTTCCTTACTAGTGGCATGTGATAAATTTTTATTTTAGTAATTTTATGTTCATGTATCTTGTCAAATTTCATAACATAAAATTTTGCATAGAACACTTATTTTTTATTTCTGTAAAATCTGTAGTACTGTAGTCTCTTTCATTTCTGAGTTTATAATAGTTGTTATACTGCATATTG
>NW_004524793.1:360540-392432 GCF_000260255.1 Octodon degus
CTGTTTACAACCTCCCAAGAGCTGGGATTACAGGCGTGTATCACCACACCAAGTCTCAACTGTCATCTCAGCATGCCCCAGAGGAGGGGCTGTCATGGCCGGCTGGGTGATCAGACCCCTGGCTCCTGTGCCTGTTTCTAGGTGCTTTAATCTGCTGAGCTATTTGGCCAGTCCTCTCTCCTCCCCTTTCTAGCATGCTGAAATAATGCCTAGGAGCAGAGTGCTAATGGGAGGGTAATTTAATATCTAAGACAAATTGTATGAAAATCTGCATAAAATAAAACTAGCTAACTCTATTTCTTTTCCTGTGTCATTAGCACCTCTGATTGATCTTAGGCAGTAGTAAAAGAAGGGCAATGAATAAAACACAGAGAACTATCCATATAACTTGTTTGATTTGAAGCAATTTATTTGATAAGCTAAAAAAGAAAGTTCCATACACTATAATTAACTCTATCATATTCACAACAATAGCAATTTGCTACATAGGACAATTTTTCCTTATTAAACCATCCTTTGGAGCTTTACATTTTAGGATAGTTCCTGTAGAGAAGCCATGACTTAGCAGACTGTGATGGCTAGTGCTCACTGTCAGCTAATGAGCTAGAAAGATGCCTCAGCAATCAGTGAAGCATACTTCTGCACTTGTCTTGTGGGACCATGGTGGTATGAACTTGGGGACTACACCTGGTCCCTGGTACTATATTCTTTAGCTCTTCTTAGCCTTTCTGAGCCTTGGCTGCTGTGATATATGCAATTTTTTTCCACCCTGACCTCCTGCCTTGATGCTTCTACCTTGAAGTCAGCTGAACATGAGCTCAAACCTTTGAAGCGATGAAGCAAACTAAGCCTTTTCCTTTTTGCTTGTGCATTTTGGATACTTCACCCAGTGGCAGAAATCTGACTAATATTTGCACCCATTTACCTTTGAAAGCCACAAGTTTATCTTTATAGCTGAGTAATACTCCATTGTATAATTATACCACATCCTTTGTGTACATTCTTCAGTTGATGAGCCTTTGGGTTGTTCCAAGATTTAGCTATGACAAGTTGCACTGCTGTAAACATGGGTGCACATAAATCGCTGTGGTGAGATGGTTTCAGTTCTTCTGTGAAAAGAAGTTAGAGATGAGAGAATAGCTAGGTGGAATGGAATCTCTAATCCTAGTTGTTTGAGGAATCTCCACACTGATTTCCACAGAGGTCATACCAGTTTATACCCCCACCAATAGTTGCGTAGGGCCCCTTTATCTCAGTATCCCCTCAAGCATATGCTGTTGGTTGATTTATTGATGGTAGCCATTCTCTCTGGGATGAGATACATTTTTTTAAATGATCAAAATGATAAACATTTTTATATGTTTATCTGCTATATGCATTTGCTCATTTGAGAACTGTTCACTCTTCTGAGGTATCCATTTTTTCATTGGGTTGTTGAATTTTAGGGGCCTGATTGGAAAGGATATAATAATCAAAGGAAATAAAAGTAAAAAGAAAGAATGACTAAAAATTAACCACTCAGTCCTTTTCTTTGAGTTAATTCTTCTACTTGCTAGAAGAATCTAAATTTTCAGAGGTCATTTCTTATAACCTATAGTCCTTGTGTGGATTTAAAATCATCAACTAACAGTATCAGGTGAAAGAAATGAACTGATGAAGGAAAAGCAAATTGTCTGTGTATTAGTAAGATTTCTTTTTCTTTAAGACAATAAGCTATCCTTGTAGCCTTTCTTTTTCTCTAATTTTGGTCTGCAAACTTAAGCTGTTAACCCTCCAGGAGAGAAGCTTAATGATATTATTACTCTGTAAAATAGGCAGTTGAAGTTAACCTCACTATCTTTCTGAATGTCAAACATTTCGGTTCTAGCCATTCAAGCTCAGTGAGGACTCAGGACATAGGAGAACCTGTACTGTAACATACTGTAACTCAGTCGTGTCCCAAATTTTCTGATCAAGGAGATTATGGGGCCAAAAGAGCAAAGTGATCAATGATGTAGAGTGTGCCTAAGGAGAGTCACATGGAGAGAAAATGTTCTCTCAGGCTTTCACAAAGAGCAAATTGGTCAAGCAATGGCCATGACTCACCCACATGACTGATCTTGACAAAGGTTCTACAAACTTTCAGGGTTTCAGGGTAAATCCTGAGGGGATTTGACTGACCTAGTCAGATACAAAAGTTACATTTCTTGTTATATAGGTCTTACTTTATCTTGGTCTTAACTATCCAGCAGAAAAGTATAAACATGAGGTATAAAAAATAAAGCCATATTAAAATACTGAGCTGTAAAGGGCTTAAGTTATCAACTTCTGACATTGCCAGTCCTACAAAAAGCCCACTACTATTATGGACTACTGGATTATATTTGAATATTTTGCTGAATTCATGCACCTACAATATTTAAATGGCAATGGAATACCCATCTTTGACAAAACTAAACAAAAAAAGAGGATGTAAATGAAGAACCGTTTTCCTGTGAAATTATATCTATAGAGATAGATAGATAGATAGATAGATAGATAGATAGATAGATAAGCAGCTACTTTCCCTTAATTCAGTGAGAAGAAAATTTGTGCTAATAGTGTCTGGACAGGATATGATGTCTGTATCTTGTACTATGAATAACTACTACAAAGACAACAATATGCAATGTATTAACTTTTGTAACTCTCCTACTAACCTGTTTTGAAATTGTCTCATTGCTATTTATTTCTCACTAAAATTGTTAAAGAAAATTTTAAAAGAAGACAACAATAAGCAGTATAATGACCATTGTTGATTTCGTTTTATTTTGCTTTTTGAAAGATTTGTCTCATTTATATTTTTTGTTATATAGTCCCTTTAAAATATAAAATTGTATTTTTTACTGTTTTAATTCTAATTTTTTTCTCTAAAAAATAAGAATGAAAATTAAAAAACATTAGAAATAATAACAAAATAATAAGAATTCAAAGAAAGAAATATGACTAACACATGGACAATTTGCTATTCCTGTTTTAGTTCATTTCTTTCATGTGATACTGTTAGATGATATTTAAAATCCACAAAAGGACTACAGGCTATTTGAAATAAGTTCTGATATTGTCATTTCCTCTAGTGAGTGGAGGAATGAACTGTAAGAACAAGACTAAATAGTTAACTTTTGGTCAGTCTTTCTTTTCAGTTTTTTACACTTTGTTTATTATATACTTTTCAATGTATTATTTTTAATGCTGTTACCTCTCAGATAAATCTGATTCTTATCCTCGGATTTCACATTTATTAGATATTTATTTCTTCCATTGTGCCAAGCAATATGGAATAGAGAAAAATTATTGAACTATTTCTCCTTTGCTTTCAAATAAGACCTACTATTTATTGAAAGATTGCCAGATACCAGGCATTTGGGTAATTGTAATTCATAGTCTTTCTAATAATTTTAAACACATATTTAGGAACTAAATATTATTTTTATTCTAATTTAGAATAAATTAAAGAATAGAAGTTCAAGCTCATTAAAATTCTTAAATCTGTACTGAAATACGACTCTGTTAGTCAATAAATTGTTTTCAAAAGTATCTATTTGTGCATTCATTTATTCATTTAAAATATTATGTGTCACAATGGGTGAAAAAAACCTTCTATCTATATGTATGATTTGTTTCAGTGAATTTTATCCCAAAAACTAAAATATTGCAATGATGAAACGATACCATTATCAATTTGCATAAAGGAGAACATATAAATGAAAACTGTAAATGGATAGCTTTCTCTTCATTCTTCAGCGTTCAACTAACCCAATTACTAGTAAGTCATTTTTAAAGATCCAATATGAGGCAAATAGTAAGTTTTGCAATGATTTCTTATACAAACGTATTTGTTGTAATCTTTTCTTCATGCTTCAAAAGTCCCAATCCAATTTTTGAACTTAAACAATTATTCAAAAGAAAGTTCATAGCAGTTACTTTCTCAAATACGGAGAGATATAGACGACAGTTATTGGAACAAATTCTAACACTGTATTTTCTCATGATTGCCAGAAAGTTATAAATTTCACTATGCTGTTTTATCTGAGAAAATGCATTATTGTAATATATTCTCTGTCATTTAGCTCTTGACAAGGCCAGGAATTTTATGTTTTTATAATTAAATGAAGCTATTACTTGCACAGAGGCAAGGCCAGTAAGTTATTCTGTTGGAAAAGTTTAGGGATACTGTTTTATGAGGAAAAGTGTCTGTTAAAGAACACACCAAATATTAAATCTCAGTGAAGACTACGAATTACTTGTAGTGAACAAAAAAGAATGACAATGAACATAGAAAAATGCTTATCCTGAAAAATGTTTTTAGATAAGTTCTTCATTTTTATATTGAAAGTTAATTAAAAAGAATAATACAAAATATTATGAAGGAAATAAGTGAAAATATATTGCATAAAAAAGAAATAGAAGATTAATCACAATGCCAAATTGTGTAAAGAAAAAAACCAAGAGAATAACATAAAATAATCACAAGAAGAGAATTTAAAAATTGATTCAGTAAGAGACAGATAAAGAGAGATTTAAAATTAAGAAAATAAAAAGTGCTATCTTCAAAACTTGATGGCATTAGTAGACTACTCATTAATGTTTGTTTATGTTTTCAAACATAACTATTTCATATCACTCCCCTTGTGAAATTAAATTGTTCAGTAAATATTGCACAGTTCTTCATATGTCTTTATGTTAAAAATTTGTAAATATCATCTGAATGTCTCATAACATCTGCTGTTTTACATTTCTTTAACTATACTGCAGGGATAAATTGACTGATTACAGAGTTGTCTAGATCCTAATGCTTTTTGTTGCAAAAGCCATAAAAATATGAATACAGACTTCTATACCAAGCAAAAAAGAATCATGTCTTTTTCAAAATAGTGAAAAGAAATAATGTGGAACTCTAGAGACTGATATAATCTGTAATTGTTAACACAAATTTTTCTTCAAAGTAGCAGCATTTTAAATAATGATTTTAAGAAGGCTTCTGGGGTAATGAATAATCTAGCATCCTAGTGCAGGCTCCAGTACTAGTAATTTGAAAATTTTATTAAATACTATATGGTCACATAACCCATTTCTTCAGCATGCAGTTAGCTATTCTCTAATGAACCTGCAAATTTCCCTGATTGTTTAGAAGTAGAGATGTAAATATCAATGATACTTCATCTAATCTTCTGTAGATTTCTTAATTTATTGTACTATTTGGGAATTTGAGTCAGTTTCCAGATATACATAGAAAAGTTTCCTAATTGGTTTTACTCAGAAATCTCCTTTATTCTCAGTGCATTAATTTCTAGTTGTAATATTCTTGACTAATTCTCCAAGCCCTTAGAAAAACTGAAAACTCCAGTCCAACGGAACTATTTGTCCTTGATAGGCTGAAGCTTCCCGTTATGGTCAAAAGGCTAACCGGTCGTTCTGTCTTCCAGGACACTTGCTGCTTTCTTGGATGCCAAACCCACCCCTCCAGGTAAACTGAGATGTAAGAACCAGAGACCCATATTGGTGTACCAGGGGGTTATTTGATAGAAACCCAAGGGACAAAAACAGAACCATAAGACTAAAACAGAAACTAAAAATTTACACACTGATAGATATAAACCATTGTGGAATTTTTTTTTTTTTTTCATTTTTATGCATTTAGTGCAGGGTCTCACTACTCAGCTTGGAATCATAGTGATCCTCCTGTTTTCAACCTGACCAGTGCTGGGATTACAGGCATGCACCACCACGCCTGGGCTCGGTGGGCGCCTCAGCGCACCCTAGGGGAGAGGCTGGCACAGCATGTGGGATCAAGGATCAAACCGAGTCGCTGTGCCTACCAAAACAGGTGCTTAGTCTGCTGAGCTCTCTCGTTGGCCCTCACTGTGAGGGATTTTGCTGAAAACACACACTGAAGAAAGGCATGAGATTTGGGAAAAGAAGCTCAGCTGTCCTCTCTCAGGAAAAAGCTGCTGTAGCTCTCTAGTAGCAAATTCTAGTCCCTGGAATGTAGACAGAGGCAGCTTGGGAGAACATGTGCCCTTGCAGCTGGCGGCCCCTGAGCCTTCCTTCACTTTTCTCTCCTTTTACTGTAGCTATTTTTAAACTCTGCACTTCATCAATCAAAACAGAAACAAGTGTTCGATTTCCTGCCATGGCGGACCCATCCCTGGGCTTGCTGAGACAGCGACAGAGACCGGGGGTGGTAGTGCAGGCCTGTAATCCCAGCTCTTGGGAGGCTGTAAACAGGAGAATCGTTACGAGTCCAACCTAGTAGTAAGGCCCTGAAAACTCTGTAGATCCTTCCATAGAAATACACACACACACACACACACACACACACACACAAAATCCAAAAAAACAGAAACAGTGTCAGACAAGTAAGAGTGTGCAAATAAAATAGAGAAGCATTCAGGGAAAGAAAATAAAAATAAAAAATATGCATAAAATATATGCAATTATATAAATGATAAAATAAGCACAATAATTATATATATATATATATATATATGTACACTAAATATCATGTACATGTAACTTAATAAAAGTTCTGTACTCTGGCCCACTTGGAAACACAAAATAAATTTAATAACTTAAATTAAAAGGTATAAACAGTGCTCTGAATAACTACTATAAAGACAACAATGTCCAATGTATTAATTATTGTAACTATCCTACTAACCTGTTTTGAAACTGTTTCATTGCTATTTTATTGTTTTTTTCTCATTAAAATGAATAAAAATTAAAAAAAATAAAAGACGTACCCATTAAAAAATAACTGCTGATTGTCCTTTATGTTTCCATAGCATAGGTTCTAAATTGATGTCAATGTTTTCTAAAATGGACTAATTGACAAAACATCATGGATTTAATACCAGAACTCCAATTATAGCTACACCAAGGTTCCTACCAGATCTTAATATTATACTCATTATTAACAAGGGAAATAAATTGATGAAATAGAGATAAAAAATACTGATATATGACTTCTAGTGTCTAATTGTCTCACATTTCATATCCATAACACTCATTACTCAGTAATACATGTAAATATTCAATGCTAATTGGTATATTTAAATTATTTTAAATTGTCAGAACTTAAAAATTGGTTTGATAAATGAAATTCCATGGATTGCTACCTAAAATAGTTACTATGTACTAATGTGACAGAAATTTTCAGGGATTAAATGCATTCTTTAGCATCTAATTTAATAATAGGGATATAATCGTCACTGTTTCTCTGTGTGGTAGCCAAGTATTTCTAGTTCTTAAACTTGGAGAGAATAAGGCGATGATCCTCTATACTAAATCCCATGCAGCCTATGCCCAGTATTACTAATTTCACTGATCCATCAAAGGAATGATTGATAAATTCTTATTTTGCAGATTTGGCTAATTTGTTCTTTTCAATACTGATTTTATTTTGTTCTGAGCTGCAGTTTACTTTCACTCCACAAAGAACCCACTACACCTTTTATAAATTGCACACTAGAACCTCATCAGCTTGCCCATCACCCCCAGTCTTTGCAGAAAAGTCTTAACCTGCATCTGTCACTCTCCAGGAGTATAAGGATGAGTTACATATATATTTCTTCAAAGGTGATGCTTGCAACACACTGAACACACACAAGGGTATACCTACTAGTTGTTTTGACTTATGGTTGGAAAATATTTCTCTTTCTTATACTGTGCCACACTTACATTGCTACTTACAAATCATCTCACCAGAATGGGACGTCTTCCTAGAGAAACCTTAGAGCTTGTCTACAGTAAAATAAGTGAGCCTTCCTGTTAGTTTGCTCAAGACTCATTCACTTAAGGGATCTGATGCCAGGAGCTATCTAACTGATGCTCCCTAAAGTCTCTGGAACTTCTGTGTTTCCCCAATGAAACCGATTTCTGATGCCATTGATTGCTTCTTAGTTATATTCTATGAATCATAAAACAAAAATTTCCAGCTTGACATTGTGTTCTATTAGAAATAGAGCGTTTCATTGATTTGAATCCCATAATCCTCCCTTATAATTGCCCGATATTCCTTGGATCAGGAAAACAGTGCTCCACCAGCATAGCTACTGACGTCTCCTACTGAGCTCTCCTAATACAGTGTGGAGCTAATCGCTAACTGTGGCTCCTCTGCCATATTCTCCCTTCAGGGCAGGACAGCCCTACATGTCCTCAGTCTCTTTTTAGATGCTACTATCCTGGAGAAAATCAGAATTTCTCAACTACTGCTTTCCTAAGAAATTCTTAAGTTTACCTAAACCAATAGAAATGGGAGTGTATGCCCGCTGGCTCTTAGAAGGGTCTACTCAAACAAATCCTTTTTTACATTTCAGTTCAATATATGGATCACTACATGCTTTTTCTGTTTGTGCTATGTCTTCTCATAATTCAAGGAATCTGTAAAGCCCACATTGTGGTAGTAAAATTTCTGTTACTGTGATATACCCAAGTTAATCAGCTTATACAATGAAAATATTTATTTTATCCCGTCTTGGTTTCAAAAGTTTCAGTCCATTGTATGCTGGCCCCACTGGCTTGAGCAAGACAGAACACCACAGCAGGGAGGACACAAAACAGCAAACACACTCAAGGCCAGGATGTGAGAAAGAGAAATCAGAAAAGAAGAGCATCTTACTATGCTCAGCAGGGATACTTCTTGAGAGACTAGAAGACCTCTCATAGGATCCCACATCCAAAAACTTTCAGTGTCTACCAATAGCAGCACAAACTGTGGTCAGAGCTTTCACTACATAGACCTTTCGGAGAACTATCAGACTCAAAACGTAGGACACAAACTTGTATAAACCTTACCACTGTTCTAGCTTATGTTTAAAAATGCTTTGCATGCCTTCATCATATATGGAGAGTTGTTATATATAAGATCAATAAATGATGTTTTCACCATCTTTATAAATTTGCCATCTTTTCTCCAACTGATATTGTAGGTCATAAAGAGTTCCTATTCCATGAGAACCAATTAATCATAGATCGTTCTACATGCCAAGCAGCTACCTAGACAATATAGAAATTTAAACTTCACCATGAAAAACATCCCCTCGGATATTTGGGTTATAAGAAGTACATAATTAATCCAAGCACTCCTCCTAAAACTCTGCAGGAAATTAAATATGCAGTATAAGACACTTCCTACTGAAGGTATAAAGGATAAAAATAAAGACAGCACAATCCACTCAGTAAATAAAATTATATTTTAGGCTTATAGAAAAACAATTCTATGTCCTCAAATGATGAAAGCAGATGTCTCCTTGGTTTATAATATATGTCAGAAGTTAAACTTACTCAGTCTAAATCTGCAAGTGCAGTATAGATCATTATGTTGCCTATTTGTCTTATTAATATTTCTGTTACTGTTTTTATTGGTTTGCCACCCAGAGGCCAAAATCCTCGACATAAACCATTGTTTCAACTAACCACTGCAAGCGATGAGACTTTTACACCCCTTGCTTGACCAAAATAAGCATTGTAACCTAAAAGAGCTAGTCAGCTTGTCTATGACCAGTCAAGTTAGTAACTAAGACCAATGTTCCACAGTAATTTGTCAGTTTAGAGAACGTACCTATAGGCTAATGCTGTAGCTCCGCAACCAGCCTTGCTCTGACCCCACAGAACTGCAATAGGGGTCTTATTAATTCAAGTGGATCCACTCTTGGAACAAAACTTCATTCCCACATACCAGATGCCAGGAGGATGACATTATGCCAGCTGATATCACTGCAGTCCAAAATCCTTGTCACTGGGAATGACTTGCTTTCATGTGCTGAGAAAATAAAACTATTGACCTGGACAACAAAACATTTACCCAGTTACATCCATGAGCTAATCCCTTGCAAGGCACTTACAAGCATGATACAAGAGATTTTTTTCTTTTTGTTGTATGTTAATGATTCTATTATATTTCTTTTTTCAGAACCAGGGATCGAACTCAGACCCTCACACTTTGCAGCAAAGGACTTATTCTACTGAGCCCTTCCTAAAATTTCTAATTGCTTACCTAATCATCCTCAGAGACTCTGTGTTCTATGCCAAAATGTACATCCCTACACTTTGACAACTGAAGGAAATTCTGGAAGAAGACACTAAAATCTATGTCATTCTAAAAATGCATGAAAACTATTGTCTTCCTTAGGAAGCACATGTATCACACAGTAATCCTTTGATGCTGGAGAAGAGAATTACCCAGTGCTCTGCACCTTTTCTCCTCCTTCCCTCTAGCCTCACATCATAATCTAGGGACCAAATATCTCCAACCATGGTTGTGATAAACACACCTTACACTTCATAATATACAAACATCACTAATCTTTACATATATTTTTTAAACTTCAGCTCATACCGAAGCTAACACTTAGCTAGATCTACTTTAACTACAAAGCTATGTGAACACATTGCTGCTTAAAAATATGATATACAATATTATTTTTCTGTTCTTATGTTTGGTTTGATATCACAAAGTTCCTGACATCATAAATTGGAAAATGTCAGTCCTCTGCAACTATTTGGGTTAGATTCACAAGAATAGATGTTAGGTCTTCTCTAAATATTTGGTAGAATTTATTATTGAAGCAATTGGGTCCTCAGCTGTACTTTACTTAGAAATTTTTGCCTTAAATCAATTTTCTTACTTTATATTGGTCTCTAGATTTTCGACTTATTCACAATTGAATCTCTGTAGGTTGGATATATTTTGGGATTGACCCAATTTGTTGGTGATACTTTTTATTTCTGAGATGTCAGTCATAATGTTTGCTTTTTCATTTATGATCTCAATAATTTGAGGCTTGTCTCTTTTTTCTTGTTTAAACTAAAATGTTGTCAACTTATGTTCCTATGGTCAATATTCACAATAGCTGAGAAGTGGAATCAGCTCAAGCATCCATGAGTGGGAAAACATAACAAAAATATGTGAGGGAAATATGAAGAAATTCTACATAGGCTTAGAATGGAAGATAATTTTGTTACACATTGTACCATGCATGATTCTTAGAAAATTATAATGATTAAAATAAGGTAAACCTCAAAAAATGCTGTATGATTGCATAATATGATGTATCTAAAATGATGAAATTCTTTGTTAGTGTCAGCCATGTGGATGTCATGGCCATTGCTTGACCAATTTGCTCTCTGTGAAAGCCTGAGAGAATGTTTTCTCTCCATGTGACTCTCCTTAGGCACACTGCATCATACATCACTCTGCTCTGTGGCCCCACAGAAAATTTGGGACACAACTAAGTTACAGGATGTTTCAGTACAGGTTCTCCTATGTCCTAGTCCTCAATGACCTTGGAAGGCTAGGGCCAATGTGTTGGCTGTCCTTGCAGCCCTTCTTTTTCTCTAATATTTGGTCTGTAAACTTAGGTTGTTAACCTTCCAGAAGAGTAGCTTATTATTATTACTCTACAACATAAGCAGTTGAGCTTGACCCCACTATCTGTCTGAATATCAAACATCTTAGACATAACATGGAGCAAGTATTTTCCATTAAGTATTGATATGTTAAACTTTAAGTCCCTACAGAATATGAAGAAAATTTTTTAAAAAATTAAAAAGTATTTAAAAAATAGGAATAAACAATTACATATTTTTACACAGAAATTTAGAAAGCTAACCATATACAGCAATATAGCAGGATAGTCCTATGACTTTTTTTCTTGTCTCTTGTTTTCATTTATTAAATTTTTTTAATAAACATGTACTTGAGAGACAGTATGACAGTAATTGGTAAGACATGACAAACAGTATGAATCTACAAACTGGCACAGGGTTGCAGCACAAATCCTGAGGGGATTTGCCTGACCTTTTGAGATATAAAAGTTACATTTCTTGTTGTATAGGTCTTGCTTTATCTTGGTCTTAACCATCCAGCAAAAAATTATAAAAACAAAGTATAAAAACTAAAGCCATATTAATATTCTGTGCTGTAAAAGGCTCAAGTCAACAATTTCTGACCTTAACAGTCTTATGGTAAACCCACTATTATTATGGACTACTGGACTATATTGGAATATTTTGCTGAATTCACACATCTATAATATTTAAATGACAGTGGAATACCATTCTCTGACAAAGCTAAATAAAATGGGGATACAAATGAAGGACCATTTTTTACCTATATATTCAAAATAGTGAGGATAGGTATACAGCTACTTTCTCTTAATTCAATTAATAGAAAGAATTGTTCTTGCATGTTCATGGATAGGATATCATATCTTCATCTTATACTATGAATAACCACTAAGAAGACAATAATATGCAGTGTATTAATTATTGAAACTGTTGTATTAATCAGCTTTGAAACTGTCTCATTGCCATTTGTTTCTCAATCAAATTATTAAAGAAATAAAATAAAATGCTGAAATTCATAGAGGCAGAATGGGTAGCCTTTGTTAATAGCAGAGGCTCAAAGAAAAGAAAAAGAGCCACTTTGTTAGTAGTGGGTGCAGCCTTTCTGTTTTGCAACTAGAACCCTCAAGCTCTAGACACCAAACTATATAAAATACTGAACTAAGTACTTAACACAGTTAAAATGGTGAATTTTACATGTGCATTTATAATGTTTAAAACAACAGCAACAGCTAATCTCCAAAACTTGAACTCATTATTTCTCCCCAGACCATAAAACCAGAAATGCATCCTATAAATTCTATCAAAACTAATTGGCAGCAGCTGTCTCTCAATTGCCCCATGATGATATTCTTCAGGCACCCAATATTTCTCCATTCCTTCCTATATCTCACAATCAATAAGCAGACCAGTACAGTTTATTATCTTTAAAACCCCTGTGTTCATTTCCCTTAATCCATTCACATTAATTTAGTTGGATTAGTTTTTGCTACTGCATAGAAAATTCCTTACCAAATTTCAACACCATAAAATAAACTTCCTAATCTTTCACTGTGAGTCAAGATGCAGCTCAAATTCATGTATTTTATGAAGAGGGCTCATGTTAATTTGCAGTAAAAAAATGTTAAGATATAGTTTCATTTAAAAACCTATGTAGGGGCCAGGGAGTTGGCTCAGTGGAAAAAGTGCTTCCCTGGCAAGTGCAAGGGCCTGAGTTCAATCCCCAGTTCCACCAGAAAAAATAAAAACCTATCTGGAGTCAGGCAGATTTCTGATGCAGCTCACATATATTTGAGAAGCTTTATGCTTTATAATTTGGCAACTGGTTTTCTCCAGATTTAGCAATCCAAGAAGGAAAAAGGAGAAATTGAAGGAAAAGAACAAAGACTAATTGGAAGAAACAGAGAGAGATCAGGCTTGATTATCCTAGTTTGAATATGACATGTCATCACTTTTGTCATATTGTTATATGTGATCCAGGTAATCCACATCACATTTAAAGGGAGGGAATACCATAAAAGTGTGACATTAATGACAAAATATTATTGGAGTTCACCTTAAAGGGGCCAACCACTCCAGCTTGTTTATTTCATCGAAGCATTAATCCTATCTGATTAACAAATGTACTTTAGTGGGTCTCACTCAGTTTCCAATGGATAAAAATGGCAAGAAAAAGACAACATCATTAAGATCATGTAATATAAGGGCAGTAAGGACCATAGAATGCAACAGGTATTTTTATAACTACAAGTATTGTTTTGATAAGAAAAGTTAAAGTCATACTGTAGAGGATAAATATACTCTCACAAGCTAAATAAAATAATCTAACATGAGAATCCTGAATATATTATATAAAATGAATGAAACTGAGAAGGAATAATTCCACATTGGAGATAGAGGATATTACATGTTTAAAAGTAGTCCTCAGAGGCACTACTTTGGGATGATTAATCAGTTCATCAAAGCCTGTTGTTTCCCTTCAGCTTTCTTATCAACTAAGGCCAGACTTTCCACACACACCATCTGGATCACACAGCCCTGGGTCCAGACTAAGAGTTCTTACTCTGTGCAGGATGCTTTCTTTGGAAAAAACTGTAAGCCTTTGTACAATCTCTTCTCATCACAAAGATGAGTCTTTATTTTGCAATTAAGTGTATGAGAATTTGGAAGCATCCATGATTTTTCATTTAGCGCTTCATTGTAGACCCAAGGTCTGTGTAGAGAAGTGCATTGGAACGGGAGTGATCTAAATAAAGAGCTAAAACCAAAACAAAACAAAACAACCCCAACAAGAAATACTACACGACACAGCCTGGATTTGTGAAAGAACCCTTTAACATTCTTAAAAACATTAAAGAAAAACCCTTTATCTTAACCAGTACTTCTAGCTTTCTAGGTATTTCTGTATCTAAAGAAGTGAACTAACATGACCAAAAACAGAAAGAGAAAGGCTATATCCATAGTGAAGACCCAAAAGTTATGTGAGTTCACTAGGTAGCAATTAGTTCACTGCATTGCAGTTAATAATGAAGTAAACAAAGCTTTGTCTTGCAGGTCAGGAAATGAAGAGAGAAAAAAAGAAGATGAAGAAGCAGGAATGCAAGATTGGGGAAATAACTGAATATTGGCAATTGCTTTCAAAAAATCTTAATTTTTTAATCTTTTTTGTTATAATGTATTTTAAAAAGGGTATAATAATTAATAAGACATTAGAAATGGTACACACTGAGAAGACCATGGGTTTTGTATTACACATTACTGTCATCAATATAGTTTCTCAGATCCCGGACATCAACATTCAGAGTTAGTCAAGGTGAAAATTAAAAATATATGCTACCATTTTCAAAACAACTGATGGAAATTATGAGTACTATATCTGTTAATCTGAGCAAAGGATTTAGTGATAAAAATAGATAATATAACAGCCATTGTTAATTAGCTATTCCTGTTTTGAAAATCTGCAAATGCAGTGTTGTATGCTACCCTGTTTCTATCTTTTTTTTCCATTTGTTTTTGCTTTTGTATTCACTCTTCAAAATAAAATAAAACTATTTTTTAAAAGCAGGAGTGAGGGAAAACATTGAAGAGTGGAGAAGAGAAGAGGAGAAGACAGGAGCAGGGAGGAGAATGTAAACTGAAAGAAGTGAAGAGAAGGAAAGAAAAGACAGAGGAAGGGAACAAGGACATGAGTTTAGCAAAGGACATTATGGAATTCATTGTTAAAAAAAATTTAATATATGTGAATCAGTTGTATTTTGTCACTGGTACAGAAATTATTCTTCTGCTTAATAAGGAATTATAGGGGCCCGGGAGATGGCTCAGTGGAATAAGTGCTTCCCTGGCAAGCGCAAGGGACTGAGTTCAATCCCTGGTTCCATCAAAAAAAAAAAAAAAAAAGGGAATTATATTTACGTGTAAGCCCACAAATTTATTCTACGATGGATAGGACAGATGAAATATGGAAAACAATTGGAATTATTTGTCCGTGATTAAGGAAGATGAAGATATTCAAATTTGTTATTATGCTATCGCTCAATAGTTTTCTGGAGAGTCAATCTTCTAATTTTTATCTGTAACCAAACTTTTTTGTAGATGATTGAAACATTTAGTGTCATAGTTTTCCAAATTTAATTATTCTAAAAATTCAACTTTCCTCCTTATATAAAATGTTGCATATCCATTATTCCTCATTTGCTTTAATTGTGTAATTTGTAAAAAACACAATTTCTAGATACATTGAGAAAACTTTTTAAGCACTTTCCTTTTCTTTGCCTTCATTTCTTATTACATAAAATAAAAATGTTAATAAAAATTATTCTGATAAGTGAATTTCAAACATTAGTATATGCAATATATCCAAAATATATTTTTATAAAAATTTTATATTGTTCATATATACGTTCAGCTTCATCTTGTAACTTGTGGAATAACTGAATTTTTATTGAATAAATAGTAATATACAGTTTTCCTTATGATATTTTGAGGATATTTTATACTTTATCAAACAAATATTGACATTGAGGTTGCTGTCAGTTTCTGTTCTACTTATTAACTTATGCTTTTATAATGAATCTTATATCACATTTTACATAATCCATAATTCGTACAGATCTAAAATTAGGATCCTGGAACGAAGCTGTTTTATGTTTTTAACTTTTATAGTCTTAATCTCAGTGAATATATCTTGATAAACAAAGTGAACACAGAATAATTTTTTTGACATGTTTCATAATTAGTTCCTGGCTCTGTGCACATTTTCAGCAGAAGCATGTCACACAGAAGGACTGTGTGCAGTCCAGCATGGCTCTTCCAGGCACAATATAAATCCAGTTCTGTATATTGTGTGGTCAGAGGGATGATACAGAACCTTTGGAAGAAATGAGAGAGGATATATCTATGGTTAACATTTATAAAATTGATTTTCCTATCACTGCAAATGTGTTCTCATTTGTCTTCTCCTTGATGCATTTCTAATTTTTTCTCAAATAGCTTCTATTTCAACTGAGCATCCAGTGAGCTACTGCAAAGCTGAGGCCAGCCAATCAATGGAAAGGTGAAACACCTCTCATTTCCTTTACTGGCCTTCTCATCTTGCAACGACCACGGAGGGAACTGAGATCTGTCTATAATGTGAAAAGATAGCTATTTATGGCCACATTAAGTGTTTCTTTTTTTTATGTGGTACCAAGGATCGTACTCAGGACCTTGTGCTTGCCAGGCAGGTGCTTATGCCACTGAGCTATATTCCCGGCCTTAAGTCTTCATTATTTTGCTCAAAGGATTTAAGATTGTGATTAGCAAAATTTAAAGTCATTATAAATTATGTTTCTTAGGGGCTTTTTTTTTAGGACCAACTCAAATACCAGAATATCTTAATTTCTCAGAGGGGAAAAAAACCTCTAATTATGTGGTATGTAGAAAGAAATGTGAATAAACAACAATAACATGTTACTGGGTTGTCTAGCTTTCCTAATGGTTAAAAATATTCTTGATTTTATGCATACCAATTATCACATAACTCACTACACTGAATATTTGCTATATATCAGATACTGTTAGATACTCAGCACATTCAAATATCTGCTGTAATGAATCTTATAATTAATTGGAGGAAGAAGTAAGAAATCAAGTAAAATAACAAGTAATACTATATCGTTTGGACATCCCAGAAAGAAGACATGGTGATGAAGCTAGGTGTTCAAGGAGTTTGGGAGATAATGACTTTATTTGTTTATTTATTTATTTATTTATTTATTTTGGATTTAGGACAGGGCATATAGGTTGCACAGGGTCTCACTGTGTAGATCAGACTCGTAGTGATCTGCCTGTTTACAGCCTCCCAAATCCTGGGATTACAGGTCCCTGACACCATGCTCAGTCTCAATACCCATCTCAGTGAGTCCCAGGGGTGGAGCTGGCACAGCAGGCCTGGGGATTGAATTCCTGGCCCCTGAGCCTGCCTAAGCAGGAGCTTTAATATGCTGAGCTATTTGGCCGGTCCCTTGATAATGACTTTAACAATCAAAGACAAAAGTAGTATAATTGAACAGATAACTTTTCAGAAAGCATGCTGGTCTGACATCTGTGAGAACACCGAAAGGAGAAAGATGAGGCCAAGAGAACACCATTTACAAAGCAGAGCTGATGAAGACTTGATTAATGAAACAGAGAAAATAGGAGCAGGGGCTGTCAATCATAGGAGGCTTCTGTAAAGAGAAGTGCGCTGCTGCGCCCTTCATGGGGTCTAAGCTGCTGCTGGTGAGTACATGGAGAGAGCTGGCATTTTGACTACAGACTGGAGGCTGACACATGCCAAGACCATTCAATAATTCCTGGTAACTTTGATCCATGAAGCCATGTAAAATTCTTTCTTAAAGCGGAACCCGAATAACGCATTTCTAAGTCTGTCAAAAATGGTATTACTACAGCAATCAAATAGTGCAAGAGATAGTGTATTTGATAACTTGGAGCGTGATATCACTTTGGATAGATGATTTAAAAGGAGAATTCAGTAACAGTTCTTTGAGTGGATCACATTTGCTCAAGAACACACATTAGGTAAGAAGAGGAGACATGAAACACAAGATGACTTTTCCATGAAAAGTAATAATAATAATAATAAATAAAGGCTTTGAAGTAGAACCATATGGTGAGAAATGGAAAAGAAACCAAAATAAGTTCCTATATTTACCACAAAGTTAGACAATTTTGATATTAAAGTACACAGGAAATTGTAAATGAGGAGGGTTACTATGTTTTTGTACTAATAAAATCCTTGAAAAAAGCAATAAATAGTATTCACAATTTTAAAATTTTGTAATCATTAACTGAAGATTTTAATACACATAGGGAGACCGAATTAGACAGCTTTCTTCCTAAAGGAACAAAATACAAACTAACACAATTTAAAGAAGGAGAGTTGTTGTTGTTGTTGATGTTTCCCCTCGTTGCTTCCATGAGCTCAGCTCATGGTCAGAGGTGGCTCCGTATCACAGCATCAGGTCACGGCCACTAAAAGTTGCTCATTGCATGTCAGCCAGTGAGCAGACAGAGAAGGAGAGACGCCAAGATGAAAGTGACTCTTCCAGGACATGAGGCCAGTGCACAGCTTCCACTGTCAAGTGGTTTTTGTTGATCCATTGGTGCTGCTTGCAGAAAGAGTAAGATTCCCAATTGAACACAGTCCAGGCAATGGTACTTTTCAAACAAGTTGTGATGACACAATCTTGACTATGATAAAGAGGGTGTCGTCCGTGACCTCCACAGGGTAAATGTGCTGCAGATCTTGTGCAGGTCCTTACAGTCCCAGCTTGGTCCCCTTCCAGTGTCTCCTTAGATTTTATTATTTTTATTATGAGTCTTTACCCAAATCCTTTGGAGAAGGGGACAATACTTTTTCTCCTTGCCCAGGAACCATTTGATTCTGACTGTCTTTGAAAAGACATGGCTAGGCTCAGAGGACAGAGTGCACACATATTTTTCTTGATTATTTAAACTGTAGAAGTGCTTCTTTTATTAGAGAAGTCTTTGAAAACCTTTAGTCATATTTTCTGTACTGGGAAGGATTGAACTTATTTTTGTTACTTCAAATTTTAATTAAATTTTTAGACTGGTCTATTGATAGATTTCCTTCCTCATAATGAGATGCACCCGGAGTTTCAATATTGTGTACCATCAAGAAGGGTTTTTATTTATTCATCATTTTCATTATGAGTAATCTTCATGCTCGATATTTTAGTCATCGAAATAAATAGGAGAATTATGCTATACAATGTCATGAAGATGAGGTTAGTATACATACAAGTCTAGAGAAAACACTTTCACTCGCTTCATCTGAAATTAATAATGTAAGAGGAAAAGATTGAATTCTGGAAATCAATTCCACTATCTAAAGTATATCAATAAGTTTAAAAACTAGAGAAACTAATAAAGCAAGTCTCTGCAGAAGGGCAAAATCCTTGTACTTAGCTGCAAGATTGAACTGTATTAGACACAGTACAAATACTTGTGGTCAGAGGATCGTGACCTATGTCAAGGTTGCTAAAATAAGGCATTGCTGCTTAGGAACCATTGATATAAATAAATATGTCAACTAAAACTTAAAGAGTTTCTAAAGTTTTACTATTAATTCTCTTCAATATTTTCTTTTTTTTTAAAATTTATTTGTGTGTGTGTGTGTGTGTGTGTGTGTGTGTGTGTGTGTGTGTGGCCAGCTCAGCCCACCAGGGGGTGGGCTGGCTGGCATGTGGTGCTGGGGGATTGAACCGTGGTCCCTGTGCTTTGACTGAACTTGTTCTAAGTAGGTGCTTTAGACCACTGAGCCATCTCACCAGCCCCAAAATTTTCTTCTGAGTAATCTTTCAAATTGTAATTTTATGATATGTTTTTGTTAAAATTACTCTCAGAAACATCTTCCCAATATTGCCAATGAAAAATAGTTTCTATTGTCATATCAAATTTGTTTAGAAAGAAGTGGAACATTAGCATTTTGTCTCTAAGCAAACGGGGTTTCTTTTACTTTTAAATTATGTCAGTGTCAGTGACTCACCTGATGATTAAATTTGAAAATACCTAATAACCAGGCAACAGACTATCATCTGCATTTAGTAGATATAAAATTTTCAGTGCCAACATCAAAGGTAGGTGAAATAGGGCTTAAGGTCAAATTACTTACAGTTTTTCTGCCAAGAACTTAAATCATACTTTGTTTTATTTCTTCAAAAATTAAACCTTCAGAATTTGAAATTCGCTTATCCTATTTATTTCACACAAGATGGGCAGGCACTTCATGCAGTTTAGGGCAAACTTAAAACATGGTCCCTTTAGTGAAATACTTTTAAGAATTTAAAATGGCAGTAGTAGTGCTTTGAACCAGTTTGTTGCCAATTTGAGCACAACGTTTTATGAGAAAACACAGTTTGCAAACTCATAATGCCTTCCTTGATTGAGAAATTCTCAGTGTACTTATTAGCTTTTTAAAGATTAATGATTCATGCTTAAAACAGTTATTGAAATAAACTTTGAGGTAACTATATAATTATATATTAATCATTTATTTAGTATTTATTTTATCAACAGCTACTTAGTAGTATCAATAAAACATTGCTGACAAATAGAAATAATTAAAAGTATATTTACTTAGTAAGACTTGAAATTTATAATATGATTAGATGTTTTCCCAATCCTGAATGAAAAAAGAAAAGGTTCACAGTCCTTTATTTTCACAATAGTTTCTGATGTGGGCTTTTTTGTTTTGTTTTGCCATTTCAGTAGTAGTTTTTTAATACATTATGTTTAGTGACTAACTTTTCAATGAGCTAAAATATATTTTATCCATTGTACAAGTCAGCACTTTATAAATACTCAGCAACAAAATCACAAAAAAATTAAAATAGACAAATGCTTCAAATAGGCATTGCTAAGTAGTAACGACTCAGATGATAGCAGAAGAGAAACGTTCTCAATGTCATTATATGTATGGGAATTAAAAGTCAAAGGCAGACATGTGTCTCTTCTACCAGGAAAATGAGCGATAACACGTATTGTCACAATGCCATGAAACTCAACCTTCGCACACTGCCGGTGGGAATGCAAAATGGCGCTGCCTCTGTGGAAAGCAGTTTGGCCAATTTTTAAGTTTAAGGCCACGGATTTGTCCCTAAGAACCAGAAATAATAGTAATAATCATGTTTTAAATATGAAAAATAGTAAAAATAAATTACCAGATGATGTCACAGTACAACTCTCAAGTATATAGCAAAATAATTGAAACTATTTAGTCAAACAAACAAGCGAAAATTTTCATAGCTGTAAATGGACAGTGTTTCAAAGATAGAGCACAAATGTGCATCAGCTGAAAAAAGGATAGAGGAAAATCATACTGTGCTACAAAATAAGGTACTGACACACCTTACAGTAGGGATGAACCTCAAAAAACGTGCCAAATGGCAAAAACCAGATGTTGAATTCACATATTACATAACCTCATGCATGGGAAGCATCCGGAATAGGGGGCTTACAGTTACTAATTAATGAGCACGATGGCACGCCACATAGGGAACATTTATACAACCTTTTAAGTACATGAGAAGCCATTAAATTATGCTCAAACTTTTTTTTCATGTTATGCAAAATAGACATTTATTTTTTCTTCTTTTGAAGTAGGTGGTAACTAGAAATCAAGCTCAGGACATCATGTTTGCCAGGCAATATTTTTTTTTTAGAAAAAATTGTGTAAACAATTGATTTCTATATGGTTTAAAGAGATTACTGCTATGTTACCAGGATGGAGGAAACACCGGAATAGGACAGCCCCAGAGAATCTCCCTTCTGTACCTTTGGAGTGCACACTCACATGTCTTACTGCTTAGTTCCCTGGTAAACACAGACAGATCCAATCTTATCACCATTCTTACCATGACAGGTTAGGGTTTCCTATTTGTGAGGTTTTCGCTAAGAGAATAATAAAGCATATATAGTTTTTGTTTGTATCCTTTTTCTTTGGTCAATGTTATGGTTTAAAAAAGTATTGTTTGTGTTATTTCCTTCTTTTTTGGAGCGGGGGCAGGGTCTCACTACCAGTCCAGACTTGTAGAGACCCTTCTGATTTGTGCCTCCTTAGAACTGGGATTACAGATGTGTGCCACCATGCCCGGACTCCATGGCCACTTCAGCATGCCCAAGGGGCTGGATCAGCATGCGGAGCGAGGTATTGAACCCTGGCCCCTCCGCTTACCTAAGCAAGCATTTAGTCTGCTGAGCTGTACCGCTGGCCCTATTTATGTTTTTTCTGTGACTATATTTTTCTCCCTTTAGGTAATAAGATATAATATTAATATGTTAGCATTTATATATTTCCTTTCTAATAGGTTGGTTCTAATTTGTTGCTGTTGCAAAATAGTAATTTTTTTCTGTATTTTAGGGAAGGGTCCACAGGGTTATAAGGATCTCACTACTAAATCAGACTAACAGTGATCCTCCTGTTTACAGCATCCCAAGTGCTGGGTTTACAGGCATGCGCCACCATGCCCAGTGTCAATTGCCCTCTCAACACACTCCGGGTGCAGGCCGGCGTGGCAGGACTGAGGATCAAACCCCTGGCCCTTGTGCCTGCTTGCAGTCACTTTAATCCCCTGAGTTATTTGGCCAGATCCACAAAATAGTGTTCTACTAACATTTAGACATATAACTTTTAGGTAAATGTCTTGCCCATCAGAACAGAATTAGTGGAATATATCATCCATTAATAAAATGTTGCAATGAGTTCTAATATAATTATATGAATGAACTGATACTTCATGAAAGTTGAGGTTGCTCCAGATTGTTATTTTGTTGTTGTTGTTGTTATTTATCTTTTTCAAACATTTTAGATCTTGTGGCACAAGTTTATCTATGTCTACATGTAATTTCAATATGCATTTTTTATTAATATACCTTAGAATTGAGCATGTTCTCACATCATGTTTGATCAGGTGAATAGTTTTTTTGAAGCTCCAGTTTGGGTGTTCTTGTCAAATTTTGGTATTAATTTCTCTACCTAGTTAATTTGAACTTGCTTAAGTATTCTGGATACAAGTTGCTCTCTACATGTATATCTTGGAAATCTTTACTGTAATTTAAGATTCATCTTCTCAAAGTGTTAATATGTGCTTTGATGACGTTTCTAATTTAAATAAAGAGGATTATTTCATTAAGACTGAGCAGTATTTCATTTCAAGTACATATCAGAGGTTGTATCTGTATCTTGACTAAACAGAATGGTTCAGTGAACTTGGATATCTAGAAATCTCTTCAGCAACCAAATTTTTATTGCATAACTATAATATTATTATAAGTTTAATCTTTACTAGTGCAGATTTGGAGTACAAAATGATTACTTAACTTCTGGGAATAGGTATACATACAAAATATACCTTAATTAATTTCTTCATCCCACAATCCTCTCATTTCATTTTGCTTCTTTAAACTCTTGGGCCCCTTCAAATTTGTAAAACTTATTTCATTTTGTTTAATTCAATTCTTTCTTTATTCTACTGTATTTCTGTTTCTTTCCTTTTTTCCCCTCAACCTCTGATTTTCTTCCCTTTTGAAAAAGATCTCATTTTCTACCTAGTAGTTATCTTAAATATTATCATATTTGCGGTTCCTCATGTAAAAGAAACCACACAATATTTAAACTTGTGTGTTTGATTTGTTTCATCTAATATTATGGATTTAACTAGAAATCCCTCATCTTTGTCCATCTGTATCCAGAGCAGTACTCCATAGGTTGTAAATATCAGACTTTTAATCTATTTATCTGTTGATGAGCATAGAGTAAGCTATTTCCAATATTTAGCTGTCCTAGTGTGTTCTGCTATACCTGACTACACATGAATGAATCGCTGTAATATGATGAATTTACCTCCTTCTTGGAAGACAACTAGGACAATTACTGGGTCAACGGGGATTTCTATTTGAGGTTATAGATGAATCTTCATATTGGGTGCCACAGTGTTGTACTAGTTTATTCCCACAACAATGCAGAAAAATTTATTTCTCCACGGTCTTCCTAGCATTTCTTGTTATTTAATTTATTAGTGATAGGCATAAGATAGTATCTCAATGTTGTTTTAATTTTTGTTTTTCTACTGGCTTGACTGGTTTAATTATTCCCCTATATGTTTATTAGCCATTTGTACTTCTTTCTTTCGACATTTGGATTCTCTCAAGCAAAGCCCTGCCTATATCTACACCTTCTAAAACTGTACCTGTTTCACATTACAACAGAGTAAGAGTTCTTGTTTGAACAGTTAGATCTTTGTTCCATTTTTAATTTAGTTTATGGAAAGACATGTGAGTTTAGCTTCAATCTTTTTCAGGTTGATAGTCAACTTTCCAATTGCCTTGTCTTAAGGAGGCTACTTCTCCTCCAGTGTATGTAGGTGGCCCTTCATTAAAGAGCAAATAGCCAATCATGCTTGCATTCATTCTGCTTTCTTTGTTCTATTCCATGGATACACATGTCTTTTAGTGCCTATATCATGCATTATTTAAATTAAAGTGGCTTTGTAATATAACTTCAATCTGAGATTGTGATGCCTCCCTCTTTTCTTTTGTCATCATTGAGGATTTTTATATTCTGGTTCTCTTACTCCATGTGAATTTTAGGGCTGTGTTCTCCATATCTGTGAAGAATGTTATCAGTATTTTGATTGCGATTAGATTAAACCTGTTTATCAGTTTTAAAAATTTTGCCATTTTTGTTTCCATTGGTTTTACCTGTCCATGAGCACACAATATCTTGTGATTCTCTGATGTACTCTTCAATTTCCCTTTTTAGAGAGATGTCATATTTGTTATTGACATCATTAAGATTTTGGTTAGGTAAATTCTTAACTAATTGACTTCTTTTTTTAATCCTTTTTTGAATGACATTGTTTTCCCAATTTTCTTCTCAGTGAGTAAATTATTAGGGTATAGGAAAACTATTGTTTTTTTGTGTCAATTTTTGCATCCTGCCACATTAATGTATTTAGAGATCAATTATAGGTCTCTTTTGGTGAAATTTGGGGGATCTTTTAAATAAAAATTTATTACACCTTCAAATAATAAGAAATTATTATTTTCCGTTCATGTACACATCCTTCTGTCTGTGTTGCGTGACTGTTATGGCTAATAATCCAAGGACTGCTTTAAACAGAGGTGGTTATAATAGATACCTTTGGCTTGATCCTGATTTTAAAGGAAAGACTTTTAGATTTTTCCCCATATAAATTCTTCTTGCCATTAAATTTTCTAGACAGGGTAAGATTCTCATATTATTTGATTGTACATGAATATCCAGTATTTCCAGTAAAATTTGTTGAAAAGACTACCTTTTCCCACCATACTTTCTTAGTGTGGTTGGCTGAAGATCTAGTGGCTGAATAGGTGGGCTTCGTTTCTAGCCACTTCCTCGTTTATTTGGTCTGCACGTATGATTTAGTTCAACCTGTAGCATATTGTTTATTACAGTTTGAAGAAAAAAAATTGTCATTAAGAAATATAATTCCTCAATCTATATTCTTCTTCAATATGGCTTTGAGCACATAAAAAATTGTTTTTCTTCATGGCTTTAATTTATTAATTTTTCTATTTCTGTATGTAAGATCAATGAGATTATTTTTATTTTTTGAGACAGGGTATTATTGTATAGCTCAAGCTGGGCCTACTCTGTAGCTCTTGCTGAGATTCACTTGCTTTGGTTTCCTGAGAGCTGAGATTACAGGTCTCTGACACCACAACCCTGGGCTGTTGCAAGTTTTAGAAAAATTCCATTGAATATCTAGATTCCTTTGGATATTATAAATATCTTAACAAACTAAGTCTTCTGAACCATGAACATGAATTACTTTTTTCTTATTTGTGTTTCACTTAATTATGTTCTTCCTGCTTTGCTGTTCAGTGTACAATATATTTACTTTCTTAATTAGATTTAGTTCTGAAGACTGCACATTTTTATTTCATTCAAGCTATATGACACTTTTATGTTATAGTGAGATGTATCTATGTTTATATGAATAAAATTTGTATTTCACTTTAGTTAGGACACTTGTATGATATGATGTTCATATATAAGAATTACAGGGGCCTGCCCCTTAGCTCAGTTCTTTGGGCTAGGGAGATGGCTCAGTGGAATAAGTACTTCCCTGGCAAGCACAAGGGCCTGAGTTCAATCCCCAGTTCTGAAAAAAAAACCTACAAAATGTCTAATAGCTTTTATTTAATTAAACTTTAAAGTGAATATAACATAGAAGCCAAGAATGTATAAGTATTAAATGTATAGCTTAATTTCTATAGGTTTCTACATCAGTGTTGTTTTAAATAAATTAAAATAATTCAAATAAATATTACATAGAGGACAATACAATATCTGAAGCATAGTAACTGTGAAAGAAAAACTATTAGTAATTATTAAGTAAAATCAGGTGAAGTTTATAATATGTGATAGCTAAGTATAAAAACATACCCAATGTATCATTTCTAATTTTTTCCATGTCATTATGGAGGAGACTTAGGAATTCTTCCAATGAACAAGAGTTTGTTATCTGAACTGCTGCAACTGGACCCCTCTTTTCTATTTTTAAAATAAACCATGAGGCATAAAAGTAAAGTTATATTAGTACGCTTTGCTGTAAAAGGCTCAAGTCAACAACTTCAGACAATTGCCAATTGGGCTGATAACCCACTACTATTATGGACTTTGGGCTATATTGGGTTATTTTGCTGAATTCAAGTATCTACAATCTTTGGTCTGGCATCAAATATGAAAAAGTACTTTAAAGACTTCTACAAATGCAACTTCTCTAATAACAATGGAACACTCATCTCTGACAAAACAAAAAAAGGGGAGTATAAATAAAGGATCATTGTTTTGTCTGTCTGTATGTGTGTGAAAAAAATTATGTATATATGTGTGTGTGTGTGTGTGTGTGTGTGTGTGTGTGTGTACAAGATAGTTAGGATAGATATATAGCTACTTTCTCTTAGTTCATTGAGAGGAAGGGTTTGTACTAATATTGTTTAGACAAGATATCATGTCTCCATCTTGTCCTCTGAATAGCTATAGGAAGACAACAGTATGTAATGTGTTAATTATTGTAACTGTCATACTAACCTGTCTTGAAACTGTTTCATTGTTATTTTATCTTTTTCTCATTAAAATGAAAAAAATAGATAATATAGCAACCATTGTTAATTAGATATCCCTGTTTTGAAAATCTGTAACATATGTATTGTTGTATGTTACCCTGTTTCTGTCTTTTTTTTTCTATTTGTTTTTGCTTCTGTTTTTACTCTTCAAATTAAAATAAAAAATAAAAAGACAAGAAATGAAATAAAATAAATTATGTCAATAGGGTAAATTCTTCAAAGCTCAGAGCCTAATAACTTTTCCAGGTTCTCAGAAACCTTCCCTGTATTTCAGAATAAGCTTTGGCTTCTTTGCTGAAGTCTAAGAAAACAGGTTGAAAGGAGTCCAGAAATCCAACAAAGTTTCCAAACCTTATACAAAGGCACACCCACCACCTCTTAGAGTCTCTTCTCTTACCAGCAGCTTACCACAGATTGCACCCATCTAAATGAAAATCTGGCCAACTGTCTCATATATTCACAGGCAGATAAAAATCTGTTGCTGTTTTAAACCAGCTTACTTACTTATGTAAATCCATTTGACTGATACATTTTGCCTTATGTAATGATCACATTAATCTTAGGAAGTTGTACTTGTACATGACATATCTTGATTCTTTCTTTCCTGTTCTCCTCCCATCCCTTGAGCCGCTTTTCCCCTTCTTATTTACAAAAGCTTTGCTTTCATTTTTTTCACCTATTATCCTTTTTACTTTTCCCTCTTCCCCTTCTCTTATTACCTTCCTTTCAGCATTTTCTTCCTACTTCTCAGTATCTACTTTTTTACTGCTTATTATTGCTTTTAATTTCTCACACAGAAGAAGTAATGTGTTACTTACAATTTGAATTTATTTCACTTAAAAGTAGGCTATTCAGGCTTATACACTTACCTAATAGTCTCAACTTTATTCTTTTAATGTAGATAAAAATGTGTGATAAACTTTTCTTTTTAAATTGAAAAAGTTAAAAATAATAAAACAGAGTTTTAAAACAGGCTAATAAGAAAGTAACAATAACAATAATTAACACATTAAGTATTGTTTTACTATATTCATCGTAGTCATTCAGAGTAAAAGATATAGGCATGAAATATTGTCCAAGAACTTATGAGAACAATTTTTTTTCAGTGAACTAAGAGAAACTAGCTGTAACTATCTTATAAAGACATATATATATCTTTTTTCTCCTTTCTCCCATTAAAGTCATTCTTTTCTTTTAGATATTTTTTTCTCTATTGACAATATCTATTGTAAATTTTGGATCTCATTTACTCTTTCAACTTCTCGCCCTTATGGGACAGGACTATGTGTAAGTTTACACTTCTGTATGGCAAAATAATACTCCTTTGTATATAGAACCACATTTGCTTCATCCATTCATCCTTTGACAGGCACACAGACTGTCTCTGAGATTAGCCTGTTACAAGCTGTGCTGCCATAAACATGGGTGTGCATGCACCCTTGTAGTTTGGTGCTTTTTACTCTTCAGAGGCAATGCCAAGAATGAGAAAGGCTGGGTAGAAATAGAATCTATGACTTCTGTCTCTTAAGGAATCTGCTTATAATTACCATATTGTTTGTACCAGTGTACACTCCCACCAACAAGGGAAAAGACTTCCTTTTCTCCCATAACATCATCAACAATTGTTATTGGTTGATTTATTGATGAAGTCATACTTTACGGAGATGGAGTTTCAGTGTTGTTTTAATTTGCATTACTCAAAAGACCAATAGTGTTGCACATTTATTTTATTTTATTTTTGTATTTTAAGGAAGGGTCTACAGGGTCTTACTGTGTAGATAGGACTCAGTGATTCTTCTGTTTACAGCCTCCCAAGTGCTGAGATTACCAGCACGTACCACCAAGCCCAGTCTCAAATGGTGACTCAGCATGCCCCAGGGGTGCCCTGCCTGCTTGCAGGCCCTTTAATCCACTGAGCTATTTGGCCTATCCTTGCACATTTATGCATTTATTTACTTCTGTTTTTACTTCTTTATCTGAGAAGTGTCTATTTATTTCAGATGCTCGTTATTGGTTTGGTTAAGGTTGGGGCTCAAATTATTTTCAGTTCTTTACATTAGTCTTTTGTTTTAGTGATACAATAAATTTTTCCCACTCTATGGGTTGTCTCTTTGCTTTGTTAGTGGTTTCTTTCATTGTGAAAAAGCTTTTTATTATGGCAAGATCCCAGTTTTTGATTCTTTATAATATTTCCTGTGACATTGGAGTTTTGTTCATAAAATTTTTATCTACGCTTTTGTCTGTAAAAGTTTTATGTATTGTATCTTCCAGTAGACTTATTTTTAGTTTTATTCATTCTTTATTTTAAAGAGAAAAGATACCCAATCATTTAAACTGAGTTTCAAAACAGGTTAATAGGACAGATACAAAGTTACTACATTGCATATAGTTATCTTCATAGTTAATCACAGTACAAAATAGAGGCATAATATTGTGTCTATACGATTTTAACACAAAATATTCTTTCTAAGTAACTAAGATAAGTTAGCTGTAAAACTCTCTTAACTATCTCACATATACATATATTTTCCCCTTTATTCCTTTTCCCTAAACTCTAATTTTTTTTTGTTTTAATATTTAAGCTTTTGGTAAATTTTGTTTCAAACCAGCAAATCTAATGATGTTATTGTACTGGTTGATATACTGTGTCACTTTGAGAATTTTAGAAGTTTAATTAAGTGACTCAGCAGAGAGTGAAGATTCTTAGTTTGTAAACATCCTCATCTGGTGCAACAGGAAGGCATGGCCATTGTGTGAGTTCTATGTTCCCAGCCCCAGGGTAGCTTGTTTATAATAAAAGGAGGGGAGAGAGGCTGGCTAGAAGCCACAGAGGCTGCTCTTCCCTTTGTTCTTCACTGTTTTTCTGCTGCTGTGTAGGGTTGCTCCCTGCCATGTGTGACTCTGCTTGGGAGCCAACTCAGTATAGACTGAAACCTCCACAAACTGTGAGCTAAATAATTCATTCCTTCCTTAAATTAGGGTGTCAGGTATTTTGTCCCAATAATGAGTAAAATTAACTGAGATAAGATTTGGCACCAGGAATGGGGTGGTTGCTGTTACTACCTGACCATATCATTCAAGAACCTTTGGGAATGGCTTATGAGAAGAGACAGAAAAGGTCTGGAGATATCACCTACTAGCGAAAAGCTAGAACACCTTTGGATCTTCTGTTTGGGAAATTATAGTTAGAGCTCAGAAGAGCGGAATGCTGATAGAAAGCCTGCCTGTAAAGGCCAGGCTGCAGAGGTTTGTGCTCAAAAGGACTACTTTGGTTGCTGGACTCCAGATGACTTGTGTTATGGCTTGGCAGAAAGTTTGTCTGCATTTTGCTCCTGTCCAGAGACTGACTGAGATTGAGATCAAGCACAGCGGTCTAGCTAATCTGACAGTGAAATTCTCAAGGCAGTTGAATGTTGAGGCTGTGGCATGATTACTGCTAGGAGCTTTTAGTCAGACATATGTTGAGAGTCAGAAGCAAAGAGCCCAGCAGGGTGATTTAAAATGTTGTGAGTTTCACTAAAAAAGAAACACCAAGAAAGCTGTGGACTGTAAAGGTAGAGCTGAGATCTCCATTGCCTATGAGAAACAGGAGAGCAAAATAGATGCCTGGAGGGCATCACAGGAGGTGGTAGATTCTTGCCCTTTGCAGTCTCAGAATCGCAAGAGTGAGGAACTTTGCTTTGAAGAGAGAGCTGAGGAGCCTCATGTTCAAGAATGGAGGCAGCGGCCACACCAGGTTCCAACATGGTGTCAGCTTAGAGAATTTGTTCCCCCAAATCATATTGAGAGTGCTCAGTGATCCAGACATTCAGCTTCTACAGCCAAGAGAGAAAAAAGCCTGGCTACTGCTTCAGCTAGCAGCAGACCTTGTGATCACCCACATGGCATTCTGTTTAGGTGCGTTCAGAATACAACAGTTTTGAGGTTTAAAAGGCTTCCACCTTGATTTCAAAAGGCCTGGGAGGCCAGGCAGTGTACCCTGAGAGGGCAGTGTGTAAAGCAGAGAGTGAAAAGCCTATTCAATGGAAACTTCAAAAGTCTGAAAAAGCCAAAAACCTGTATTGTCTGAAAAAAGCTGTAATGAGGGAGCAAAGCCAGCCCCAGAAAAAAGTCATTGGAGCTACCAGTAGAAGTGCTGTAGGGGTGGAACCATGTAAGAATTTTGGAGCTCTCAACTTGGTACAGTTGGCTTCAGAACTACAGGACTTAATGTTTATCCTTCTGGATTTTGGATTTGTTTTGTCCCCAGTGGTTTGTATCCTGCTGTGTATACCTATTGTAATGGTAATGTTTATCTTGTGCCTTTGAATGTTGGAAGTGTTTAACTTTTCATTTTTACAAGGACTCACAGCTAAGAGTTTGATTAGATCTTGGGACTTGGACTTTTAAGCCATGCTGAAACTGTTAGGACCTTGGCAACTCTTGCAGATAGACTAAATACCTTTTATGTAAAGGGATGTGCATGAGTCTCTGTGGGGAGAGGTGTCCAGGGGCAAAATATCATGGTTCCAATATAATATAATGTGCAAATTGAAAAATGTTAATAATCATGTCTATATACCTGAAAACTGGTTTAAGGAAATGTCTGGTTGTCAAGTTGACAAGGGGTGGATTGTACTAGCTGATACAGTGTGTCAACTTGAAAAGCTCAGAAGTTTAAGTAAATGAGTCAACAGAGAGCCAGGATTCTTAGTTTGTAAACATCATCCTGTGCAAGAGTAAGGCATGGGCATTGTGTGAGTCCTACCCCCAGCCCCAGGGTAGCTTGTTTATAATATAAGGAAGGAAGAGGCTGGCTAGAAGCCCACAGCTGCTGCCTTTCCCTTTGCTCTTTGCTACTTTTCTGCTGTCATGAA
>NW_004524793.1:393637-396121 GCF_000260255.1 Octodon degus
ATATATAACATATATATCGTCCTTGTCCAGTGATGGGATTTCAAACAAGTGCCACCAGGCCTGGTCTCTCTGGCTCATCACGCCTGGGAGGCAGGGCCCGTGCGGCTTGTGGTGCCGGGATGCTGGTCCTGCGCTTGCCCACGCAGGCACTTGGTCCACTGAGCTATCTGGCCGATCCTACATTATGTCTTTGGTTAACAGTTATTTACCAAGCTTTATAAACTGTTCCAGGCTACAAGATAAAACAGAATAAATTTTAAAAGTTGTTTTATAGAACAGAAGTAAATTTTATGCTCGAACCTGCAAAAAAGATTGTAGACTCTTAGGACACTAAGAAAACAACTGTGATCTAAAACGCGGTCCCCATCCCGGAGCTTTCCAGCTCCTGCTCCAGGGCTGTGAGGAACAGCAACTCACAGCAGGAGAGGAGCAGCCCTTCACTCTCGCCCATCACCAGGTGAGCTCTGTCCCCTTGGAGCAGCAGTGGCCTAGGTTTTAAGTGGTCCAGCCCCACTGTGAGTGGCACGAGGAGGGATCCATCTCACAGACTCCTTCCAGTCATCCCCAAATTATTTCATATACACTCATTGAACTCCATCACTCTCAAGCCCTCCTCAGACACCTCCCCTGGCAAAGGAAACATAGACTTCCCAACACACACACACACACACACACACACACACACACACACACACACAAAATCCTGTTGCCAAAAGTGTGGAGGCTGATAACATATATTAAACAACAAAAGCAAACAATATATTTAATGTGCAATTAATATCACCTGGTGACTTGCTGTTTCCTGAATGAAAATAAAAGTGGTTTGGGAAAGGACACTTCTAATATAAGGATAAAAATAATTTATCAATAAAAAATATGATGAAAAGAAATTTAATAATGGTTAACATGCATTCGAAACAATCTAACCAGTCATAAATATATACTTTCATACCTATTTGACATATGCTAAGAAATTTATAAGTAGACATGAAATATACCCAACTTTGATAAATACAAAGTATTAATTATGACACAAACAAATAGAAAACTGTCTCAGTTTTAAAACTGTGGAAAACTTACATCTTTTATTTATTTATTTATTTTTATTTCGTATAAAAATTACAATGTTCCTAAAAAACAAATCTTACATTCCAGTTTCTTTCATTAAAATTGATTTTCCTTCTTTTTGTATACAAATATATTTATCATATAGAATCCAGTAATATATAAAAGAATTACATTTCATAACTAGAAGTGTAATTTGCTTTAATTTTGAAAAGTGTACATTAATATTATGCAATGATAAAAACATGATAATTACTAGAGAAGCAGAAAAAGTGTCTGAATAATTTCAGTATGTACTTATTTTTATAGCTGGCAAAATAGGAATAAAAGAAAATATCTTTATAGAGTATCTAAAAGTGCAATTACCATTATCTTAGTTAATAAAAATTATAAACTTCTCTTTTTATGACTGAGAAATAGAAAAATATCCTTTATCACTATTTCTATTAAAAATTATATTGAGGCTATTAAAAACCAAATTGATATTCAAGATTTAATTTATTCTTTTATACCCAAAACAAACCAATTAAATCTTTTTTAAAAAATCACGCTAGCAACAGCAGTTAATAGCACTAATATAAATGATAAGAATAAAAATTACTTATAACATATCTATCTGTATATACCTCTCTATTTATATATACCTTTCTATCTGTCTATCTATCTATCTATCTATCTATCTATCAATCAATCATCTATTTATCTATCATCTAATTAGCAGACATTTAAGAATATTCCCACTGACATAAGAAAAATAATGTTATGGAGAGTAAGGAACACCTTCATAAGGTTGGAGATGTACTCCAGAGCAGCTTTCATTCCAAGAAAAAATTACACAAGTTTTTTGGGGGTTTTTTGGTAGAAATTTATTTTGTAGACAATTATGCGAATACAAATGTTAACAATAATAATAGTAAAGTCAAAGAAGTTTAACAAACCTGCAGTGCTACCAGAGAGAAACACTGGACAATAGTGATTATATCTATGATATTGTTGTTAGAATAATGAAAGAGTCAAATAGAGAGTCCAGAAAATTATTTTGATACTAATGCCAATTTAGTGCTATAAGACAGTGAAGGACTTTGCAAGTTCTGAATAGGTGAATATAATATCTGGGGAAAATGTCAGATCTTGTCTTTTATTTCTCATAATGCATAAAGAATAATTTCAGGTAAAATGTGTATATAAACACTTAAGACATTTTTGATGGTATTGCGGGTTTAATACAGCACTTTTACACCAAGTTACATTCCCAGTCCTTTCATATTTTTATTTTCATGTGAGACAAGGTCTCACTAAATGGCCCAAAGTGAGCTGGTGCTTGCAATCCTCTTGCCTCAGCTTCTTAGGGTAGAAGCATTATTGGTGTGTGTCCCTACACTAATCCTTTTAGCATTGGAAAGAAAAAAGAAAAAAAAA
>NW_004524793.1:396333-397580 GCF_000260255.1 Octodon degus
ATAATAATAGTAATAAATAAAATAAGTAAAAAAGAAAACTCCAAATTTGTAAACACACAGAGATGGAAGTACAAACCAGAGAAAAATGATAATTAGGTTAAACGCAAACTAATAATGCCTCCTCACCAAATGACATGCAACTAAGGCAATAAAAATTGGTTGCAAATAATCACACAATAAAATGAAAGATTTATAGGTTTGAAATGGTTTGACACATTTGTATAAGTAGGTAAGCCTTACCATGTAGTAATAAGTAAGCCTGTTACTAAAATTATTTCTCCATGATTTTATCTACAGATTTAGTACAATTCCAATGTGATTAGATGAGGGTTTTTTTAGAGAACCTTTACATGGTTTTGCAATAATGTAGACATGACTTTAAAATGCTACAATATGATACCATTGAAGAAGAACATGTTATAACATCCAGTTCTGTAAGACAACATGTGCAGCTTTTGGTGGTAAGAGAATGTATCGGCATAATAAGAGGCCAAAAAGTGGAGTGAAAACAGACCAAAGTGATATGCTTTGTCAGTGCCACAAAGATTGAACATTAAAATACTGAGATTAATCATTTAATTTAGAGAAAAACATAAAATTCAGGACAATTTCAAAGGGTCAAACCCTTAAGGATTTTTTTTTTCTGTACATAGAACTCATAACCTTACATTTGCCAGGCAGGTGCTTGTGCGACTGAGCTGTATACCTAACCCAAACCCTTAAGGAAATAACAGATAAAATTGTAAATGATACTAATATCTATGTATTAAAAGATTCAAGATACTTGAAAAATACAAATATTGAATCAATAACGAAATAAGAAAGGATTGGCCAAATACCTCAGAGAATTAAAGCACTTGTTAAGAAAGCACAGGTATCAGGGGTTCGATCCCCTAGCCTGCCGTGCCTGCCCTGCTGTGCTAGCCCTGCCTCCAGGGTGTGCTGAAACAGTAATTAAGATTGGGCATGGTGGCATATGCCTGTAATCTCAGCTCTTGGGAAGCTATAAACAGGAGAATCACTATGAGTCTGATCTAGTAGCGAGACCCTAAACACCCCATAGACCCTTCCCTAAAATAAAGAAAAAATAAAATACTATAATTTGATAATGATGAAATACGATATTTTCTAACAAATACAGTATTTGGAATAAAATAAAAGAGTGACTTCATAATGAAAGTGCCCAATGCATATTTATTAAACAGAAACAGAATTTTACAGAATTATAAGTCTGTCTTTAAAAATTA
>NW_004524793.1:398010-398791 GCF_000260255.1 Octodon degus
GGATGGGGGTTTCCGTTCCTGGCACCACATTCTGTGCCAGCCCCTCCCCCGGGTGCACTCAGTGGGACACTGAGACCAGGTGTGGTGGTACACACCTGTAATCCCAGCACTTGAAAGACTGAAACAGGAGGATCACTATGAGTCTGATCTGCATATTTAGACCTTGCAACAACCAAATACATTTAAAAAAGAAAAGAGTTTTGATGTGGCCCAATTATATCACTACATTATCAAAAATATCAATAGGTCTGGTAAGATTTGATGGGTAAATTTTAAAAATCAGATATATTTCTGGTATAATACTTGGAAAATATATAAACTATTTGTGATTCATTTTAATATATTCAACTATATTACATAGAAAAATTAAAATATTTTAAGAAGTAATTCTTAAATTAAGGAAAGTTCCTATAAATCTTCATGTTCTGTTTTAAAGAAAAGAAAAGAAAAATAATGGTGTGTATTTCAAATTGTAGAAGACTAACAATGGTTAGTGTATTGCATATTTTTTTTTGTTTTGTTTTGTATTTTAGGAAAGGGTGTACAGGGTGTTCAGGGTCTCACTACTAAATCGAACTCTGGGATTATAGGCATGCACCACCACACCCAGTCTCAATTGCTGTCTCAGCACGTCCCAGGGGCAGGACCGGTACTGCAGACTGGGGGATTGAAACCCCATCCCTTGTGTCTGTTCGTGGGCGTTCTAATCCACTGAGCTATTTGTCTGGCATGTGCATATTGGTATAATTAAAATATTTGCTCATATTACAATATATAGAAT
>NW_004524793.1:398891-405871 GCF_000260255.1 Octodon degus
CTGGCCTTGAGTTCACAGCAATTCTCTCCTGCCTCACCTTCCTGGGTGCTGGGATTACATGTGTGCCCCACACACTTGGCTTCTACCTAGTTTTCTGAGATGTTTTACATCTTAAAAGACAATGTGCAATTTTATCCTTCACTATATTAAAGTAATATGTCATACTGAATGACTTGCACTTGTTGAACAATGGTTGCATCCCTGGGATAAATCTCTTTCTTCATGGTCTTCTTATTACATTGTTAACAAATTTTTTTTGTCATAGTGTTGCTTTCTGGCTTCATAAGGAGCAGGCCTTCAGCAAAAGCTTAAGAATATGAAATGAAGGAAGGTAGTGTGGCTGAAGCTGGAGATTGATCACACTCCAAGTGCACAAGAGAGCCTAGAGAGCACAGAGTACCTATCACATGAATAACTGCTCTAATCTCAAGAGCGTTGGGTGCCTAAGGCAAGCCACCTAGGTAAGCTATTGGGAAGAGGGCTTTCCTTGACACTCATCCTGCCAAGTATGTACACAAACATGCTGCAGGCCTTGGGAGCCTTGCTCCTCCTCCTTCTCTCTCTCCCCTTCCTCCTCCACTTTCTTGCTTCCTTCTTTTCCCATCGGGAGGGCGGACGCCATCTGGACTCAGTGTTCTGTATTCTGACTCTGTTCTTTTTTTCTCCATCCTCTCACCATCATCACCCTGGGAACTTGGAGAGCCACGCAGGAGATGGCAAGGTTGGTCACTTAAACAATTGATTCTGGGAAAAATGTATATTCATGTGCAATGGAGTGCTTAGTGAAAGCCTTACAAATATAGAAAATAAGAATCAAATAATGATTTAAGCTTAAGGCCTGAAACTAAGAAATTCCTAAAACTGAATAGAATAGTTTATTGAGATCTGTCTAGGCAATGCTGGAAGTGACAACAAAATCATAGGGGAAAAAATGCAAAGTGCAAACAGATCTACATGAAGCTGAAAGTTTCCTCCCTTGGGAAAAAAAAAATCAAAGAATGAAAAGTTGAATAAAATGTGTAATATATTTGTGAATCATATATCTGAAAAAGTTTAGCAACTAGATAATTGCACCCATTCAACAGTAGGTAAACAACCTAATTAAGAATGAAGGAAAGAGTTTTAGGCATTTCTGTAAAGAACATACAGAAACAGAAAGTAGGGATAGGAAACAATGTGCAACATCTTTAATCATTAGAGAAATGCAAATCAAACCACAGTAAGATATCATCTCATGCATGCTGTGATGATTGTTATTTTAAAAGTAATAAATATTGATGATCATAAGCAGAAAATGAACATAAAGAGAACTGTATGCCTTTGGCCGAAATGTAAAATGTAAAGGCACTATGGAAAATAGTGTTGTATGCCTTCAAGATGTAAAAATAAAAGTGATACCTGATTCAATAGTCTTGCTCCTAAATAGATTTCAAAACAAGATATCACTGCGAAGTTTGCTGTCATCAGTTATGTAAAGCATTATTTACACAAGCCAAATATTAATTAATAGGCATATAAATAAAAATGCATCGTGCATATTGCATATGTACACACAATGGTATATTTTATTTTAAAGAAAAAAATCATTCACATGTGACAATATGAATCATCCAGGAGGATGCACTACTAACTGAGTGAGGCAGTCAATAAGTTAAATACAAAATGCTTCCCCTACTCAAAAGTATCAGAAGTAATCACACTCTAGTGGTTGTCAAGAACTAGAGGAAGAAGGAAAGAGGAGTTGTGTGTGATGGGAACAAATTTCCACTAAACAGATGAATAAATTTGAAAAAAATTCTGTGCAGCTTCCTATGTTTAATTAACAAAAATGTTTTAAGATTTAAAAACTTGTAAATTTAGTAAGTCTCATGTTAAGTGTTCATACAAGATACAAAAGCCCATAAAATATAGGAAGCCAGTTTTTAATACTAAGCAAAACAGAATTGAGAAATAAGCTGTAATAGCACATGTTGCTGAAGATAAGGCACATTGTGATATAAAATTTGTGAATTTTATAGTGTTTAATTATTATTTGGATATGTGCAAACTTTGAAAGTATAAAATTCATGTTTATATTTGAAACTCTAATATATTCTCCAAAATGAGAACAAATAGAATAAAGTTCTAGTAAATATATAAAGAATATGAATAAATAATGTAGAGTAAACCTTCTGTGTCTATGGGATACGCATCTACACATTCAACCAAACTCAGCTGGGAAATAGCGCGGTAAAAATTGTAACTACATTGTCCACGCACAGATACTCTCATTCTCATTGCTTCCTGAACAATACATCTAGCCACAATTCATATAGCATTTCTGTTGAGTCTGCTACTATAAGTAACCTAGGGATTATATGTAATGTGCTTGTTACTATAATCGTCACAGTTTGGGCCTGATCTACCCACAGCCTGAGCTCCAGTGCAATAGAGACTCCAGAGACAATAGAAAAGCTAAGCGTGACACTAGCCTGCCCAAATGTGAAGGCTGAATGTGATCAAAATATGCTAATATCACGGCTATGCACACAGTTCACCCGCATTATCACTTGTCATCCGGAAGCCATAGAACACAGAGTTGAGAGACCAGGATCTCTAGATGAACCAGGTTGACACGTTTGTCAAGCATTGAGCCATCATCATAAAATTTCTTTAAAACAGACACTTTGTTTTTGTAGTGGTCAAGAAATTTTCAAGACCAATAATGAAATAATTAGATAATAAGAAAAATAATTAAAGCTATCATTATATACTCTGTATGCCATTTAAGAAAATAAAAGAAATACAGGATAACAATTAATAGCAATGTCCATGTTTTAATTGGAATTGGAGGAAGAGAAATAAATGAGTTTTAATACTTTGCTCTTTGTAATTCTCTGCTTTAGAAATGTCTCCTATTGATATCACTCCGGGAGAAGACACTTGAATCTAACTGAGCGGAGGCAAGCTCTCGCCATATGTGGAAGGGAAGCTAGTTTTGGAATACTTACCATCCACTAAAGTACATCAATAAGTAAAAATTTCATATGATGGTCTCGTGGGACTATGGGAATAAATATTTTTTCTTTGTCTATGATTAGATAAAAGTGTTAACTGATACAAAATGTATGATTTCAAACATCTGACGTCCAAGAGTTTTCGAATTTATCACCTCTTATGAAAGTAGTTGCCTAAGATTATTGAAGGATTGATTACTGAGACATTAGCCTGGCAAGTGATGCCACTTGCTATTCTCTCTGTTTCACAGTAAAATAACTGAAAAGATTAAAATAAATCACTCAAATCAGAGAGGTATGGGTACAGATATAGATACAGATATAGAGATAGATTTTGTTTTTGTGCTGTTGGAGAGAGAATCCAAGATCTTGCTTGGGCATGCTAGTGCTCTAGCACTGAATAGGTAGACCCAAGATCATACATTGTGACATGCTGATATCATGACTGGATACAACCAACCTGACCTCACAGGCTTTGATTTCTACATTTATATGTGATGGTCATCATTATACATTAAATCAGTTGGGAAAATAATTAGCAAATAATGATAACTGAAAATGTATAACAGGATTAGTGTCAAGGAAGAGATGATTGATAATATTTCAGTAAATCAAAAGAAAATCAACACTTGTTTTGGAAAAGGAACAATGAATAAATGTGTATGTGTTTGTGTAAGAATGTGTGTTTAAATGAGAATGTTGGTACAAATGTGGAAAGAGAGTAAACAAGTGAGTAATATGAAATCAAAGAACAAAGTAAAATAATTTCACGTTAATGTCAATTATTTCATAACAAATGGTTTAGTATTACAATTACTTAATAACTGAGTGTGGTATTGACTCCCAACACAGTTGAAAAAATATTTTTAATACCCCTGAAAGTTTAAATATGTCTGGAAATTGGCATAAGGTATCTGTCAGTTGGGCAGTTTCCTAATACAAGACGATAGCCACATGGTAGGGTGTGTCTTTTTCAATTAGTGTTGCTTGCGCTAAGTGATTAATGAGCTATGTGATTAATGAGTGTCTCTGATGACTTGCATAAGCATCTGCAGCTTCAGCAAGCTCATTGTTAACTTGATTCTTAATAGACTTGTATTTTTCTTAAATAGAAGTGTAACCTTTGATCACTTTTAAAAGTTTGTATATTAATTGTGTGACTGATTAATAGCTCCCTATGTTACCGATGAATTCCATACATGCATAGTTCAATGTGTATATTTTTGTATGCTCTCAAATCTCTCTTCCAGATATGTTCTGACCTCTAAGAGAGTGTACCCTGAGTGATGGCACGTGCCAAAATCTCAGCACTGGAAATGCTAAGGCAGGAGTATTTGCCATGAATTTGAGGGCAGCCTGAGCTACATAGTTGGTTCAATTTTTAATGTATTTGGTACAGGGTCTACAGGGTCTCACTACATAGATCAGACTCATAGTGATCTTCCTGTTCTCAGCCTCCCAGTGGCTAGGATTATAGGTGTGAACCACCACACCCAGTCTCAATTGGGTCTCAGTGCACCCCAGGGGCAGGGCCAGCATGGCAGGCTGAGGATCGAATCCCCGGCCCCTGCATCAGCCTAAGCAGGTGCTTTAATGAACTGAGCTATCTGGCTGGTCCTAAGAGTACTTTGCATTACAGATCTAGAACTTGTGTAGAGGAGGGAACAGAGGGAAAGGGGCACACAGAGCACAAGGGTATAGGAGAAAGCTTTTTATTTTGGTGGAAAGAAAGAGAAAACTTTATTATCTTCTTGTATCTTTTCTTTTTTTTTGTATTCTATTTTCTAAGAAAGGGTTCACAATGTGTTCGGAGTCTTACTACTAGATCAGACTCATAGTGATCCTCTTGTTTACAGCCTCCCAAGTGCTGGGATTATAGGAGCATGCCACCATGTTCAGTCTCAACTGCTGTCTCAGCATGCCCTGGGGGAGGGGCTGGCACTTGTATCATTTTTTTTTTACTTATATAATTTTGACATATCACATGTTCCTAAATATTTATCCATCTCTTTTAGGTTTTTCAGTTTATTTAAATATAAGCTTTCAAAACAGTCCCTAACGATTTTCCAATCAGCATTTTTTTACTAATATCCTATTTGTCATCTCCAATTTTACTAATTTTTATATTCTGTGTCATTCTTTTAATTAGTTTGGATAAGGGTTTGGAAATTTTATTTACCTTGTTAAAGAACCAATTCTATTCGTTGATGTTTTGTAGTGTTCTCTAAGTCTCTAGTTCATGAATTTCAGTTCTGATTTCTTTTCTACTACATTTGGTTTGATATGTTATTGTTTTTCTAAGACATTGCAGTGAATAATTAGATTATTTATTTTAGACCCCTTCAGTTTTATCATGTGGGTACTCATAGATAATAAATCCATTCTTAGAAATTATTTTTCTGTGGCCCATATTTCAACTTTTATTTGCTTCTAAAAGCCATTCAATTTCCCTTTTGATTTCTTTAGAGACCAACTTATCACCCAGAGGTTTATTATTTAATCTCCATGGACTTTTACGATTTCTTTTGCTGTTACTTTATAATTTCAATCTATTATGATCTAATAGGATACAAGAACCTAGTTTTATTGAATCTATTTAGATTTACTCTATGTAGTAAATTATGATCTATTTTGCAGAAAGTTCCTTGAGCTGTTTAAGAGAAAACATATTCTGCTGTTTTGGAATACAAATATTCTGAATACATATAACTCATAATCTATACTGTAGTTTAACTTTTTCTCTTTCTTGATTTTCAAGAAGATCTCAATAGCCATCTATCTCTCAGCCCTGGCTATTAGAATTGATTAATTTTATTGAATTGGGGCCCATTGTTTTTTGTTGAGGGAGGTTTGTTTTATGAAATATCACACACCAATATTTAACAGATATTTATTTATGATTCTTACCTGTTTTGTTGAATTGTTTTCTTCACCAACATTCAGTGACAATTTTGTGTCCTCCAGCCAATTTTAGCTTGAAGTTATCTGTAGTAGGTATGAGTGGTTATTTCTGCGTACTTTGGAATCCAGTTGCATGGAAGAATGTTTTTAGCCCATCCCTTCAACTTCAGCATGCATATGTCTTTTCTGCTGAGATGTGATTTTATTAAGGAATGCATACTTACTTGGGTTTTTTTCTTTTAATTCAATTTGTAATCTGTGAGCTTTCAGAATTAATACCATTTGCCTTCAGGTTTATTACTGAACTGTATATGCCAGCTCAAATCATTTCACTGTTTTATTCTATTTTTGAAGTCTTTGATATGGATTGTGTATCATTCAGGCTTTTATTAGAGGTATAGACATAACACAAGATGTACAAATGTGTAAAAAAATTTCAAGATTGGCTTACTATTGTCAACCACAGAGTTGGATAAGGAAGTATGCAGAGGGCATCTGCATAGTGGAGACTGAAGGATTCAGTTCAAGGTCTGGAGCCCACAGCAGTGTTCCTACCAGGATGCAGATGTATCTGCAGTGGAAGGCTGATGAGTCTACACCAGAGGGCTGAGGGATCCAAAGCAGAAGCCAAGAGTCTGTGCTAGAACCAGGAGATGACACCTAAGCTGATGGCAAAGATTAGAGCTCCTCCAAGGAAGATTGGGACCTTCTGTCCTTCCCCATTCTCCTTAAGTGATGAGTCAATCTAGACCATGGTCTCCACACTCTAGGGTGTGGGATTGCTGAGATGATTTAGTTAAACTCTTAGCTTCTCAAGTTAACACAATCAACCAACCACTACAGACTGTTGTCTTCTTCAAATGTTTCTTAGAATTCAAAGGTAATACTATTAGTTTCTAGGTTTTTCAGTAACGTCCAATTTTCTTGCTCATTCAATCTCCCTATTCATTATTAGTGAGTTAAAAATTTTATTTTACTGACTGAATTAACAGTGTGGAGGCCATGCTCTAGATTGATTCATCACTTAAGGAGGATGAGGAAGGACAGAAGGTCCCATTCTTCTTTACAGGAGCTCTAGTCTTC
>NW_004524793.1:405971-415565 GCF_000260255.1 Octodon degus
TATATATATATATATTCTTTTTCCCTTCCTTCTTTTCAACTTTCTGACATTCCAGTTTCACATTCTTTTGATCAATTTCTTCCTCATTCACAGTATGTATTGTACATTTTGCATCATATTTTCACTTTCAATTTCCTGCAACAGGGAGACAATATGGTATTTACACAAGTGAGTCTGGGTTTTTCCCTTTTGGGTATGGTCTCAAGTTGTGTCCATTTCCCAATAAATATCTCAAGCTTATTTTTCTTTACAGTTGAGTAGTACTCTATTGTGTAAAAATACCACATCTTTTTTTATCCATTCCTCAGTTAATGGACACTTGTTTCCAAGATTTAACTATGATAAGTTGTGCTGCTATAAAGATGGGTGCATATATGTTGTTGTGGTATGATGTTTTTAATTCTTCTGGGAAAATATGTAGAAGGGAAATAGCTGGGTTGAATGGGACCTGTAATACCAGTATTAGTATTATTATTATTATCTCCATATTGATCCTAATGGTTGCACCAGTCAACAATCTCACCAACAGTGGAGAAGGGTTCCTTTTCCCCCAAAGCTCCTCCAGTATTTGTTGTTTTTTGATTTCTTTATGATAGCCATTCTTTTTGGGGTGAGATGGAATCTCAGTGTTTTAATTTGTGTCTCATGAATGACCAATGATGTTGAACATTTTTTCATACGTTTATTTGTTATTCATATGTCTTCATCTGAGAAGTGTGCATTCATTTCAGATGCCCATTTTAGGATTGGGGCTTTGAATTTGGTGAGTCTGATTATTTTTAATGTTTTAAATATGCTACATATAAGTCATTTGTCTGATGGTCAGCTAAATGTTTTTCCTACTCTGTGTTGTGTTTTCACTCCAATGGTGATTTAATTTTTAATAAGATGAAATCACAGTTTTTGATTCTTTGAAGTATTTCCTGTGCACTCATTTTTCATGAAGTCTTCTCATGCACACTTCATCTATTTTATCTTCTTTCTCTTCCAGTACATTGAGTGTTTCTGTTTTAATATTTAGATCTTTGATCTATGTTGACTTAGTGCTTATGTTGATGGTGATAAAAACGAATCTAGCTTTAGTCTCTGGAAAGCCAGTTTTTCCAGAACCATTTATTCAAGAGGCTATCATCTTCCAGGGAACATTTTCAGCTCATTTGTCAGTCATAAGGTGGCTGGTATGCTTGCAGTTGTGTCTGTATCTTGTAATCTGTTCCAGTGTCCTGAAGTCTAGTGTTTTATTTTTTTCAAGTAGCATGCTGTTTGTATCACAGTAGCTTTGTAGCATAATTTCAAGTCAAGGATTGTGATGTTTCCTGCATTGTCTTTGTTGTTCAGCATTGTCTTCTGTATTCCAGGTGACTTATGCTTCCAGATGAATTTTAGGAATTTTTTCTTTAGTTCTGTGGGGTACATTAATTGTATTTTGGCTGAGATGACATTAATATTGTATAGCTATTTTGGCAGCATTTAGCTATTTTGGCAGCATTGCTATTTTCTCTATATTGGCTCTATGTATACATGAATAAGGGATTTTTTTTCCATTTTCTAATATCCTCTTCAATCTCCTTTCTCAGCATATTATAATTTTCAATCTATAGGTGCTTTAAATCTATAGGTCCTTTGTTAGACAAATTCCCATGGATTTCATCTTTGGATGCTATAGTGAAGTGTGTGGATCCCCTAATTTCTGTCTGATGAATTTCTTGCTTATATACAGCAATGCTACTGATTTTTGTGTACTGACTGTAAACAGCTACACAACTGAATTTGGTTTTTAACTCAAGCAGATTTTCCTGAAAATTTTGGGTTCGTCTATGTAGAGTAATTTATCATCTGTGAACAATGATAATTCAACTACTTCTTTTCTTGTTCTTATTCAATTTAATTCTCTCCTTTGTCTAATTGCTCCAGCTAATGTTTGCAGAACTATGTTGAATAGACATGGTGATAGTAGATATCCTTGTCTTGTTCCAGATTTTATAGTGACAGCTTTCAGGTATTTTAGTTTCTAATGATGTCGTCTCTTCGTTTGTCCTAGATGGCTTTTATCTGATTGAGGTAAAGACTATTTTGATTTTCTGTAGTGTTTTTATCATGAATGAGTAGTGAATTTTATAAAAATATCTGTTTTGCATCTATTTAGATGATTGCATACCTTTTTTCTTTAGCTTTGTTGAAATGATGTATTGCATTTATTTATTTATGTATGTTGAAACTATCCCTGCTTTCCTGAGATAAGACCCACTTGGTTGTAGTGTATAATCTTCTTGATAATTCGTTGAATTCTGTTTACTAATTTCTTACGGAAGATTTTTGGATCCATGTTCCTTAGGGAGTTTAACCTGTAGTATTCTTTTTTCAATTAGGTCTTTCTCTGGCTTTGGTGTCAGAGAAATATTTGTCTCCAGGAATAAGTTAGAGAGATTACAAGAGGCCTTCAATTCATTATTAGTTGATTTTACTGGTACATATTTGACATGCATAGCAGTAATGTTCTTCATAGGAAATATGTTCTTCTACCAAATAGATGTTAATTGTTTTTACTCATTCCCTTCATTTTGCTTTAATCCTTCTTCACCTCTTTTTTTAGAAAATTCGGCTTTTTTTCCCTATTCCTTTCTTCTGTCACCTCTCTGGTTCCATTCCCCTGTTGAACATTATCTTCCTACTTCCCACTCTCTGCCCTACTTTTTGATCCTTATTTATCTTTCTGGATTCACACACAAGAGAGACAATGTGATGTTTAAATGTGTGTGTCTAATTATTTCACTTAAATGTTCTCAACATGCATCCATTTGCCTAAAATTATCTCAAGTTTTCCTTCTTTATGACACATTAACACTACATTATATTTAAAATCTACATTTTCTTTAATGGAGGTATGGGCAGTTTGCCAAGATTTAGGTTATTAGAAACTGTTCTGCTATAAATATAGTTGTACGTATATCAGTGTGGTATAGTTTTACCACTTTCATTGTATTATATTTTTAACTTTTTCATGAAGATATCAAAAAGAGGAGTAGATGGGTCAAATGGAACCTCTAGGTTTCATTCTAATCTCCATACTGATTTCCATTGTAGATACACAAACTTATACTCCCACTAAAGTGGAAAAGGGTTTCCTTTTTGCCACAGCCCCACCAGCATCTGTTATTAGTTGATTTCTTGATGTTGTCCATTCTAACTGGAGTGAGATGGAATCTGAATTTTGTTTTAATTTGAATTTCAAAAAACCATCAGTGATTTTGAGCATGTCATCACATATTTATTTGCTAGTTGTAATTGTTAAACTGAGAAGTATCTATTCAGTTCAAAATCCATTTTTGGATTGGGTCTTTAAATTTGTGAAATCTGATATTTTTTGTTTTCATTATACATTACAGTTGTTAGCTCTTTATTTTATTTTATGTACTTGGTATAAGGCCTTACTGTGCAGCTCAGACTCATAATGATCCTCCTGTTTTCAGCCTCCCCAGCACTGGGACTACAGGCATGCACCACCACACCGATTTTCAGTGGCTAGCTTAGTGTGCCCAGAGGCTGAGTTGGTGTGGCATATGGTGCCAAGGATTGAACTCTGGTCCCTGCACTTGCCTGAGCAAGTACTTTGTCTGCTGAGCTATCTCACCAGCCCTTAAGTTTTTTTAAAAAAGAAATAACTCACAATTGTTGCTCATTCTGTGGTTGTCTCTTCACCCTGATGATATCTTTTGCTCTGAAAAAGCTTTTTAATATGATGTAATTCCAATTATTGTTTGTTATATTTCCCAGTAAATCAGGACTTTGTTCATAAATTTATTATCTACACCTGTATCTTCACGAGTTTTATCTATTCTATCTTCCAGCAGACTAATTGTTTCTTTTCTTGTATTGAGAACTTTGATCTCTTTGGTTTAGTGTAGTGAGTGCTGAGAGATATGGATCTAGGTTCAGTCTTTGGCAAGTGCAAAGCTAATTCTCTCCTGCATGATTTATTAAACAGACTGTCTTTTATCCAGTGAAACAGTTTGGCCCCTTTGTCAATGACAAGACAATTCATTATATTTACAGTTATTTCCTCATCTTGTATTCCTTCCCATTGTTTGAGTCTTTTTCTTTTCTTTTTGCTATTACCGTGTTGTTTTTATCACAGTGACACTGTAATATACTTTCAAATAAGGGATTTTGATACCCCTCCATTGCCTATGTTGCCCAGAATTGCTTTTCTTATTCTAAGTCTCCTCTGGTTTAGTATGAATTGATTTCTCTTGTTTTGTGTGGTATTTTATTGGTATTTTGATTGGTATTGCATTAAATCTGTATAACCATCTTGAAAAACTACAATTTTCCCGTCATAGGTTCTGCCTTTTAAGACAAGGCAGAACCTGTCTTTTTCTGATATCCTCTTTGACGTTTTTCACAGTGCTGTTGTTTTTCAGTGTAAATATATTTTACTTCCCTCTTTCAGTGAATGGACTCCTCAGTGTTTCATTTTTCTTGATGCTATTGTGAAAGATGTTGTTCTCCTAATTTCTTTCCATGAATTTCTTAATTTTATTCAGGAATACTATTGATATTTGAGTGTTGGCTTTGTACCCTGATGTGATACCAAATTTGGTTGTTAAATCTAAGATTCTTTTGGTGGAGATTTTGAGATTTTCTATGTTCAGTCAACATTATCCACATATAGTATTCATTTATAGTATTAATTAATTTATCTTCCTTTCCTACTCTTTTTCCTGTCATTTCATTCTTTTGTCTAATGACTCTGGCTAATACTTTCAGAAGTAAGTTAAGAGGAGAAATGTAGTGCCCATCCTTTGCTTACGCTTTATTTTAGAGTAAAATGTTTCAATTTCTGAGCATTTGATATGATGTTTGCACTTGGTCATAGGTAGATTTTCATCATGTTGAGATAAAGACCTTCTATTCTAATATTCTTTAAGCTTTTCTCATGAATTTTTGTTTAAATTTGTGAAATTATGTTTCTGCATCTATTCTGATCCTGTCTCTTTGTTCTTGGTTCTGTTAACGTGGTATATCACACTGTGGACTCGCTTATGTTGAGCCATTCCTGCATTTCTGGGATGAGTTACACTGTTTATGGTGTGTAATTACAATAATATGCCGCATTTTGTTGTGTCTGTGTTTATTCAACAGAATGGACTTTTCTCTCTTTTTAGTAGGTTTCTTCTCTGCTTTTGACAGCATGGTAATGCCTGCATCTAGGAATGATGCTTGGAGTACTGCTTTTGAGGCTCACGTAAGAATATGAAGTGTACTAGCATATTAGAGATTCTTTAAAGTTTTGTAGATTTTAGAAGTGAATCCATCAGGACCTCTGGCTTTCTATGTTAATACTTTATTATTATTGTTTTATTAGTAGTAGTAGTATTACTTCAGTTTCATTGACTGATACTGAATAGTTTAGAATCTAACTGCTTATATCTCCTTGACTCAGCTTTAGTAGTTTATGTCCGTCCAAGAATGTACTCATCTCTTCTGAAATTTCTACCTTATTTGAGTACAGTTTGCAAGTGGGTATGGATAATCTCAATTTCTGCAGGATCTGTGTAATGTCACTCATTTCATTACAAAGTGCATGGCTTTGGATCTTTTTTCCTTCTTTAAGTATTTTTAAAAATTTATTTATAGGATACAGGATTTTTCTACGCACTTCAGACTCATCGTGATCCTCCTATCTCAGCCTCTCCAGTGCTGGGATTACAGTTGTGCACCTCCATGCTCGGTTTTGGGGCCAGTAGGGCATGCAATACCAAGACTTGAACTGGAGTCTTTGCACTCCCATTTCTTTGCATTATGATGTGATCATACAAATGTAATAATTTCAGTTCATTTCCATCCATAAACCTGTTCTATAATCTAGCACTTACTCCATTTTGGAGATAGTTTCCTGTGCTACCAGCAAGAATATGTATCTGTTCTGAGAAAGACACTCTGCACATCCTTATTATGTTAATTCTCAAAGGCTTGGTTCAGCTCTCATACGTCTTTGTTGCTTTTTTGTTTATTTGTATCAATTTTGACATTGGGGTGTTGAGTTCCTCCATTAAATTCTATTACTGTTTATCTGATTTTGACATCTATTAGTGATTATTTTATATACTTGTGTACACACACACACACACACACATGCTTTTCTGCTTATGGTTTTTCCATTCTTTGCCTTTCAGTGTGGGAATTTCTTTTGGAATTGTATGTTTCTTGTATGCAACATATCATGGGATCTTATTTCTTGTTTTTTTTTCCACCAATGTGTTTCTTTTGATTGGTGAATTGAAAATATTCACATTGACAATTCTCAGTGACATTTATTGCTTTATCCTTGTCATTGTGTTATTTTAGTGTTCTTTGTTTCTTTTTTTCCCCTTCTGCTTAATTACTTGCCTTGCTTGGTGAATTTATTTTATTGGGATTATATAATTTGGTGGCTTCATTCTCTCTTTCTAAAGTATCCTACTGAAACTTCTGGAGTGCTGGTTTGTTGTTCGTGAATTTCTTCAACTATTATTTACCATGGAGGTATCTTATTTCACTATCAATTTTCAAGGATAATCTTTTGGGGTCCAAAAATCTGGGTTGCAAGATGTTTTATTTTAGGATTTTCAATACTTAACTCCAAACTCTCTTTCACTTAATCGTTCATGATTCTGATAGATTTTCCTACATAGATGATTTTGTTTCATATCTCTCAGAGATTAATATATTTTGTCCATGTATTGAATTTCTGGAATCTTTACTAGTATGTTTCTCGGTGTGGAATTTTTCTTCTCTTTTATTGTTAATGTATTTAGTACAGGGTCTGCAGGGTCTACAGGGTCGCACTACATAGATCAGACTCATAATGATTCTCCCATTTATAGCCTCCCAAGCACTAGGATTATAGCCACTGCTGTCAGGCACAGTCTCAATAGCAGTCTCCGTATGCCCCAGGGGCGAGGCCTGCACAGAACAGCAGGGATCGACGGAACCCTGACTGCTGCGCTCTGCCTAAGCAGGCACTTTAGTGAGCTGAACTATCTGGCTGACTTACAATATATGTTCAGTTTTGATTTTTTTTTTTTTTTTTTTTTTGTGGCCGGCTCGCCCCATCATGGTGGCAGGGCTGGCATGGCATATGGTGCCAGGGACTGAACTGTGATCCCTGAACACTTGCCTAAGCTTGCCTACTCAGGTGCTTTAGACCACTAAGCTATCTCACCAGCCTTGGTGTGGAATTTTTCTAATCATGACTTATTGGGGTGCCACTTGTCTGTATTTGAGATTATTTTTCCATGCTTCAAACGTTTTCTGTCTTTACTCTGTGAACAGGATTTTTATGCTTTTGGGTTGTATTCTGATCTTTCATTGATTTCAATTAATCTTTTATTATTATTCTTCTTTGAATCATCTAACAACTGTTGGATTGAGTTTTTGTGTGCCTTTGTTTCTTAAGGTATCTTTCATTTGATGATCACAACTAGGCCCTAGTCTTCTAAATTTAATGTTCTATCTTCGTGTAGATTGATTTTTCTACATATGGTTTAAATAAAACTTAATTTGTGGGTCTGCAGGGTCTACAGGGTCGCACTACATAGATCGGACTCATAATGATTCTCCCATTTATAGCCTCCCAAGCACTAGGATTACAGCCACGGCCATGGCACGGTCTCAATAGCAGTCTCAGTATGCCTTACTCATGGTTTCTCTGAGCTTCTCTACTTTTTCATCTGTGTCTACTCCAGATTCAATAACCATTCCTTCATTATGGCAGTTATCTCTTTGTCTGTGTGATTATTTCCTTCTTGTTTTTCATCTAGGGATTTATTTATCTGCCTTGTTACTGCTGCACCTGCCACTTCGTAAAATTCAAATAGAAGACTTTTAAGTCCTATTAACTCCATGGCCTCCAGGCTTACTTTGGGTGAATTGGGTTTGTTGGATTGCATCTTATTTCTTTGCTTCTTTTCATTTTCATTTATGTTTTTATTTGTTTTCCAAAATCTGCCTTGTGAGTTGTGCATGGTAGGTAGTTTCATTGAAAATGTCAATAACTCTTGAGGTAATTACTATTGTTCAGTGCTATCTGCTAAGATTAACTGGCTTTTGATTTTTAAATCTGTCGCAGGATCCTACCTCTTTTGCTCATTAGGGCTGAAAAATTTAAATGTATTTGTCCTAGCACCCAATTCTTTAGTACTTGGCTGCAGTATTGTTTACTATTTTAAACAATTTAGATATTGGCATAGAAGGAGAAGCAGTTGAGAATAGCAGTAATGTGACCTTGGCTAATAGAAAATCGGTAATAACTCTAGGATCAAATACAAACTAGAAAATGACAAACTGTAATAACTGATATTCTGTTCCCTTTAACCCTAAGACAAGATTTAACCTGGGAGATAGCTCTGCAGCTTAAGTGTCTTTCTGGTAAGTGAAAGGTCCTGAGTTTTATCCCCAGTACAAAAAATAAATAAGTAACTCTACAGGATTATAGTTATGTAACAAATTCTAAGACAAATGAAAAAAAAATTACATAGTAAATACCTCCTTGAAAGAACAGCTTAGGGCTGGGGAGATAGCTCAGTAGAATAAGGACTTGCCTGCAAAACGCAGGGTCCTGAGTTCAATCCCCGGTACCACACACACAAAAAAAAGAAAGAAAGAGAAAAAAAAAGAAAAGAAAAGAAAAGAAAGAGCTGTTTATTGCTTTTCACCATAAAGAAGTTTTCAGATGTATAAATATATCATTAAAGCCTATAGACTCTTAAAGGTAGATGGTATGAGTATTGTAGAATAACGAAAAAGTGCAAAAATTATAAAAAAATAAAACTGCTGTAGAATGTTCTAAGACTGATGTAGGAGTTCTTGTCAAGGAGCAAAGGGAAATTAGTGATATTGGATAACGACAACAATGACAACCAACTAGTAAAAGGATAAATAACATGAAGTAAAGATTAAACTAGAGAAATAACGAACTACATAAACAAGTTGAAGGAGGTAAAGTGAGAAAAGAAAGTTAAGAAAGAGTAAAAGAAGGGTCTATTCAGACAGATAAATCAAAATAATATAAAAAGAGAAGAAAAAGAAAATGGTTGGTAAAATTCCAAACTCTACCACAAGAAAACCAAAAGTAAAAAAAAAAAAAAATCAAGAACATACTAATAATGGAGATGAGAAACTAAGAGAAAAGAAAGCTGAGAGAGTGGAGAGAAAAAATAATCCTAGTATTTTCACAGTGGTGTCTTTCTTCTCAGATTTGTAGTGTTTAATCTTATAAACCATGTTACTCTTCAACCCATTTTATAGTTTGTGAGTTTGTCTGGAGTTTATTCCGTTTGATGGGGCCTCTCTCTGCAGTACTCTGTTTGTGATAGCTGCTCAAGCTGTGGACCAGTACAGGTGTGGGGCCTTTTATCTGATGTTCTTGTTGTGGCTTTCTCCTGGTTGGCAATACGTGTGGTTACCTGGTACATTTTCCAGTGTCCATGGAGCAGTGTCCAAAATGGAGTCTTCTGTGGACTCTCCAACCTGCCTCTCACTCCTGTTGGTGTTCAGATGGGAGTCAAATCTGCCTAGGGCTAATGTGCTTGTTTCTACAAAAATAATGCTATA
>NW_004524793.1:425330-431589 GCF_000260255.1 Octodon degus
GCCTGGGCATGTTTACATTCTTTAATTTCTATAAATCCCAGAAAATTTTTTTCAAATGCTTCATTAATGATTTTTTAATATTATTGCTTACTAGTTGAAAAAGATAACCTCACAGGATTTCAGTATTTGTATATTTGTTAAGAGTTGTTCTATCCTCTGATCCATCCTGGAGAATGCTTCATGTGCTTGTGAAAATAATGTGAAATCTGCAGCTGTGGATGCAACGTCCTCTAGGTGTCTGTCAGGCCAGTTTCTTCTGAATTTGCGCTTAAGTTTATTGTCTCTGTGTTGATTTTCCGTTTTGATGATCTATCTGTCCATGGTTGAAGGTAAGGTGTTGAAGCATCCTACTGGTGTGTTTCAAGCTGTCTTTTTCTCCAAATATTTTAATATCTGTTTATACAGTTGGGTATTCTAATTTTAGTGGATAGTTATCATTTTTAGATCTTATTGATACTTTGACCCTTCCTTCATTATGTAGTGGGTTCTTTGCCTCACATCAAGTTGTTCACTTAAAGTCTATTTTAAATGATGTAAATTTAGCTCTCTACTCTTTCTTTAGGTTATTCTTTGCATAGAGTATCCATTTGGGTTCTCTCACTTTCCATCTATGTGTATTCTTACCAGTGAAGAACATGTCTTCTAGGCAGCATTTTGATGAATCCTGATTCTTTTAGACATTCAAATAGTCTTAGATAAAGGATTTGATCCAATTGCATTCCAGGTAAGTATTCATAAGTGTTATGGTTTGTGTGTATTTGTCCCCCCTAAAGCCTCATGCAGTCATTGAGGCAAGTTCCACAGTTTGTGATTAATTCATGATCCAAGGCTGGATCATGAGTGTTGCTGGGATTATGGGTGTGAGTGCTACACTCAGCCTGGGGCAGGCAACCTGAATGTAACATAGGGGAGACAGACTTGCTCTCTGTTGTCATTTGTTGCCATTCATTCCTTTTGACCTGCTGCCCTCTGCCATGTGCCACTCAGCCTTGGAGCCAGCTGAGTATGGACTGAAACCTCCACTAACTGTGAACTCAATAAAACCTTCCTCCCTTCATTTTAAGTGTCAGAGGAGCAACTGAGACAATAATGAAGGATTGATTCTACATATTTTCTAAGTGAAATCATGGTTTACATTGATTTCTGGTTTTTTTTTTATGGTTCCTTTACTATGTTCTCCTTTCTACTTATCTTCTCTTGGAGTAAGGGACTATTTTCTTTGAGTATGTTCAGATTCCTCACTCAACTTCTCCATCTCATGTAGATCACTTTGTGGTAGTTCCCACACAGCTTGCATAAAATGTCCCAGAGTTATAGAAATCTAATTTAAGTTGATAATGTGTCAACTTGCCATGAATAAGCGGCCCTTTTTATCTCCCTCCCTCCCCCCGCGCCCGTTTTTGATGTCACTTATTTCAGGAATTATGCCTTTTTTCTTTTTGTTTTTCTTTTCTTTTTTTCCTTGTTTCTTTTCTTTCTTTCTTTCTTTCTTTCTTTCTTTCTTTCTTTCTTTCTTTCTTTCTTTCTTTTTCTTTGTTTTTTAGGGAAGGGTGTTCAGGGACTCACTACTAGATCAGACTCGTAGTGATTTCCCTGTTTATAGTCTTCCCAGAGCTGGGATTACAGGCACGCGCCACCAAACCTAGTCTCAGTTGCCTTCTCAGTGCTCCCCTGGGGCGGGCTGGCCTTGCAGGCACAAGGATCGAACCCTGGGCCCTGCTCCTGCTGCATGTGCTTTTAATCCACTGATATGCCACTTTTCTAAAAGAAGTAAAACTTATGTATTCTGTGGAAAACGAACAAATGCTAACAAATTTAAAACTTAGGAAGATATGAACTTATGTTTTCAGAGCTTATACTAATTGATTAACTGGTTATTTGATTTTTTTGAAACAATGTTTCTTTTCATAAAGAATACTTCCTATAAATCAATAATGCTAAATATCTCTGTTAATTGCAAATGAGCAATAAATGAATTATTGGAAAACTTGAAAAAATGTTTTTTGAGTTAGTAGAGTCAATATGTTAAAAAAACAACTAAAAGAATGTATTTTGGAAACTAATTACATAAATTCTAACAAGCAAATTGTCCTGGCTCTAAACTCTGCTACATTTTATTCATAAGACAATGACTCTCATTAGTACTATATCCAACTTTCATGAATAGAAAGAAAATCTGTCAACTGTGTGTTAGAGGAAGTAACATTACCTAATTTCAGTTTTAATCCATATATGTTAAATGTTACTCCATGATGATAAATCACAAATACTTCTGGGTCCTTAAACAGAGGAGCATTAATAAAAGTGAATGACATGTTCTTATTTTTGCTCAGTAAAGTTAGTTTTACAATAAGTGATGTTTTATTGAGGAAGAGAATACCACCACAATATTCTAAAACCTTAGTAATCAAACTTACCCATTTTGAAAACTGTATTAATCTTCCTCCAAAAAGCACAACTAGAACTACCCTATGAACCATCAATTCTACTACTGGGAGTATCTGGAAAAGAAATGAAACTAACATGTCAAAGAGTTGTCTCCACTCCAAAGTTATTCCAACACTGTTCATAATAGCTACAATGTGTAATCAGCCTGGGTGACCACTGACCAATGAAGAGACAAAGGAGCTGTGGTATCTTTACAAAATGTATTACAATTGAGCCAGTTGAAAGCAATGAAAACCCATCCCTTGCAGTAAAACAGGTAGAACTGGAGAAGATCACATGGAGAAAAAGAACTCTGCCTGAAAAGGCAAATACAGCATATTTTTCCTTGCATGTGGAAGCTAAAATTATCGAGTTGGAGAATTGAACAGTGGATAACAAAGGCTCAAAGTGATGGTAAGGGAAATAGATGGGAATAGAAGCATGGATAAGTGATAAAGAGATGCACATAGGGGGAAATTAATAGCTCAGTGGAGTAACTTTAGTTTTTAAATTTAATCGTGTATTTCAAAATAGTTAATAGAAGTGCTTTCTTCAGTGGCACATATACTAAAGTAAAAGGAATCTGAATACTCTTTACACAAGAAAATAATAGATGTATGAGATGATATAGCAATTACATTGTTTAAATTATAGAAATTTCACAATGCATCTTACCCTGTTAGTATGTATAAATATGACATGTCGATTAAAAATGCAAACAGAATCAAAAAACATAATTTAGCCTTGTATTTTTTCTTCATTTTTGTATTTGGTACAAAGTCTTACTATGCAGATTGGACTCATTGTGATTCTCCTGTCTTCAGCCTCCCCAGTGCTGGGATGACAGCGGTGAGTCACCACACCCAGACTCTGTAGCAGGCTCAGCACACCCCAGATGTGGGGCCAGCGTGGCATGCACAAAAGGAGGCGCTTAGAAAGTTGAGCTATTTTGTCAGCCCTTACCTTGTTAGTATTTTAATCTATGTGTAAATACATACTTATTTGGTGAGTGGAAAATAAATGCCGTGAATTTACTCCACTCCAATCATCTTGCTCACTTAAATTTAGAGAACAATGAATAATATGTATTTTAGATGTTTTTTTATAGGGAGAGAGTAAAGTCTACAAAGACCAGTAATATTGATGAGAACACATGCATTTTTTTCTTTCAGTTCACTTAGATATTGATATAAGACAAATGCAAATAAAAGATATGATTAAAAATGGAAGGAAGAAGCTGAGAAACTGTCTTTCGACTGATTCATTTATAAGCTTCAGATTTTGCGATAGGTTATTCACTTTGTCTGAGCACTGACTTTAGCATCTTTAAGCACCATGGTCTTGCTCTATTTGATCTTGAAAAATTAAAATTAAAATTAATACTCATTATATAATTTATAATAGACAAAGTACCTGAAAACAAGAAATACATGCATATTGTAATTCTCTTTTAACTTCTACATTTATTTTCATCTTTCTTCTTGAATTTACTTTTTGCATTTATTGCTTATATATCAGTTATCATAAGACACAAATAAGTAGACAGAAGAGTTAGATCTGCTATACTATTGGTGAAATTAACACTACATGAGTATTAGTGCCTTAGTTTAATCCTTTTAGAGTTTACACAGTATTTTTAGTACAGTGATCTAACTCAGGAACCTCTCACTGAAGGTCATCCCCAGTCCTTTTTTTATTTTTTATTTTTTTGTTTTTTAGGAAAGTTTCTATTACCTCGCTGGGGTGCACAGGCTGGGCTCAAATTTGCAACCTGCCTGCCAAGGTGCTGGGATATCAGGTATGTACCATCTATCTCATTAAAGCATATATTTTGGATAACTATTCTTTGCCAGACAGTATCAGGCATGTAGTGAGAGGATGATATAATATAAAAAGCAAATGTCTATTATAAAAGCACCTGTGGGATTTAGAACACAAGATAATATATACTAATTATAAGATGGAACTATCAAAATGATATAAACTACACATTGAAAAACCTTTCTGGGTTCAGTACTGTAAAGATTAATGATGCTGTCTTGTACTCTCGAGTAACTAAAGATAACAATATACAATGTATTAACCATTGACACCTTCCTATGATCTTCTTTTGAAATTTTATTTTATTAACTCTTTAAAATAAAAATAGACCTCTGTGGATAACCCACTACTACTGTGGAAATCTGGACTGTGTTGGATTGCTTTGCTGAATTCACGCACCTATAGTATTTAGATGCCATGGATACCCACCTCTGACGGGAGGAAACAACAAAAGGGATACAAAGGAAAGAACATTTTGTATCTGTATATCCAGTATAGTTAGTTTAGATATACGCCTACTTTCACTTAATTCAATAAGAAGAAAGATTTGTATTAATTATAGTTTTTGGACAGGATGTCCTGTCTGCATCTTGTACTATGGAAAACCACTAAGAAGGTAACAACTTGCAATGTGTTAATTATTGAAACTGTCCTATTAATCAGTTTTGAAACTGTCTCATTGCTATTTGTTACTCAATAAAAAAATAAAAATAGAATAAATATTATTAATGTACAATTATACAATTCTGTCTGTATTACAAAGTTATACAATTTGAGGTGTGATCTTCATAATATGTGTATGAAATAAAGTAGTTTAGCTGACATTTAGTGAAGACAAATTGCTTCTGACATGACCTTAAATGAGAACATAGTATTGTGTTAAAATCTAGTAAATATCATTTACTGAACATTTATGTCAAGTCTTCTGCCAAGCATTTCATTTTTAATATTAATTCATGAATTATCATGTTTTTTTGGTATGGATACCATAAATATCCTTTGTTTGCAATGAATTTGCATTGGATTTTCACATGCTTAAATCAGAGGGATAAACAACAATAGCATAAGATTTCCATAAACATTGGTAATTAGGATTGAAACTGCAATTTATGGGATCCGAGTTATTCTTTATCAATTCTCTTTAGACAATAAGGGCTACACTAATATCATCACATAAAAATTGCTATAAATTATTATTCTGTTTTCTTCTTTATAACAATATTTTTTATTAATCTTTTTTTACATATTATGGTATTTTACAATGAAACAAAAACCTTATTTTCACTTTTGGAAATGACATAATAATTATAATACAAACAGTATTTTAAAAAAGGAATGTGAAATGATTTTGGCAATATTTTGTATAAAAAGAAACTCGAAACCAATTATTAACAGACATTTTTGTGCTTCTTGATTTTCATTATGTATGAATTACATAGTACTACAGATACAACTCAATATCTTTCCCTGATGAGAAATAGCAGGGTCAATAGTATATTTTAGATCAGTTTTTCAATAATGTATTATAGGATTCTTACAATAAATTGTATTTTTGAATTTCCATTTGGAATCTGCCTTCCATACTTCTTTCAAATAAAAGTTCCCATAACTTTTGTTTGCTAAACCAGGATGATGGGAAATACTTTTAACAGGATAGTACTACAATTTTTTCATATAAAATATATTTGCCACTTCACAGCAAGAATTGAAGGAAAAAGCAACAACAAAACTTGCAAAATAAAAAAGTAAATAAAAAGAGGAGAAATCAGAACATACAATAGGCAATAAGCTAGACTCTTCAGAGATTATAGTGTAGGAATAGATTATTAGGAGCTCAGTTGCTGTGGAATGCTGGGAAATAGGAAACCACTCAGCATTAGGAAGCATCCACCAAACCTGTGTGGAAGGCCTCATGACTGAGCTGTAGTATGACACAGCTGAGTGTGAGACTGAATTTAGTCCTATCAAATTTTCCTTTTTCCTTTTATTCTCTGTCTCTGTCTCTGTCTCT
>NW_004524793.1:431689-433249 GCF_000260255.1 Octodon degus
TCCACAGTGATCCTTTTGCTTTTAGTCTCCCCAGTGCTGGGATTACAGGCCTGTGCCACCACAGTCTTTGTCACCCAGCTCAGCTGCCCAAGGGTGGAACCACCAAGGCATGTGGTGCTGGAGATCAAACCCCAGCCACTGCCTTGCCTAGGCAGGTGGTTACTCCACTGAGCTATCTTGCTGGCCCTCATTTTTTTTTCTTCTTCGTTTATCAGTTTGAGTTCTGCATATGATGACTCTGTCATATGATGCCTCTTCCCACTACCTCCTTAAACATATACTGCATTTACAACTCTACATTGTATATTTTTTCCTATGTCCCAAAATAAAAGAATTGAAAAGAAATATTTCAAAATAGTTGACAGGTGAGAGTTTTTGTGATAGGGATCATTGTTTGGCTAATAAGAACAACTTCTTCCCAATTGGAATGTGATTGGTGAATACAAAAATCCTGAAAATATGGTGATCCAATCTGATTACTCCTTAAGGAAATATACAGCTAAAAAAAAAGTCATTGGCAATGCAAGCATTCAAGCATTCAGGATGTATGTCAAAATAATGACTACAGACAGTGGATTGACTGTTCATGACTAAGATGCATTGCCACCTGTTATGGTTTGTGTCTAGGTATCCCCCCAAAGCCTCATGGTGGCTTCTAGAGTTTGTAGTTAATTCATGATCCAACGTGGGGATTATGGGTGTGAGTGCTACCCCTGACCTAAGGTGGGTAATCTGCTTTACAATGTAAGGAGAGGAGAGAAGCTAACTAGCTACTACTGCTTCTGCTGATGCTCCTTTTGCTCTTTACTGTTTTCTATCACCATGAAGAGCTGCCCTCTGCCCTGTGCCACTCTGCCTTGGAACCAGCCACATATGAATTAAAACATCAGATGAACTAAATGTTGGGTGTCTGGTGTTTGGTCCCAGCAATGACACAAGATTAACCAAAACAACATTCTCTAGAGAATTCATGAAAAACTAAGCTGTTTAAAAGACAACAAATATGATGTCAGAGAGCACTTCTGGTAGATTGAAAAGATCCTTGCCTCATGCAGAGAAAAATGGGTACAACTATAGTGAAAGTTTATCAAGACACCATTGAACTTGAGTGAAAATGACTCTTATACAAGAAAAATTCTTGAGAGAATACAAAGGAGAATATTTACAAATTGTTGAAAATGTGCATTAGTATAGGCATATGGAAACCAGTGTGAGAGCTCCTGAGAAACATGACATAAAGCTTCTGTTCAGTTTAGCTGTACTTCTCTAAGGAAATGAATTCAGTGTAAAAAGATTCTCTTTTATTTGTTGCAGCACTATTCATAATAATCAAGACATGGAATGAATCTAGGTACCTACCAACACAAGATATGGAATGAATCTAGGTACCTACCCAGTACAGTGTGGTATATGGGAATAATAGAGTTTTATTCAGACATTAAATGATAAAAAGTCAAGTTTATGTGAAAATGAAGGGCTCTATGTTGAAAAGTATAATTCAGATGCTGAAAAAAAGTACGGTACATTTTCTCTCACATGTGCGAATCCAAGCAGACAAAA
>NW_004524793.1:433949-435214 GCF_000260255.1 Octodon degus
CCCAAGCAAATAATTAATTAAATCCCGGTATGACTCATTTGGGAATATTGTGCATCTGATAAAGGAGGAAATAGATTATACTTCGAAGATAATGCAAAAGGCTAACTGGCAAGAGACTGAAGAATACTAATTTTGAGTATGTTTCATCAAGGGTCAGAGAATGAGAAGGATCATCTAAAATCTCATCAATGGGGCACCCTTACTTAGGACATAGAATATAAAATCTGAAATTAATTCCTGAGTATAGGGCAAACTTTCTGCTAATGTGGTTCCCAGAAATCAGAAGTAAGAATAATCTCTGCTGAGTGAGGTAGAAGTAACCATTTTTTTCTTCAGTTTGAATAAAAAAATATAGCACATTGACCACTCTGGAAAGGAAATATTTTATAGTAAATTCAGAACATGCAACATTGTTTCACATTAGAGCCAAGATGTGAGTCAAAAGGCTGTTGAGAAAAAACCTAAGAACTTCAAAGATTGCTTTTCTCTAAAGATACAGAAGCCCTAAGAGGAGATGGAGTATGAATGACACCAGAAGAATCGAGGAAAGGTGGAGATGCTTTAATTTAAGGTGGTTGGAAAATGTAAGAACAAAAGGGTACCTTATGTAACTAAATCTTTGGGAGCTACAAATGGGCAACACTATGAAGAAAACACATAGTATGCTCTCTGTTTGAATACTAGAAGGAGCATTTCTTAACATCAAAATTAAGGAGACAGTGTATTAGTTCACTTTCTGGTGCTAAAACAAAACATCTGAAGGCAGGATCTTTATAAACAGGGATAGTTTTATTTGATGCACAACTGTTGAAGCGGAAATCCAGAAACAGTGGAAGGCATCACAAGGGTGGGAGTACTTATAGATGAGACTAGATGGTGATAAAGGAAACCATGAGTATTAGGATATGGTCTTGCCCTTTTATAACAATCTATGATTACAGAAACTAAGCCAGATTGCAATATTACTATTGCAATCTTTTCCCAGGAGTATTCCCAATACAAGTCAATCACATCTACTAGGTTCTACCTTTGAGAGGTTCCACAATATCTTAGCATCACCACACTGTAGTCCAGTCACTCACACATACATTTTGGGAGTATGTTCAAACAAGACTTCAACATTACTAGCAAGAATAGAAATGCAGGAAGCTGGAAATCACTGTGCAAAATACCATTAGAATACTTTGATCAAGATAAATTGGTGCTGGGGAGATGGCTCAGTGGAGAAAGTGCTTCTGTGGCAAGTGCAAGGGCCTGAGTTCAAT
>NW_004524793.1:437249-445063 GCF_000260255.1 Octodon degus
AAAGAAAAAAATTCTAAAACTGCCCTCTCAACAAGCCCTATGTTTCAATATTAGTAAATGTAATGTTCTCCAACGTGTTGGGCTATACTATCATTTTGGCTAAACATAACATTGAAAAGTCAATTCAAAATAGCTTCCACAATTAAGCTGTTTCTTATCAATGTTAAGAAAAAATTGTATGCAGAGAAACTTTTTGCTGAATAATTCAATGAGTGAACAAAATTTGTTGTGAACAGAAATTTTCTTCTTTCTAGTCTGCCACTATCAATTTTTATTTGCTTTTCATTCTTTCTATTAAAATATACTAGGGTATAGACAGAGATATTTCCTATATAAGGTAAGGAGAGTAAAGACAACACCTAATTTCATCCAAACAAAGAGAAGACATCCCAGTAAACCTCACTGCCACACTGATCACAGTGCCAGGTCCAGGCACCTCTGAGTACAAGATCGGATCTTGTAGACCTAGACGCTAGGATGGCCCTTGAAAATCAGGCTCTAGACTCACCACAGGAGTCTCTGTGGCCCAAGTAAATAGATCTTCACATGTTGTTCCAGGTACCAAGTGTGGCAAAAGAATAGCCGGGCCACTGGAGTTATACTTCCAGGCCAACCCATCCTCAACTAGATGCCAAGGTGATTACGGTGATCTTGGGTGCCATGGCCATCCAACTGGAATTTAGCACAATGTTGGCCTTCAGGACCCAGAACAAGGCTGGGACCTGAGGATCAAGCCAAGATTTACCCTAGTTCCAGGATTCACGTGGCACATACAGGCTTAAGGCTTACCTCAGTCCCATGTTAGTTCTGCTACAGCCAATTTGTAAGCCAGCTCTTTGGACCCAGAATCAAATCTACCTTTGTAATATGAGTCCCTCAATCTATCTACACAGGTCCAAGTTCTAGGCACAGCATATTGGACTTCAGTTCTAAGCTTGTCTCCCATGACTTGGGAAAAAGAGCTACAGGAAGGACAGCAATTGTGTTGCCATCAGAAAAAATGTTATAGGGCCTGCCAAAAAGCTCAGCAGATTAAAGAACCTGCAAGCAGGCACAGGGACCAGGGGTTCGATCCCTGGGTCTGCAGTGCCAGCCACCCCCCGGGGGTGCACTGAGTCAGGAATTCAGACTGGGAATGGTGGCATGTGCCTGTAATCCCAGGTCTTGAGAGGCTGTGAAGAGGCAGATCACTACCCATCCAATCTAGTAGTGAGACCCTGAATACCCTGTAGACTCGTCCCTAACATAAAAAAAATAATAATTTATGTGTACATAACAACATATATACCATATGAAAGAATAAAATCTGTCTCTGCATTCAGATCATATAATCTTATATTAATATTAGAACTATGAAAACAGATCCAGTAATGTTTCTGGATATAAAAATTATTTTCATTCTTATGTATAACAATAAACTGTAAAAGAAATAATGAATCAACTACGGAGACATGGAAATGATGGATAAGAGGTAGCCGGCACTCACCAATTGTTGTGGGACAGTCATCTAAAAGAACAAAGTTCTGCAGCTTTGCTGGGAAATTGAGGTGTTCCAAGGAATACAAGACTACACCTTAAGGAGCAGGCAAGCAGGCAAAACCAGAAATATTGATAACAACAATGTAAGTGAATGATGTGCACCAATGCATTCCAGTGCAGAATGCAAGCAGGTGTGTGTGTGTGTGTGTGTGTGTGTGTGTGTGTGTGTGTGTGTGTATGGGGCTATCTTTCTCTCCAATGTGGAATTCAGAAGAAAGCAGCCTCTTGGTGGCACAGGATCTGTGTCAAGGCAGAGATGCAGCTCAGGAAGACAGGGAATCTAATTATAGACAACTGATAATGATTCTTCAAGAAATTGAAACCTGATATTCCAATGTCTTTTATATCTGTAGGGAAAAGACTTTCTATCCCTAGCCAGGTAGGGTCAATGCTCCTATTCAACATAAACTAGTAACATGAAGATGACCATTAGGCCATCTGTACCTGGGAAGAATAAGGGGTCAAGATCACAGGGTGCAGGGGAGGTAGGATAGAAAAACTAAAAAAAAGTCAAGAATAAGATAAAGAGAGTTGTAGTTAGAACAGAAGATGGGATTAATATATTTTTCTTTATTCTCCCAAAACACAATAAGCCTGGGCAAATCCATTTCACCTACAAAAGGGTTTGCCATTCAGTTTTCACTTGCAAATGCTCCTGTTTCACACATGAGTGCATCAGCTTTTCATGTGTAAAATAGGCTTTCCTCTCTGAATAGACTATTATCTTACTGTGGGTGGGCCATTCTCTCCTACCCACCAGACCAAGACCATGGCTGTAGATTATCAAATTCTGCAGATTTCCAGCACCAAAAACACATAAAGATCCACAGTACCAAGCTGTAGTGTGTCATCTCTCTGAACGCATGTGCTCCACTCTTGAAGATTTCTACCTCGTAAACACTCTCATATATCGTATTGATGTGTCCTGGACATTTTTTTCCATAATTAAAAAACTCAAGGGCACTTGTACAGAACCATTCCCTAAATCCATGCACATGAACTTCTCACAGGAATTCTTTTCAGCAGGTTTCCAATAAGATGGTCCGGAGGCCTCCGGGGCAGGAGATTAACAAAGACCAGTTTGCTGTGAGCTCTCCCACTGTGTTCCTTTGCAGTAGCCCACATTCTTGCAGTAAGGGTGTATTCCTCTTCTTACCTCTACTTGGTTCAAATTAACATACAAAACCTGTTTCCTTTTATGTTTTTAATAAATATGAATCCTTGCTACTACTTGCACTTACCTTGATCAATTTTTCTTCAGCACAGAAAAAACCTAAAAAGTACTTTTAGGAACTACATCTTCTTAAAAATGGAATATTGTGGGACGATCCTGCTACAAGGTTGTATATGGTTAAATTTCTAGACTTATGTGTAAACATAAGAATTATATAATTCTTTATGTCTATTTTCAAAATATATTTTAACTTTTAAATTTTTTTTTCATCATATTCTATAGGGACTTAAAGTTCAACATATCAATACTTGATGAAAAATACCTGTTCCATGTTATGCCTAAGATGTTTGATATTCAGACAGATAGTGAGGTTAAGCTTAACAGCCTAGGTTGTATGGTAATAACAATATGCTTCTCTTCTGGAGTGTTAACAACCTAAGTTTGCAGATCAAAAATTAGAGAAAAAGGAGGGCCACAAGGAAAGTCAACATTTTGGCCCTAGCCTTCCAAGGTCAATTAAGACTCAGGACATATGAGAACTTGTACTGTAACTGTCATGTAACTCGGTAGTGTCCCAAATTTTCTGATCAAGGAGATTAAGGGACCAAAGAAGAAAGTGGTCGATGATGTAAAGTGTGCCTAAGGAGACTCACATGGAGAGAAAACATTCTCTCAGGCTTTCACAGAGAGCACATTGGCCGAGCAATGGCTGTGACTTATCCACATGGCTGACACTGACAAAGGTTCTACAATCTGAGGTACAGGATCTCAGGATAAATCCTGAGGAGATTTCACTGACCTTATCAGATCCAAAAGCTACAGCTCTTGTTGCATAGGTCCTGTTTTACCTCTTCTCAACCACCCAGCTGAAAAGTATAAAAACGAAGTATAAGAAGTAAAGCCATGCTGTTATGTTGAGCTGTAGGGGACTCAGGTCAACAATTTCTGACATTGCCAGTCAAGTGGAAGACCCAATACTATTATCGACTCCTGGACTCTTTTAGAATATTTTGCCGAGTTAACACACCTATAATATTCAAATGACAGAGCTAAACAAAAAAGGGTATACAGATGAATGTCCATTTTGTATCTGTGTATTCAAAATGGTTAGGATAGACATATAGTTACATTCTCTTAACAAATAGAGGGTTTTTTTCTAATAGTGTTTATAAATAGGATATCATGTTTGCATCTTGTACAGCAAATAACCACTAGGAAGAGAGTATGCAATGTGCTAATTATTGAAACTGTCCTATCAATTTGATTTGAAACTGTTTCATTGCTATTTGTTTCTCAATAAAATTATGGGGGAAAAAAAGGAGCAGCAAATGACCATTCTGAATTTACAGTGGGTCAAATGCCTCAACTGAGCTACAGAAATCTCTTTGATCCATTCCTGTTTCTATGCTAATAGGGAAAAAATGCTACTTTCCCATAATGGACGCAGTCTGACGTATCCAGCCTGCCAGCAGGCTGCAAGCAGAGTGCCTGAGGTAACAGTAACATTGGAGACTCAAGGTTGATCTCTGCTACTGATATCTTAGGCATTTAACAGTGTCCATAGCCAGTTAGAATTTGTAAATATTTTTATTTTGTAAAAAGAGCACAAGGGCTAGCCAAATACCTCAGCAGATTAAAGCACCTACAAGCAGGCACAGAGTCCAGGGGTTTGATCCCTAGGCCTGTTGCACCAGCCCCATCCACATAGCACTCTGAGACAGTAAATGAGACTGGGCACAGTGGCACACACCTGTAATCCCAGCTCTTGGGAGGCTGTAAACAGGTGGATTATTACAAGTCGGATCAAGTAGTGAGACCCTGAACACCCTGTAGACCCTTCCCTAAAAATACAAAAAGAGAGAGAGAGAGAGAGAGAGAGAGAGAACCAATTAGAATTAAAACAGAAAAAGTTACAAGTGATACAGAATTTCATTTAACAAAGTAATATGAATTTCATGGTATTTATTATATTACATAGAGCTATCTTCCAATAAGTTATTCATATTATCAGATTTATGCATGCAAAATTGGAAGAAGAAAGAAAAAGAGAAAGAGATATAGAAGAAGTTAAGAGGACAAAAATGAGAAACAATTGAAAAAAGGAAACAAAACAAACTAAGCGTTATCTGCTTCTTTCCATAGACCAGCAGAAATGCACAGTACAGTTGTCCAAAGTATCTTGCTTACACAAGTACATAAATCTCTTTCCATGACTCCCTCTCTTGTCCTCCTCAATTCAGTTACTCTGTCATTTTGAATAAGTTCATTCGCTTTTACCAGTGTCTATTGTACCCTTCAATTTCCATTTTTTTCTTTCAGGTCTCACACTAAAGAGACAATACGATATCTGCACATGCAGGTACAACCACTAGGGAAATCAGTGTGGAGATTCCTTCAAAAACTAGGATTGGAGATCCCATTCAAGTCAGCTATTCCTCTTCTGAGTATTTTCCAGAAGAACTGAAAACCTCATACCACAGCAATATATGTGCACCCATGTTTATATCATGCAATTTGTCATAGCTCAATCCTAGAAACAACCCAGATGCCCATCAACTGAAGATTAGGTACAGAAGATGTGGTATTTTTACACAGCAGAGTATTATTCAGCTATAAAAAAGGATAAATTTGTGTTTTTTGTCAGTAAGTGGATGCAACCAGAGACCATACTCTTAAGCCAGTTAACTTTGGCAAACGCAAGTCTGTGTTGCCGAGTCCATGCGTAGTCTCCTTCTCTGCCAAAGACCACTTTGTACGTGAGCCTACAGGGCAGGCACAGGAGTGCCTGAAGGAAAATTTTGACTGCTACTCATAGAATGGATCATCTTGTTCATTTCATTATTACAGTCCTATTCTACTAGGTCATATTTTGATAAGCATTTACATGAGACACAAATATCTTGGCACTTTTCAACCATGCAAAGATGTCTAGCCACATAGATTTTCCAAATATTTTTGTCACTCAGACTATGGATATAGCTCAGTGCCACAAGTGCCTGCCTGGCAAGTGCAAAGTCCTGAGTTTGATTCCTGGTACCAAAAAGAAAAAAAAAAATCACTGAAGGATTTTTGTCACCAATTTTCTAGCCATGTTTCTTCCAATTTCCTAAACTTCTAGCCAGCCAATAGGCTGCAATCTATGAATCAGTGCACAGTAACACACTTATGTTTTTTCTCCCTGGAAAAATGTACAAGCAAGTGCACTGAACAAAGTTCTGTTCATGATGGCTGTTTTGTTTCACTAGTGCCCTTGTGAATGGCATGTCATGGAGAGGAGTAGGAAAGCTACAGCTGTGTACTGCAAATGGTGCTGGATAGTGTGCAGAATGTTCTCCAAGACAAGAGAAGCGTCTCTTATCCTCTGATCATGCAGTACACTCCATGAAGCCAGAGGTACATTGTGGGAGACAGAAGGCAATAGAGCAGGAGTAGAAAACCTGGACAGTTGGGCTCCTTCTTCATGTAAATTCTCTGTGCCCTCTTGACTTCTTCAGGCTCCATCACACATATACCACTTCACTTTTATGATGGACCATTGTCATGCATATCATATTTTAGACAGGGATTCACTTGTGGTGGGCAGCTCAGCTCACATGATAACCTCATGGGACATTCCCCTAAAGTCCAGTGTCAGGCCAGCAGCTGCTACTTTTCAAAAGCAGAGCAGTTGTCCCCAGTTGATCAGACTCTTGCTCTTGGTTCCTAAAGCACTCTGCTGTGATTCACCTTTGGAGACCTGCTGAGACTTAAAATAGCACCTACATCTGCCAAAGACACCTGAAGTTTGCTAAATCTGACATATTATGTGGCCCCAGGGGCAGAGCAGCCTGCCCCATAGCCTTCCCCTATTGTATATTTTCCTCTCATTCTAGGTCCTACTTAAAGCTACCAGATATTCAGTGTTACTAAACAAGTTGGCAGGAATAACACACCTATGTGAGAATATGTTGCCTTGAAAATCCAAGCAGATACTCTAGGTCTTGTGCTTCTTATTGTAGAGGAAGCCAAATCCAACAACTAATGCTTCATCGAAGACCTCTCCATTCTCCACACCTATAATTTCACTGAGGTAGAGGCAGCATTAATTTTAATTCAAATGATTGTGTGCTGTCTTGCATGAGAGCAATTTAAAAATAATTCAAGAGTGATAAGTACTTCCCAATCACCTTGTCTAATCAGCACAGTGATGTCAATTATGGGATCAGTGTGAAACCTTTTGGAAGATAAAGATGATCAAGATTGTTATGAATTAAGTACTGATACAGGACAGAGAGTTAACCTAACCATTGGTAGGACAGGAAAGGGGTGTTGGTGGACTTGCCAACTGAAGGCAAGTTGTTTCTGGTAGCCCTTATGAATAGATATGTAGATGAATGCATTTGCCAAATCAACAGCTGCACACCAGGTACCAGAAGATGTGTTAATTTGCTTAAGAAAACAAAAACAAAAAACAAGGCTTTGTAGAGAAGCTGTGGTTTGGCCCATCATGGATTTTGTGCAATCTACTGTCATTCTCTAGGAACCCATCTGTCTTCTACACAGACCAAATAGAATTAAAGGGTAATATGATGGGAACAAATACATCTTTCAAGTCTTTCGTACTAGCAGTAACCCTGTAGCCCCTCCAAGTGTGATTCATTGCATATGGTTTAGTATTTTTCCAGAAAAAGTCAACTCTAATAACTTCCGCATGGCCTTTCCAAATGTAATAACCTTTACACTACAGTTTTGGGAACCAATGAGAGGATTCTGCAAAATACTACGTATATTGAATGAAGCTATGCATTTTCAAACTGGCGAAATAAATACAGGATGGATTTGTGGATCTACTGGACAGAGAGAAAGTCAAGGAATTGCTAAAACTCCATTGATCACCTGATGTACATGGGCCCCTCCTCTTACTGGAAGGCACCAAAATTATTTTGGGTATCCTGGAAACACAGGTTGGAGCCAATGCTCACAAATTCTCCAAATTCCTGACCAGTCCCTTTTGCCCAGTGTACAGTTTCTCTGGTAAAAGACCACAAGTCCCTTTGTGGAAGGAAGGGTAAAAGAGTAGCAGTATAAGTTTTTGATTATGCAGCAGACCACTTCCATAAGT
>NW_004524793.1:445768-449352 GCF_000260255.1 Octodon degus
GGTAATACATTTAACTATGGAATCAAAAGATTTGCTTCCTAATAATTCAAATAATTCAGGATATAAATGGGAATAAATTTTAAAGAAATAGAAAAGTCTGCCTTATTAATTTATAGGAAGAAAATATATTTCTAAAACATTTATTCTACTTAAAGCATTTCATAATTTCATTAAAACCCATAGTTTTAATAATAATGACATTCCCATGCCATTATTTTTTACCAAAATAGAAAAAACAGTATATGATGTTTACTTAAACACAAAAGATTCCAATAGCCGATATGATCTCTACTAAAAACAAAATAAAATAAATCTGATACAATCCAAGTACCTAATGTCAACAGTCTGAAGACTATAGTGGTAAAAATGGAATGATTCTGTAATAAAATATTTCAAAGAACCTAGAAATGAATCTATATGTTTACCACAAGTCTTTGATAATATCGCCAAAAAAGTAGAACTGACGAAACTTCCATTTTGACCCATTTTCCAGCAAATGATGGATTATTCTACCTGTCTTTTTTGATGAGTATTTTAATATGTATATCACTTTTATCCATTTTTCTGTTGTTGGACACCTACAATGTTTTCAGGAATCCATTAATGTAAACTACAGTGGTATCAGCACAGTTATGCACATGCACAATATACTCTTTGGATTATATTGGTGAAAATAAGTATCATTGAGAAAATATAAAATTGGTTTTCTCACACCACATATAATAATGAACTCAAAATTCATTAAAACTTAAAAAGTTAGACATAACACTATTAAATTGATAGATGAAAACATGGGAAGAAACTCTAAAACATTAATCTGCAGTGATTTCTTTCTTTTTTTCCATAATTTTATTGAGAAACAAATAGCAATGAGACAGTTTCAAATCAAATTGTTAGGACAGTTTCAATAATTAACACATTGGATACTCTGTTCCTAGTGGTTATTTACAAGATGCAGACATGATATCCTATTACAAACACTATTAGAACAAATCCCTCTATTAATTAAGAGAATGTAACTATATGTCTTTCCTAACCATTTTGAATACACAGATACAAAATGGACATTCATCTGTATCCCCTTTTTTGTATAGTTCCATTATTTGAATATTATAGGTGTGTTAACTCAGCAAAATATTCTAAAAGAGTCCAATAGTCCATAACAGTATTGCGTCTTCCACTTGACTGGCAATGTCAGAAATTGTTGACCTGAGTCTCCTACACCTCAACATAATACTATGGCTTTGCTTCTTATACTTCATTTTTATGCTTTTCTGCTGGATGGTTAAGACTAAGTTAAAGCAAGACCTATGCAACAAGAGTTGTAGCTTTTGGATCTGATAAGGTCAGTGAAATCCCCTCAGGATTTATCCTGAGATCCTGTACCTCAGATTGTAGATCCTTAGTCAGTATCAACCGTGTGGATGAATCATGGTCATTGCTTGGCCAATGTGCTGTCTGTGAAAGCCTGAGAGAATGTTTTCTCTCCATGTGACTCTCCTTAAGCACATTGAGTGATTTCTTTTTAATAAGATCAGACAAGTGATAAAATAATTTAAAAAATGGACAAATGGGATAAATCAAGCAAAAATATGTACAACAACCTAAAGAGCAGTGTGAAGATTCAATAAAGAAATGGAATACAGTATTTATAAGCCATACATGTAATAAGGAATAGATATACTGGAAACATTAAATCTATTTCATCAAAAGAAAAATAATTAACTCACTACAAATTGGGCAGGAGATCTTAATGAATGACTAATCTTAAAAGAAGACACAAAAATGACTATAAGGCATAGAAGGTGTTTCGTAACACTGATCTTCAGGGAAATGCACATGAAAACCTCAATGAGATCACTTCACTTCTTTTGGAATCACTGTAACAAAAGAGGCAAATTATAGCAAGTGTTTGTATGCTGTTGGTGGGAATTCATATTAGAAATGGTGTGACAGATTATCCTATTGATTTCCTCAAAACAATTAGAACCATAGCTACAATTTGATCAAGAATTTACTTTTGAGTACATAACCAAAGTAAATGTACTCACACTCATAAAACAGACATCTCTGCACATGGAAACATTATTCAAAATATCTAACCTATAATATTAATGTTAAAATAAATTGTGGTATTAAATAAATTGTTGCATATGTTTACTTAGAAGAAATCTAAGTAAAATGGAAAAAATATTAATGTAAGGAATAACTGATAAATGACAAAGGAAATATTGTGACATAATAAATTAAGTGAAGAAGCAAATCTTGCTATGTATGACAAAAATGAGTGAACTTGGATGACACTATATTACCTGAGTGAAGCAAAAAAGATGAATAATTTGTTATAGCATTTATACATTTGCTCTTAAAATGGTAATTGTCAAAAGAATAATTTTAATTATGAGCCACTGGGCAGGGAAAATGGAGCGAGTTGATCCAAGTTTTTAAAGAATCAGTTATTTTGTTTGAATATATTCTGGAAATCTAACATGAAGAGTGATTACTTCAGTTAGTGTTACGTTATTATATACTTGAAATTTCTGCAGACAATGGATCTTTAATACTATCACCACAAAAATAAATGAACAGATATGGTAACAATGTGCGATTTAAATTATGTTAGTTAGGTTGGTTCTGATAATTCCTTCAGAATGAGAATGTGTTATCAAACTACATTTCATTCATTATATACAAGTTTATTTGTCATTTATCCCCAACAAATATATACACAATTATTGTCCCAATTTTTTTATCAAATTGGAAAGAAAATAAATAATAAATAAAACAAACATCAAAATATCTTTTAAAAAATCACTAGACATATTTTTGCTGACATCATAATTGATCTATATAATTTTAACAGTAAAGAGAAAAATAGATTCCATTGTAGCAGATGACCCAATTTTCAAACTTAAACTTTGATTTTATGTCCCATATATGCAGTTCAAACACATATAAAGTTATTTTTACTATATTTAAACTGTACTGTATCAAAGGAATAACAGTTTTATGTGACCAGAGGCCAAGCATTACTTAAACATTTACTGGTAAAATTTATTTCCTCTCGTGTTTAAAAATTTACAACTAATTTTGCATTTATTATAGCCTTTCTCATGGTATGAATAATTTCATAATTAATATATGTATTTTGAAAGTTCTATTAGAACAGATATTGTTGGATGCTCTCACTACAAAGTTAAAGAATGGTATCGCTTTCTATTCTAAATAAGAATATAATGATGACAGACATTCCCAGGTGATACAATTGTTGTATGAAGAGAAAGGTCTACTTTGGCTCCCAGATTTGGACATTTTAATTTCTGGTCAAGTGCCTCTTTGCCTTGGGCCTGTGCAAAAGCATCCTGCCACACTGGGAACAGGGAGGGTTGCAAACTCACATGGTTGACATCAGGAAGCAATGAAAGGAGAGAGGGGACCAAGGTCCTCCCAGTCTCCAGTGGAGCACAGTCTCACCGAACATGGGCCCTACCACAAGGCCACCTCCTAAGGGCTCCTCTTCCTCCTAACACTGCCACACTGGGCAGTAAACCTTGAAGACATGCACTTTTGGGAAATATTCCTAT
>NW_004524793.1:450003-453763 GCF_000260255.1 Octodon degus
CCACCAGTGGTCCCTGCCTGATTTTTCCTTCCCTAGTATTCTGTTCTACTTGCTTTCAGCCTTTATACTTTCTAGGTTCTAAGTATGTTAGAACATGTGATATCTGCCCTTCTGAATCAAGTTTATTTTTCTTAAAATGATCACTGGTTACATCTAATTTTCTGCAAAGGACATGATTTCATTCTTCATACTCCCATACTCATAAATGTATCCATTCACCTGTATATGAGCATCAGTATTCTCTCTTATGCTGACTCAGATTCCCTTGAGTAAATGACGAGGAGTTATATACCTAGATCTTTGGAAGATATATTTTTCTTAATATATATTTTCTTAAACAAGAACTGCTATACTGATTTCCATAGTGACAGTACTAATTCTCAGTCCTATCAAGGCTGTTGCAATGTTTATTTTCCTTACCTCCTCACATGCATTTTATTGATATTGTTTATAATACTATAAATATTATAAATGTTAAATCTCAGTGTGGTATTGACTGGGTTTCCCTGATGGACAAGTGTGTCCAGTTATTTTTTGTTTGTTTTGTACAGACTACTTACAGGGCATGTATACTAATTTTATTGTTACTGTGTAGTTAATATTCATTGCTTGTGCTATTAAGTTTCTGAATGCTATCAATCTTCCAGAAGATAAATAGTTGGTAAACGCTTTCTATTATTATATAAATTTCTCCTTATTCCCTTTGATGAGAAGAAACTGTTTTTGGTCGTTTTTTGAGATACGATCTTAGGATCCATTTCAGGCTGGCCTTGAGCTTACTTTGTAGCCTAGGCTGGTCGTGAACTTGTAATGATCCTCCTGCTCAGCCTTCCAATGGCTGGAATTATAGGCGTGTACCACCACACCCAAATTTAGAAACTTTTTAATTTGATAAGATCTCCTTTCTCAGTCCAGAGTGCATCCTGTGCTTTTGGTGTCAAGTTCAGGAAATCATTGCCTATGCCAACATCTTGAAGCGCATCTGCTATGTGTTTGCATAGTAGTTCCAAATTTCAGATCTTACATTGAGGTACTTCTTCCACCCTTAGTTGGTTTTGTGGCTAGTAGAACACATCAATAAAAATATCTTTTAAAAAAGACTCATGGCTTACGTATTTCATTGCATTCTTATGTAGTTAGATCTCTAGTTTTGTAGTATGAGTATTTAAAAAGACTTACTTCCCTTTTGAGGTATTTCATTATCCATGTTCCTTCAAAAGTACCTCCAAGTAACTATCAGTTTTCACAGGTCACTTGAAATAATCTGCACATATTATAATGATGATTATTATAATGATTGCTAGCGTTTCTGAATATTTAAAAAATAACTCAGATAAACATAGATTTGTACAAATGTAGTTGATGATTTCTGTTGCTACTATACTATGTATTTTACATCTATCTTCATTTTAGGGATTTTTTTAAAATCAGAGACAATTTTAGTTCCAATTTATTTATTTATTTATTTATTTATTTATTTATTTATTTTAATTTTGTTATGTAGAATCAAACCCGAAACCTTGAGCTTTTCAGGCAGGTACTTGTGCTCCCAGGTTATGTATTTATGTATTTTGCCTTTTTTAGGAATAAAGAAACTGTATAACACATAATCACTTATCAAGAAATAGACAAATGATGACCAAAGAATCAAACCTTGTATTAGCAATCCTGCTAAAGAAAGAGTGATGCTGTGGACTCCAAAGATTCCTAGCTTCATGAGACTCTCGTTTCCGTGTGCTACCAACCATCAGAGGACGTGATCACAGCAACACCGTAGGCAGGGAAACACCAAATTAGAGAAAACTGCACTAAATAGTCTCTTAAGCCTTTGGCATATGGAAAGCCAGCTTTTCCAGCACCATTTATTAAAGAGGCTACTTTTAGTGAATATGTAAAGGGTGGCCCCTTGGTCAAAGATAAGATGGATGAGATATTTTTATTTGTGTCTTCGTCTTCCAGTTCATTCTATTGATCCTCAGGTCTATTTTGCTACCAGTATCATGCACAAAACTATAGTAAAAATGGATTAAAGATTTAAATATTAAAACGGAAACAGTAGGGGCTCCAGAGATAGCTCATTGGTGTATAGTGCCTGTTTAGGCATATGCAATCCCTAGGACCACATGCTGTGCCAGCCCCACCCCAAGGGTTGGCTGAGAAAAGCACAAAAAACAAAAAATAAAAAGCAAAAAACAAAACTGAAGCACTAAATCTTCTGGAGTAAGTAAGTAGAAGTCTGAGAGGCATGCAAATAGGTAGAGAGCTCATGAACAAAACCAAAGTACATGGGAAAGACTTCAAAGAATCAACAATTGGAATCTCATCTTTTTGAAGTTTCTACACATGAAATCACTAGAGACCTCCCGGGGCCACCGGATCCTGAATAGACCCAAATCCCAGGCCCCGCATGTGAGTGAGACTGCCTGCAGCCACCAGATCCCAAATCAACCCAGAGCACAAGTTGGGCATGTGAGTGAGATGACCTGGTGCCGCTGGATCTTGAATAGACCCAGAGTGCAAGCCTAGTGTGGAACTCTTCAGCAGAACTCCCTGTGAAGAGGCTAGTGGCAAGACCCACCCAGCTGATTCAGGAGCAGAACATCTTGCCAGAGTGACACAAAAGCTTCAACTCCAATGGCGGCAGCAGGAAGAAGAGGAGCACAGCAGCCAGACCCCAGCCAGATCCAAGCAACACCTATCTGGAGGAAGCTGAACTTCATATATCCGGACCCGGTGCTAAGGTAATAACTCTATCTAAGCTCTACACCAAAGGTCAGTGGACAGTGGTATACAAAATGACAAAGAGAAGGAAGTAAATGCATTCTCAGGCCCCAAATTCACCCAGTATAAATGCAAGACACTAGCATAGAGGAAACTGACTCACATACCTGACATCTCTGAAATAATAGCTTTGGAAGTAAAGAAACAACTGCAGAAAGGTATAGAAGAAATCAGATCAAAAATAATTTCTGAACTAAAAAAAGTAGTGATAATTATAATCAAAGAATTACTTAGTGCTTCTAAAGAATACATTGATAAAAAAATAAAGCAGAATATATAAATGATGGAATCCCTGAATAAGCAATATAGCAAAGAAATAGAATGTATGAAACAGGTTCAAAGTGATATACAGGAAATTAAAACCTCAATCACAAGCTGGCAAAACCGTTTGAGGGAAAGTGAAAATAGACTTTTTGATCTTAGAGACACCATTGCAGCTAGTGAAAAAGTAAGAAAAGATCTCTTTAAAACAACTAGGATGCAGGGAAAAATAATTCAATACCTGAAAGACGATGCAAAGATGAACAATGTGAGACTAATAGGCATCAATGAGGAGGAAGGAGTCAATACAAATGATGTAAAAAGAATATGGGCAGAAGTAATAGCAGAAAACTTCCCAAACATGGGGCAACAATCTGACATTTAGGTAACCGAAGCATATAGAACTCCAAATAACATTAACCCACTTAAAACCACACCCTGGGGCCAGGGAGATGGCTCATGGATTAAGCGCTTCCCGGGTAAGAGCAAGGGCCTGAGTTCAATCCCCAGTTCTGAAAAAAACAAAACACCCAGACATATAATAAGCAAGATCCCAGAAATTCAGCACAGGAACAGTATACTGAAATGCACTAAAGAAAAGAAACAGATCATGTTTAAAGAAAAATACATCAGAATAATGGCAGATTTCTCTTCACAAACCATCAATTCAGGAAAAGCATGGAGCAAAGTACTTCAAGTCCTGCAAGAAAACAAATTC
>NW_004524793.1:456904-460692 GCF_000260255.1 Octodon degus
TAATAAAATAATCATCTAAGGAATCTGCTCTTGAAGAGTCCATGATAGATTTTCCTGAAAGTTTTCTTCTTTTTAAAATAATGGAATAAAAGGAATTGAAGATGCTGTTTCCAGAAAAAGGAGATTAACACTAATCCAAGATTAATGTATGATATATGTTAATTATTCCCCTCCCTAAAAAAGCAGCTTGTGTAGATTGATTATACTGTAAAATATAATGACAACTCAAATGTGTTACTTACAGTGCAGCCAGAAGAGACACAATCGTAAGTTGCATAATAAATGATGGCTGATCATGGCTGTAATGTTTAAATTTTTATTTATTCTTTTATTTTTGTTAATAGGTAATGACATGGTAGCTTTTAATTTTATTTATTTATTATGGTAGCTTTTTAGAGCTGCTGAAACTAGCAGGAAGCTTCTAAAATTGATTCATATGCTTCTTTTAAATAAAACCTACTTTTAAAATATATTTAACCTAGTGGCTGCCTGCCATTTCTCTCCTTCTTAATGATTAGTTACCTCAGCAATTAATATTATTCAAGTCTTGTGTTTGAACAATCTAAATATTTTGTTACCATTTAGCAACAAGATGTGATTATGCAGGAAAAAGTTAGTAAACATAAACATAAAATTACTCAAAAAATGTTGTCTAGTGGGTATAATTTCTGGAAAAAAAGAGGAGTACAACACTTTATTTGAAGACGCATACATCAATGACCATACTTTCTGTTAATTAGTCTTTGAAATTTGAAGTACAGTATAGAGATAATGATTTTCTTGTCTCAACTATGAAAGTCATTGAATTAAGAAATGTTTAAATAGTAAAAAAGACATGGAAGATATTAATGCTTTCAATGATATATTTTACCCTATCTCAACTTCTTAATATTGATCTTGTTTGTCTTTGTTTTTGTTAAATACTCAGCTCTGTTTAATAGTACCTCTGATGACAAAATGCTTTATCTCTATTTCTGATACTTGTATGTCACACTTCTTGTTTATAATAGCTTCCAAGCCAACAAATATTTTCTGCATATTCCTACTTATTGTTCCTTCTCCTATTATTTAAATCTATGCTTCAAGATATAGAATTTACTTATAAAGTATGATAAATGTATATTTTATGATAAATAAATTGATAGATAAAATTATTCTTAATATTACTACTATTATTTGTTATTTGAGATGAAGCTACTTAATGATTTGAATCACAATGACCTATCCAAAGATATGTCTACAATAGTTATATCAACTCTTGGTCATTTACTATTGTCAGAAACTACATTTTCATATTACCAAATATAAGTAAAATATTCAAAGTTGTCATACTATTATAATAGTAAAAATTTCAAAATACAATTGTTGAATTAAAGTAATATTCAAAAGCTTTTATAGCTAGGAAAAAGGTAAATATATAATTAAAAGCTTGTTTATGTTGTCTGTGTATATGTAATGAACAACTAACCACAAATTTGAAAATTAGCATGTTTTATAAACTTAAAAGCAATCTTAAAAGGTTAAGAAGCAAATCAATTTTTTCAAACGTTATATCTTATTACTCAGAATAGGTAGTACAACATTCTCTAAGAAAATAAAAGTTAATAGATGAGACATTAGAAATGATATACTTTTATTAAAGGATGATAGATATTCAACAGTGGTTGTTAAATTGAAAATTGCCGTCAACAATGTAGTTGCTCAGATTACAGATACAAGCATGAACACAATGAAAGTAAAAAGTTTAAGCATTTACTGCTAGATTCCAAAAAACAATAGAAATAAGTAGTGAGTGCCGTCATCTTAGCTGCTATCTTATGTGTGTATCTATATCTATAGCTACAATTTTTCCCTTCCCTTTTTACTTTTCCTTTCTCCATTCCCTTGTCCCAATTGCTCATTCCATGTACGTAGCTTCCTTCCCTTTTACTATATCTATTGTACCTTTTAGATTTTATTAACTCTTCCAAATTCTTACACTAGGGGGATAATATGACATTTACACATGTGGGCCTGGTATTTATATAAAATGGAGTAAACTCAACTATAAAGAAAGACAACCTTGAGGGTTTTACAGGTAAATTGATGAAACTAGAGGCTATACTCATAAGTGAAACACAGTTTTAACAAATACAAGCTATATTCTCTACATGACTGTCTCCAATGATTCCTGTGCTCTTTGACAGCTTCAAAAGAAATTATATCACTGAAGCTGATGCACCTTAGCTCCTGCCCTAATGTTTTTGTCTGTAGCTCTCTAACCCTTATTAGATGAAGGTGTTCATTCTAAACAGGAGAATAGGGAAGAGGGAAACACAAATAAAAATGAAGAGAGATATGGAGTCACTGCCCTTTAATCCTTCAATATGAGTTAGTCCTTCAAGAGTGGTCAGGTTTACAAAATAATGCTGAGGACATGGCCAAGTTCCCCATTGGCAACTCCTGATATTGTCAAAATGCCACAATCTTGCTTAAAAAACAAAACAAAAAAACCAACAGTGGCTGAACTTAACAAACTACTTCTGAACAGTTTTGTAGAAACTGACAAGCTACAGTTGTTTTGTCTAGATGATTTGTATTAGTTTGATAGCTTTTTTATTATTTTCTTTTCATTGGCATATATAGTGGTACCCCAGTTCACAAACGCCTTTGTTTCCAAACAATTTGGTTTACAAGCAGAATTGTTTACCAACATTTTGTAATTGTTTTGATTCTAATCTGAGTGATAAACATGAATGTAGTCAATCTTACCAGAATTATGGAACAAATTCAGTCAGTGAACGGAGACACCCATGTATTTGTGACACAATACAGAGGCATTCCTGCCCTGTGAGGAACAGATACTTGTGTCCATTATATCCGCTGTATGGCATGACCAAGCAGGTCGTAGCTTGACCCTGCTTCACTCCCCATTTCCCTCCTCTTCTTCCCACCTTCCCTCCTCCCCAGTGTTCTTTCCCTCACAGGGTCTACATCGTCTGTTTCCCTGTAGCCTATCTTCTGTCTTTCATTTGGCTTTTCAAGTTGCTTATATTTGGTGTCACTTATACAAAAGAAACCAGGCAGTATCTCACTTTCTGTGCCCAACTGATTTCCCTTAGCATTTCCCTGTCAATATATATTAATTTTCTTACATATTACTCAGGTTTATCCATCTTTTCAGTGGAGTTAGGCTCTGTTGTAGATGTATACCACATTTTCTAAATTAATTCTTGCACACTCTTTTAAAACTCATTAATGAACATGGGACTGCTTAAAACTTTAGCAATGTGAGTTTTACAGCTATAAGCAAAGCATTAGAATGAAACAGGTATGATAGCTAATAAAGTAATATTCACACATTGTCACTAAGTAAAGCTCATTCTGGTCATGCTTATTTTTATATCATCTTGCCACCATTGAATACAATGTAATGCAGAACATTTAGTTGCCATGTTTCTCTATTCTCCTTGTGACTGGGTGAGTTTCTCATATTTTAAATGAATTTGGTAGTTTGAAAATAGCTAGTCATGTGTATAACAAAATGCCCCACTACTGGGACTCCTTTCATGTTTTTCTTATAATTAAACTTAAGTTGTATATTTTTTTTGTAAGTAAGATGATTAACAAAGATACATACTTTTAATCTCTTCTTGGCCTTTTGTATGAAGATACATACCGTCAGCACATTCTACCACTGTTAGTGCTGGCTATGGTCACCAGCATGAGGCAGTGTCTGCGTAAGACTTCATACTAGAAACGTACTCTTTCTCATCTTGTTCTTTATGTGTCATATCTTAGAAGACTTA
>NW_004524793.1:461087-475348 GCF_000260255.1 Octodon degus
AACTGGTATTATAAATGAAATAAATTACCACACCATTTCTTTCTTTAATAAAGCATAAGAGCCTCAGAAAAGAGGTTAGAATTACTTTCTGTAGAAAAACCAACAGTAAAATCATTTTTTCACTAAGCAGCACATGAGGTAGCTACACAAATATGTGACAGTATTCAGAGACAATATGTCAAAAGTCATGGGACATGTCCAGTTAAAATTATTTGGTTACATAAAACAAGTGGAATATATTCCAACCATGGGCCATAGATTTCTGCTGCCTTTACCAGTATATCAAAATTTTGCCTTTTTCTTCCTTAGGAATTTCCCATGCAAATATTCCTGTTAGTTCCCACTGATCTTTTCATCAGGAAAACTTGGATGAAATCTTAACTGTTTCATGTAAGTGAGTTTTTTAGTAAAAATTTTACATATTTTCAGATTTACCAAAAAATTGTAATATAATTCGCATATGATCTAGCAGTTTCGTACTGGATATCTAAGAAATACATATGTAATCATTGTGTTGAGGAGATTTCCATGTTAGCAAGTAAGTGTACTGTATAGCATTTTTCATGGTAATCAAGTTGTGAACTTAAGCCCAGTGTCCTAAGACATCCTAAACTTCCTTCCAAGACAGGATGCTTGCCTTGGTGAGTATTGTCATTCTGAGCCAATGATATATTACGATTAGTGACTTGGAATTGGGATATGAACAGTGGAAATTGGAGCAAGGGGTACGTCAGAAAACCAGGTAACTCAGTTAAGTCATTGTAGGATAAATAATTTTTAATATCATCTCCATAGTAACATACCACAGGGTGACACTCACATTTATACAAAATAGAAATGAAAAGATTCAGAATGCAAAGACAGTAATAGTCTAAAGAACCTTTCTCTTTCCTTTTCATATCAAAACTGCATAATTCCCCGTTAACATAAACATCGTATTAATGATAAAACATCTTCAAGTTGATTAGCTGCAATAGCTCTGTCTATTCAAATGTGTGAGTTCTGAAGGGACGTTGCTGCACCTAATTTCATTTCCCCCTGAGCAGTACGTGATATGTTATTTGATGCCCTTCAAAGGACACGATTAGCCAAGCTATAAAGTGTCTGATTTTATTAGCTTTGCTGGGTTTTATCAGTTTGTAAATGTGTTATTTTCTCCATTTATTGTGCCTATGGGATCCAGAGATAGAGTGAGCATCAAGTTAATATGTTTTGGGAAGGCAGCGAAGGCCATACTTTTAACACTTACACTGTGCTCTGATGACATTGAAGGTGGAGTCGTGGAAACCGTAATGTCAGGGCCATTTATCAAGGCAATTCTTCAATGCTATAAACCTCAGCTCTGACACTGAATTCAACAGTAAGCTTTTGTTTTAAATAGAACCAAGTGTTTCTAGGATGCAGCGCTAACAATCCTCCTTAAATGAATAAAAAGTACTCAATAACAAGGAACTAGATCAGGCAGGTGGTCAGAGGATAGAAAGAAACTAAGGTGTCGGACTGAGATACTGCAGTTGAGGTTGTTTTTGATTGGACAAAGATTGGGTTCAATTTTTACTTTTTAAGTAAAAAGGGAAACTTTCAATAAACATATACAAATGCCACCAGCTCTTTGCTTTTAATTGGGATACAAAACACAGTGCACTCATTTAACTGGATAGCTTGGCAGGAAACCATTTCAATGCCATGTATTCAAAGAGTGCCAACCCAAATGACATAATCAGCATCAGAGATGTGCTGATCGCTGAACAGGTGCCGCGGCTCTGGGTTCCCACATTCTTTTCAGGTTGCCTTCCTTTAGCGTCCTTGGTGCTTACTTGCACCATTTCCCAATGGATCAAAGCTGGATACTGTGCTTGCCACTCAGACAATTAATTCATTAAGGATAATGCCTGCTCACAGAATGTACGTTCTTATTTTCTCAACCTTATAAGTACTGTGTTTGTCTAGGAGTCAAAAGAAAATCTCCTCACCCAAACATAATGATTCCACTCATTTTATCATTTCTGCCCATTTACAGGAATATGAATATGTATGATAAGGGATATGTTCAAGAGTAAGAATGGATATGTGTAATAAAAATCACCAAGCATTATTGTGTAAGTTTAACAACACAACAGCAAATTAGTGGTGATGATGTGCATTTCTTGAATACAAATTGATTGTGTTAGCTGGGAGCACAAAGTGTTCCACTTAACTTCTGTAGTCCAGTTTCTTTTTTGCCTGTTAAATGTTATCTCCTTAATCCCAAAATGCAATTTTATGAAAATAAAATTACTCTTTTTTCACTTCATCCAAATGATTATTTCCCAAACCCCATAACAAGTATATTATGGAGTAGGGCTAAGAAAATAATGAAATGGATTTTAAAACTACTAGGCAATTGGGAAATATGAATGGGGTATACATGATTGGTTGTATAGTTTTAAGTTAAAAACCTCACATTAGCAATTTTCATATTCTTCGCCATGACCACATTTAAAAAACATTTTATTATAGTCTTCACATACAAGCAACAAAGATCTAAGTTCTCTGAGAGAAAAAGTTAGTAAATTATTACTAAACTTTATAGTTGGATTAAAAAGGACTGTCTGCTTTTACTTAATTCCTACATCTGTTTTTCCACAATGAGAGTAACAATAAATTTTCTGTTTTCCTGCGCAGAAGGAAATATGGCTTCTTAGTAGATTATCATGTACAATAAGCATTCTTATTTTGATGTTTTTAATTTTAGGACAGGGTCTACAGGGGCACAAGTTCTCCCTACACAGATTGGACTTGTAGTGATTCTCTTGTTTTCGGTTTCCAAAGTGCTGGGATTATAGGCTTATACCACCACAACCAGTCACAATCGCTGTCTGGTGTGCCTCAGGGGTGGGGCCAGCACGGCAAAGCCGGGATTGAATCCCGGCCACTGTGCTCTGCCTCAGTAGGCACTTTAGTCTACTGAGCTATTTGGCCTGCCCTCTTACTTTAGTTTTTTAATGAAATCCTTTTGCTCTATAATGCACAACATCATATTTTAACCTTTATTAAAATCCTGTAAGTATGGATGATTTGTTTAAATATGATGAATAAACAAATTACGTTCTGTTGTATCTCTTTATCTATAGGTATGATTAGGGCTCAGTTATGCAAACTATTGTATTTATGATTATGAAGCTTGTATTAAAATGCGAACAGTTAAATGCTGACGATAAATTGCAAAAGACCATCCTCTCTTATAAATTATTTTGCCACATGTTTAGTCAGTGGCAATCAGCACACTTGCCTCCACACAAACACACTTACACATGTGCATCTCCGCAATTGTTGCAACTGAGTTCATGTTTTACAAAATTTACTTTACATCAGTAATCTAGACAAAAAGAATTACCAATTTAGGTATTGTGATGTCATAGAGAAATGTGGACATTTGCAAAGTATATACTTCAGAATAATTACTCTACAGTTCATACTTTCTTTGTAATTGACAGTTTATTATTAAATTTTCCAAGTATCTACCTGGCCCAAAGAGATATACCGCAGGCAGGTACAAAATGAAGTATCCATGATAAATTTTTCAGTATACAAAAGAAGCTAGCCTTCTGCAACTTTTTGTGTTCTTAATTTCCTTCACTTGCATTTAATATGTATTTAATTGGGGCCCAATAACTTGGTACAAATTCTAGTGTTATTTTGGTAGCATACTATTCTACTAAAAGGGAAGCGTAGTGGAGGAGTGCTGTTACTTTTTGTTTGTTTGCTTGTTTTTTGCAGAACTCGGGATTGAACTCATGCCCTTGTGTTTGCCAGGGAAACATTTATTCTACTGAGCCATCTTCCTGGCCCCAGTACTGTTTTTTCCAAAATGGTTCGTTTACTGTTCAAGTGTTACAAAAAGTCAAGTTGTAGCTCTTTAAGATCTGTTTTTCTGGGGAGATAGCTTGACTGTCTGAGGGCCTGTGTGGCAAGCACAAGGTCCTGAGTTTGATCCTCAATACCACATGCTGTGGCAGACCCAGAATCCCAGGGCACACCATACTGGCCACGGAATCTGGACGTGGTAGCACACAACTGCAATCCCAGTGCTGGGAAAGCTGAGCCAGGAGTATCACTACAAGTCTGAGCTGCGTATCAAGACCCTGTACCAAATAAATAAATGAATAAATAATCTTTTTGACTTTGAGAGTAAAACTGCCCAAAAGCCAGGAGACTGACGCAGGAAGAGTGCTGCAATTTCACAGCAATCCTGAGCTAAAAAGTGAGTTCACGCCTAGCCTGAACACATATGTAGTGAGGCCTTGCCTCAGTAAAATAAAAACCAAAACAAAAATAAAATTATGGATCATTAATGATGATAGCCATAATTTAGTACTCTTAGTTACTACACTCTTCAAATTTCATCAAGTAAAATTATTCTTTTTATATCATGTTCTTGTGATTATGGATGATCTATTCCTTAGTTTAAGTGTGCTTTGAGATTTCTCTCATCTCCTCTTGGCTAAGAAATGTGTTAATGAGTGAGTTCTCAAACTAACAGATTTTGTAAACATAAAATGCATATATAATACATTTAATAACCTAATCTATGCTTAGATGTATAATATATGAGAAATTTTTTTATTAATTTTATCACAAACAAGAATTTTATCTTTTTATTATAAAGCAGAGGTGGTAAACAAATAGGTAGATAATGAAGGAAGTAAGGGAAAGGATTTTAATATGTAGAAATTATGTTTTTTGTTAGTGTAAAATAACATCAGATTTGTCATTGCAAAGAAATTTAATATTACTTTTTTAATTTTAAAGAGAAAATTAAAAGTAGGGGCCGGCCAAATAGCTCAGCAGATTAAAGCACTTGCTAGCAGGAGCAGGGGCTGGGAGTTTGATCCCTGGGCCTGCCTTGCTGGCCCTGTCCCCGAGGTTCACTGAGATAGCAATTGAGACTGGGAGTAATGGCACACTTGTAGTCCCAGCTCTTGGGAGGCTGTAAACAGGCAGATCACTACGAGACCGATCAAGTAGTGAGACACTGAACAACGTATAAACCCTTCCCTAAAATAAAAAAAAGTAAAAATAAAAGTGTTTCAGAACAAGCTAGTAGGAGTATAACAATAATCAATGTATTGCTTATTGTTATCATAATTGTACTTAATCAAAGTATAAGATATAGGCATGAAATGTTGTCCAAACAACATTAATCCAAATCTTTCTTTTCAATGAATGAAGAGAAACTAGCTATACAACTATCTTGTGTATACACATGTTTTTCTTTTCCCTTCCTTTCTTTCCCATTTCCCCCAGACAACTTTACCTTAAGAGTATAGTTGGGTCTCATTTTCAACTATTCTATCTTATTATTTGAAATAATTTCATAGTTGCATGAGAAGTAAAGCAATATAGACTTTCTAGATACCACTATTTTCAAAATCTCCAAATGTGGCCTTTGCTGTACTTATATTACCTTTTATTCTCCTCCAAAATTTTTGAGAATAGCTTTATTCTAGCTTTTAACTTTAAATGCTTGAATGCATTTCTGTGTAGTTATCAAATGAGGAAATCAAAATTGTTATATTGTGGATATCTTTCATGTGGATGTAAATATTCAATAATGTCATACACAGCAGAACAAGATGTAAAAATATATTTTTTTTTTTTTTTGAACCAGAGATTGAATTTAGGCCCTGTGCTTGCCAGGGAAGCACTTATTCTACTGAGCCATCTCTCCAGCCCATGCTATTCAATGTTAATGTCTGTTTTTTCTCTTTGATATTCATTAGACAAGACGACTTTGACTACTCTAAAAGTAGTAGATCACAGAAATTGTAAAGATTGTTTCTGGGTTTTTTTTTTTGTTGTTGTTGTTGTTTTGTTTTGTTTTTTGTTTTTTTGCCTTTTGGCAAAACACAAAAGTGACATAGTACAGAAGTGACCAGTATGTATCAGGTTATGCCATTTAAGAGTCATGAAGTATTGAAGTGTTCTATAGCAAATTATATAACATTCTTGATTATACTAAGGAGTTGGATACCGAAGCTTCTAGATTTTTCTCTTTAATTATTAGATAGTTTATGGGAACTATTTTTTCCACAGTGTTGAGAATCAAACCCAGGGTCTCACATATGCTAGGCAAGCATTGTATCAGTAATCCACACATTTAGTCCAGGAACATATTTTTGACTATATAAAAATCTTCCTTTCCATGAAAAGTGTATCCACTGAGTATAATGCCTAATGACAAATCATAACACAAACAGGTATTGTGTGACAATTCCGTAATTCTATCCTTTTCAGATTCTATATGCTGATATATACTTGAAAGAAAGCCTTTCTTTTAAACTTAAAAAAAAAAAAAACCTTTTAGTTATTTATTTGGTACAGTGTCTCACTATACAACACAGAATTGTAGTGATCCTCTTTTCTAAGACTCCCCCATGCTGGAATTACAGGTGTGCCCTGCCACACAAGGTTTCAGAGCCAGCACGGCTTGCCCAAGGTTCCAGAGTCAGAGCAGTATGCGGCACTGGGGATTGAACCTGAGTCCTTGTGCTTACCAGGGAAGCACTTAGACCACTGTGCTATCCCCCCAGCCCAAACCTTTTCTTTTATATTTATTTCTTATTTTTCAGTAACATTATGGACTCAAAGTACTGGATCAGTAAATACACACATCAAATAAAGAAGAAAGATCTTAAAAGAATAATTACATCTGGAGATAAAAAAACAGAACAATTTTCAAATTTCTTTTGCAGAATGAAAGGAATCGTACCAAATTCTAGGTAGCTATCCAGTTACATGATTACTACTGTTGCTGAAATTGACATTTGTCCAGTGGAGCCCATTTCAAGTTGAGTAATTTTGTTTATTTTTTATTTTGTGTTTGTTTTCTAGACCACTTTACTTTGAAGCACAGCTTAGGCACCAGAAATATACTAAGGCTTCACTATGTGTTGTCCCTCCCCACATTTCTCTAAAATCAAAGTTAATGTGTTTTGTAAATCAAATGAATTTAATAGATGTGTGTTCCATTCAACATTATGGAATACATATTATTTTCAATAATGCACATAAATTTGTCAAAAAATACAACAAATTTTGAAACATAGAATAAGTCTTACTGCAAACAAACTAAAAATGAATAATCTCTTTCATCCCTTCAGATCACAGTGGGATACAATTAGAAATTAACAAGAGAAACTGAAGAAGGTACAAAATATATGGAGATTGAGAAATACACTCAAATGATCATGGTGTCACTAATGAAATCAAGGGAGAAATAAAAAAATTCCTAAAATCAAATCATTTTTAATTAACACAGCATATCAGAATCTTCAGAATACAAAAAAGACAGGATGATTTTAGCTTTAAATGCATGTACTGAAAATTCAGTAGATGTAAGCATAAACTAATGGTGCATCTCAGGAGCCTAGAAAAACAATGACAAACTAAATCCAAAAACAATTGTAGGAATGACTAAGCATCAATATAGAATTTGCTGACTAACAAATCAGAAACCTATTCCATGTGCCTGGGGATTTAACTCAGTGGTAGAATACTTGTCTAGCAAGTTGGAAGCCCTGTGTTCTGTCCTCCACATGAAAAACAAAAAATTACACCTCAACTAAAAAACAAAAACATAAAACAAAAACAAAAACAAAAAATACCCAAGGCAACAGAAAACTGATTCCATTGAAAAGAGGTTGATACAAATAAAATACCTTGGAATAAATTCAATTAAAAAGTTGAAAAAGTCATAGGATGAAAATTACATAGCAGTAAAAGCACATCAGAGGATGGAAATGCTTCCTTGTTCATGGACTGGCAAAATTTACGTTGTGAAAATAGTCATCTGACTAAAGTCTTCTACAGATTCAGGGTAATGCCCAATCAATGTAAACAATGCCATTCTTAAGAGGTGGAACAAAAGCAGTTCTGAAATTTACACAGAAGCTCAAAATTCCAAAACAGGAAGACCAAGAAAATATTGTCAAAGAGAGCAATTCTGGAGGAATCAGAAGAGCAGATTTCAAATTATACTGCAAAGCCATAATTATGAAAACAGCATAGAAGAGGCATAAAAGTGGATATTTAGACTATTGTAATAGAACAGAGGGAACAGAAATAAGTACATGCAATACATGCAACCGTCTGATGCTTGACAAAGAATTGAAGACACATTGGCGAAACTACAGTTTAATAAAAAATGTTTTGGAAAAAGAATTCGTGTGTAGAAGATTGAAAGTCTGTACATCCTTGTCTATTGCCCTGTACTACAATTCATTCAAATTTAATCTAATGTTTAAGTATAAGACCTGAAACTTTGCTAGAAGAAAACATGGGGAATATTTGAAGTCAAAGACACAGGCTGATTCATGAATAAGTTCTAGCAACAGGAAGTAAGAGCAATGATCAGCAATTAAGACAAGATGAAAGAAAGAATCCTCTGTATGACACAGGAAATAATCAGGACAGTGAAGGAACAGACTACAGTTTGAGAGAAAATCATTGCAAGGTACACCCCCACAGAGGATTAATATCTACAATACATAAAGAATTACAAAAACAACAAAAGACCCAAGAAACTGACAAATGAATCTAATAAATGACCTTTCAATGAAATAACTAAAGGGCTACAAAGCATATGAAAAAAAAAATCCAACAAATTTGACTAGCATTTGAAATGCAAATCAATTCAAATGTGGTGAGTTTTCATCTCACCACAGCCGCAGTGGCTTTCTTCGAGATCACAAAACCAAGCAGTGCTGTGGAGATGGTGAGAGAAGTAAACATTCTAGTATCATGGTACTGTTCCAGCAATGCCATTTCTTGGTAAATACCTGAAGAATTAATGACAACATTCTCACATTTATTGAGGCACAATTCACAATACCTAACACATTAACAATGTAGAAGGGGCCGGGGAGATGGCTCAGTGGAATAAGTGTTTCTTTGGCAAGTACAAGGACCTAAGTTCAATCCCTGGTTCCACAAAAAAAGAAGACTTCCATTAACAAAGAGATGGTTACAAATATATGTGCATGGTACAATGTAATGTATCTTAGTCATAAGAAGGATGAAATTGCATCGGTTGAGGGAAAATAAACGGAATGGTACATACCATATTAAGTGAAATAAGCCAGACTCAGTGAGTCAAATATTTTTTATATTTCATGTAAGGAATCTAAGGAGAAAAGAAATCTAAGGGAAAAAATGATGGGGAGATAATATGAAAATAGAGGATAGCCTAGTAGAGATAAGGATGGAGATTGAGACTGTGGAGATAACAGATGAAGGGGGTAATTGATGAAAATAATCAAAGTGTATTGTATACTTATTTCAAGATGTCCAAGCAAAACTAATTATAACTGTAAAATTAATATGCCTGGAGAGAAACTAGGTATTGAAAGATCATTTCTTTGTATAACACAGCCTGCCTATATGTAAAATGTAGCCATTATAATTCTAAATGGGGAAAAACTGAAAACATTCTTCCTAAAATCAGAAAAAAGACAAAGATACTCACTGACACCACTCCTAATCAATATATTTCTGAAAAATTTAGTTAGAGCAGTTAGGCAGGGAAAACAATGAAAGGGGTACAAGTAGAGAAGGAAGAAGCCAATTTATTCTTATTTGTAGATGATATGAATGTATAAACATATACAGAATGCACTTGGTAATTAATAAAACTAAGTGAAACCATTTACAAATTTGATAGGACTATCTACTACATTTCTTTTTTCATTTCTTTTCACTTTAATTCTGTTACAGTTATTCTCACCTTTGCTAGCCAATTGTTGGTAATCAGGAGGGGTTTTGTCGACATTAGCATGGTTCTAAAAGCAAAGAAAACTTTGAATATGTGCAGCAAGAAGTGATGTTTACAACTTTATAATTCAAGTTTATTATTGTCAACATTTTATTCTATTACCAATGTCTACTTTTGTTGAATTTTTAATACAAGTGTAATGTTTTAATAACCATTCTAATAGCTATGTATTTTTGAACATCTGTGTTTTAAAAATGAATTGCTCTAAATATACTTTTTATTGAGATATTTTAAGCCCCTAGAGATTAAAACATTTTTATTTTATAAGTGAGTTTTACACAGCATCAAATTTATCATTTACTTAGGATTATATTTTCATTTTGTATTAATAGTGCCTCCAAATTTATAGACAAGAGCAGTATTCTCTTCTAGTCTTTAAGGTCATAGATTTTAATTAAGCTAAACATTTTTTGAATGCGTTTTTGACTATCACCAATACTTTATTATTTGATTTTTTTTTTTTTTTTTTTTGCGGAACCGGGGATTGAACTCAGGCCTCATGCTTGCCAAGGAAGTGCTTATTCTACATAGCCATCTCCCCAGCCGAAAATGTTCATGCAAGTTTCTCTTTTTTTCTTTTTTGCGGTACTGAGGATTGAACTCAGGACCTTGTGCTTTTCAGGCAAGTGTTTACTCTACTGAGCTATCTCCCCGGCCCTGATTTTTTTTACTTCTTCTGTATAGGTTTTCTTAATATTTAATAGCTGCTCTTTATTTTTAAGGATGTATGGACAAAATCATATATACATATACATGTAATATATTGTGATACATATGCTGCGTTTTTGTTTGGGATTTTGTGCTTTGTTTACATATTTATATTATATACTTAGAATTCTATACCTAAAAATCTATGTGTATTAGTGTGATAATTTGTACTTTTTTCAATTATCAATCATTGCACCTCGGATAAACCTCATTGTCTACGATACTGCCGCTGCACAAAGCTAATTTGTACTTTTTTATTTTACTACATGAGTTTGCCCATTTATCTTTTTTATTTACTTAACTAATGTTTTTCTGGTACAAGGACTGTAATGTGGACCAAATTTTATGTTTTATTAAATAAATAGCCATCGAGTTAATACAGGTTCTTAATTTTTTTTTAAATTTTTTTTTTTTATTTATTTGAGAGAGAGAGAGAGAGACAGAGAGAGAGAGTGTGGTGTGTGTGTGTGGCCAGCTCAGCCCACCAGGGGGCGGGGCCGGCTGGCATGTGGCGCTGGGGGATTGAACCGCGGTCCCCTATGCTTTGCCAAGCTTGTTCTAAGTAGGTGCTTTAGACCACTGAGCCATCTCTCCAGCCCCCTTAATTTTTAATATTCATAATTTTCCCGGATTTTTGTACTTCATTTATCCTATGATACATATTTCAAGCTCTTAGAAACTGGTGCACTATTTTTATTGTTTTATTTATTAGAATGTATATCCTGATATAAAAATCACACTGGTTTTAAAATTATACCTTTTGTGGGTATTTTGACATAATCTCAGCATTAGATACCAGGATACATAAGCACACTTTGATAAATGGGTGTTTTCTGTTGTTTTCTAGTACCAGGGATTGAACTGAGAACCCGTGCACTTGGCAGGCAGCGGCTTATTCTAGTGAGCATTCTCCTCGGCCCCACAATAAGTTTGTGTTGAGTTACATTTTGGGCAGTTGCTCTCAAAGTCTCACTCACTGACCTACAGCACCAAGTCCAGACAGAAGTGACTCACGTGGGTGACTAGAATGTTCCTGTCAAAAGTCTCAGAAAAGCCAAGGTTCACAACGTCAGCCCTATAAAGATGCTACACATCCCGCTTTCCTATTGGATCAGTATCAGCTAAAAGTCGATAATTATGATCTTATTGGTTGATCATAATTTGAACGATGCTGTGCCCACATTGTGTCTTTCTTATACAAATAAGCCTTGAACAGGACCTTTATGGCAACCCACTGGGGATCCTTCCTGTCTCTCAGGAGCTATCTTTCAATATACCTTTTCTATTACTGACCTCCATTATCTTTTGGAATTTATGCTTTAATTTCAGGGGACATAAACTTGGCACATCTGACTTCTAACAGGTCAAAAGTTATTTTATCCTTTATGAGTATGTCACAACAACAGTAATCTCCACTACAGGTGAAACAATAGACTAGGCTATATAAAACTTCACTAAATCACATATCAATGCCTTCAGAAAGAAACAGGAATTCTTCCATCACAGTTACTTCAAATTTGGCAAACTACACGACAATTACTCAGAAATCTGAGTTTTGAGTGGAAATTTTATATTTTAATATATGATGTGTTACTAACCATAATAGTCAAGCTTTAATTTTTCCATTTTCTGCTTTTCTGATATTGTTTGTCAATTTTTTTCTCTGTGCTCAGGCATACTTTTTATTTGAAAATAGTTTAATATTCCGCAACAGAGGTAATCATTTATCCATAACAATGAATTGTAAGCATTCTTACTGGTTGCTTACAAGGACTTACTGGAAATGCAGCTGGGAAATTATGTTATTTGAAATACAAACAGATTTTTATTCTAACTATTGCCATAGCAATAGGTACTTATCTCTAATTTAGTATTACATATAATATCTTAAAGGCAGGCTTATAATATGCATTAAATATTTGTCTGCATAAATGTTTATAGATGCTTGTATAATTCAATAAATATAAGGAATTATAGAGATGAAATTAATATTGTGGGCATTAAAAAGACAAATTGGGAAAAGAAATTGGGGTGGGGTGAAGTGATAAAAAAGTAGATTTTTTTTCCAAAATGTTTGATGCTGGATTGTCAAGAGAATGTGTATTAATATAATATAATCAAATCACAAAATTAGAATCTATGTTACTTAAAGGCACTGGCAAAAAGGAAATGAGATACATAGCCAAGTATTACAGCATTTTTTCTCTTAAAATATAATGCCTATAAGATAATATTTTTCTTATTGTAAGAAAAGTTTATTTTCAACAAAATGAGACTTAAAGATGTAGTTCAACCAATTTATAGCTATGACTTATAATTGGAAGTGGGATACTTTTCCAAAATTTTGTTTTTTTTCTAGAGGATAAGTGATATTTCTTGAATCCTAAAGATGCAGAGAATTAAAATATATTTAATTACCAAAAATGGCTGTATTTTAAAATATATGACATAACACTGTAGTGTTTTACTATATAATTTTGTATTATATTACTAAAATACATTTATATGATTCTTTATGTGACACATGAAAATTCTATTATTTTATTTATTTTAATTACAATAACATAATTAATGGTATCTCTAAAAATATTTTCACCTTCATCTTTATCCTTTCTTTGAAGTATAAATTTTGAGTTAACCTATGAGAAAACGTAACATTTAATTTACTATTTGCAATTTTAAGTATTCCTGTGTGGAAGACAATGGATATTTCATCTTTAGGCTTTACTTGACTAAAAATTTATATTGTTTGCATATTTATAAAGCATTTCTTGACATTACACTTATTAAATTTTGATTCTCCTTTTAAAGTTTTACCTAGCTTAGGGACAGGGTGAATGTATTTGTTTCATTTTAGTCAGATTGACTTTCAAGTATTACTTTTTACCTTTCAACTTTGTTGTATATTTTATCAGCAAGTCTTCTTTTTTAAAATAAATGTTTCCTCAGTGTATTTATATGAAGTAATATAGAAAAGTACTGTATTATGTAGTGATAAATACCTACAATAGGCAGAACATTTGAAATCTGCAGAGAGATGCAAACAAGTTTTAAAGAATACCTCAGGTTTTGTGAAATAAGTTCTGGAATGCTTGGTTGTTTTAGCATTAATGGATTTTCACTAACCCATGAGCTCTTTTTTTTCATGAAGCATACAACTTTAATTTTCATCAGGACCACATGACACAGAAAACTAGCACAAAATCATGACATTTGGTTTATTTTCATATTTCCTATTGAATTATGTAAGATTCAGCAATAGAGTGTTTACGTATTGAATATCCCACAATGATTCTAATTATGCCCTTAAATATAGAGTATTTTGATTTCCACATTATTTATTATTAATATTCAGATCTATTAATTACTGACAACCTTTTACTTCTTCTCTTACAGGTAGCAGAAAGTTGGCCCTCATTCTCTGATGTGTTAGTTATTTACCCCAGGATAAAGTCACCTAACATACACAGTATGAAGATATAAGAGGTTTATTTTGGCTCACAGTTTCAGAAGGCTCACGCCATGCTTTGTGGTTGCAGGGCACAAACTTCCAGGTAGAGGAGAACTGTTCACTTTATATGCCCAGGAACAGAGAGAGTAAAGGAGCTAGAGCAGAATGTGCCCTTTGAAGGTACATCCCCAGAGGGTCACCACTTCCAGTGGGTCCTGCGCCCTACAAACAGGTTCAGTCATGAGCTAATTAATAGATTAACCAGGTCACGCGAGTAGTGCCCCTGTACTC
>NW_004524793.1:475448-492001 GCF_000260255.1 Octodon degus
GTGTTTGTAAGTAGGATCACAAGTCTGCATCTTGTACAGCAATTAACCACTAAGAAGAATATATGCAGTGTATTATTTGTTGAAAAAAAATAAAAATAAAAATAAAAAAAACAAATGGATGAAGGATGCATAATTAGAATTCTGATTGTGATTTTGGTAATTGCATAAATATTTCTCCAAATTTCCTAGAAAATGTTCAAGATAAAATAGTGTCACAGATAAAGCTAAGAAAAATGTGTCCTCACTGGAAAAATACATGCTTATGATATTTGACATATATACCTATATACATGTATAATATGCACATGTCAACCAACCTATGTTACATTCCCTTTGATGAAAGTTTTGTTATTCACTGTACTAATATTCTGATTTTGTAAATTTAAAAGATAAAAATATACAGAACAGTAATTATTGTATAAGTCTTGACAGAAAGTTCAATAGTGACAAGTGAATGGGAGATATGCATCTAAATATAATTTTTGTTTTATCCTGTTTAAAATAGATTGAAATTAATGAAGTGTTATTAAAGGCTGAGGCATTTTCAAAAAACTTCAGGCAATGGAAAAGAAAATTTAACAAAGGAGTTTCCTGTTGTATTCTTGTGTATTGTATGTTTCTTTTTTTGATTAATTTTATTGAGAAACAAAAAACAATGAGACAGTTTCAAAACAGGATAGTAGGACAGTTACAATAATCAATGCATTGCATACTGTTGTCTTTGCAGTAGTTATTCATAGTAAAAGATACAGACATGATATCCTGTCCAAACACTATTAAGTACAAATCTTTCTTCTCATTGAATTAAGAGAAAGTGGCTGTATATCTATCTTAACTATTTTGTATATACAGATACAAAATGGTCCTTCATTTATAACGCCCTGTTGTGTTTAGTATTGTCAGAGAAGGGTATTCCATTGCCATTTAGATATTGTAGGTGTGTGAATCCAGCAAAATAATCCAATTTAGTCCAGTAGTCATAATAGTAGTGGGTTATCTGTAGAACTGGCAATGTCAGAAGTTATTGACTTGAGCCTTTTACAGCTCAGCATATTAATATGGTTTTACATTTTATACCTCATTGTTATATTTTTCTGCTGGATGATTAAGACCAAGATAAAGCAAGACCTACATAACAAGAAACATAACTTTTATTTCTGACAAGGTCCATCAAATCCCCTCAGGATTTACCCTGAAACCCTGTACCTCAGTTTGTAGATCATAAACCAGACCTACAAGTGTAAATATCATATAGTCTCCCTCAAAAGAAGAATAAAAATAGAAAGTTTTAACACAACTAAAAGGAAAGCTAGAACTTAAGAATTAAATAATGAAGAGAGAGCAAGGAGAAAAGCTAGGAAACATGACAGGGGCAAAACCATACATTTATATGCACAAGGTGGTTATGGCAATGATCCTGAGAATCTTCAGCAGGTTTTTGAAACTAGCAATTAATTGGTAGGATTCTCACCCTGACTAAGTATATATGCTGATACCTGTGAACTAAGCAACTGTACTGAAGATAACAATGTGTAATACTAAGGCCATGCTTGGAATGCCTGTCATTCTGGTCTTCTAAATATGTACTGCTTTTCATGTCACATCAATTACTACTGTACTATCTCTCAACTAAATGTTTTTTAAAAAGGTAATAAATGAAAGCAAGAGACAATAAAAAATGTCATAGGACTGTCCTGCTACATTGTTGTATATGTTTAAATTTCTAAATTTCTGTGTAAAAATGTACAATTGTTTATACGTATCGTTTTAATTATTTTATCTTTTTAAAACTTTTTTTTTCACATTCTTTAGGGATTTAAAGTTTAATGTAACATTACTTGATGGAAAATACCTGCTCCATGTTATGTCTAAGAAATTTGATATTCAGACAGATAGTGAGGTTAAGATCGACTGTCTAGGTTGTAGGGTAGTAATAATAAACCTCTCTTCTGGAAGGTTAACAACCTAAGTTGGCAGACCAAAAATTAGAGAAAAAGAAGGGCTGCAAGGACAGCCGACATTTTGGCCCTAGCCTTTCAAGGTCAGTGAGGACTCAGGACATAGGAGAACCTGTACTCTAACATTATGTAACTCAGTTGTGTCACAAATTTTCTAATCAAGGAGATTATGGGGTCAGAGAGGAAAGTGATCAATGATGTAAAGTGTGCCTATGGAGAGTCACATGGAGAGAAAGTATTCTCTCAGGCTTTCACAGAAAGCAAATTGGTCAAGCAATGGCCATGACTCATCTACATATGTTGTCCTTTTCTTTCTTTAAGTGAAAAACACACATTTCATATATTCAGATAATAGAAAATTGTGTACATCCTTTTTAGATTATGAGTAATTTTTATTGATTTCTTCATGTTCAGCTCCCCTTATATCTCTAGCACAAGTCCTGGTTTGTCATTGTGGACAGTCTTTTCAGGGTTGTGTTATATGAATTTCCTAGCGTTATTGAGGATTTTTACATCTGCAATCAGAAATCTTAATCATTAGCTTCTTTGTTGTATGTTTGCCTGCTTTTATATGAGTTTAAAAGAACTTTTTCCTATACAATTTTTGAGAGCTTTTCATTTTTGGTGCATTTTCTTTTTTTTTCAAGTTAATTAGTTATTTACTGATCTATACAAGCACAAATGTGTACAAGTTACTGAGGCATCATGTTATGTTTTGATACATGTATAGATTATATATTATTGAAATCTGTATGAACATGTTTATTTCATCAAATATTTAATATTTCTTTGTTGTGAGAGCTTGCAAATTCCATTCTTCTAGCTTTCTGAAACACACAGTACAGCATTGCTAGTGTATACCCTATTGTACAGTGCAAAATCAGAAATTTTCTTTTCTAACTGTAATTCAGTACACATCGATCCATGTCTTTCCCATCATTTCTCTACACTTAACTCTCTCCAGTAAGCACCATCTACCCTGACTTTACTGAAATCAGCTTTTAGAGTTTCCAGATGTAAGTTTCATTATACAATATGTTTATCTGACTCTGCTTATTTCACTTAATTACTCTAATTCCATCAATGTACAATAAATGATGTTCTCTTGCTGCTTTTCAGTGCCAAATACTTTTCATTCTATATCTATATCTATAACTGTCTATATCTATATCTGTCTATATCTCTATCTATCTATCTATCTATCTATCTATCTATCTATCTATCTATTCTTTTTCATTAACTGATAGACACCTTGTTTCAATTATTTTTGCTATTATATATATCTGGATACATAATCCAGTAGTATTGCTGAATATTATGGTAGTTGTTTTTTTAAACTTTTATGTAAGCGCCATGTAATTTTCCATAATGGATATAATAATCTAAATTTCTGCCGGTAGCACAACAGTGTTCACTTTTGCCCACATTCCCACCTAATTTTCATCTTTATTCTTCTTGCTTATAACTATTCTTACTAGAATAAAATATCTTCTTGTTTTTATTTGCATTTTGCTGATATTTTGTTTTGTTGTCCAGATTTTCATCAATGTACTTTCATATGCACATACATTTTGAGAAATTCTATTTAGATCTCTTTTCATTTTTATTATATAGGTATTTTCCTTCTTGTTTTATCTTTTTTCTTTCATTTGTTGTTTAGGTTTGGATTTCCTTATATATTCACTATATCAACCTCTTATCAGATATATAGTTTTAAAATATTTTTCTCATTCTTTAGTTTATCTATTCAGCCTGTTGCTTTTTTGGTTTGTTTTTGATTAATCTCACTTTTTTTTTCCACATTTGCATTGTATTTGTTTTTATTTTTTTATTTTTTTATTTTTAGGGAAGGGTGTATAGGGTGTTCAGGGTCTCACTACAAGACTGGATTGGTAGTGCTCCACCTGTTTACAGTCTCCTAAGAGCTGGGATTACAGGCATGTGCCACTAGGCCCAGTTTTGTATTTGATCTCAATGAATAATAATTTTAATATGCTTCTGAATTTTATTTTCTAATATTCTGTTGATTACTTTTTCATTTATTCCTGTGAGCTATATAGACCTGTAATTTTCCTTTTCATGCTTGGTTTTGATGTCAGGATAATCCTGGAATCATACAATGTGTTTGAGAGAATTTCTTCCTCTTCTACCTTTTTGGAATTATTTGAGTAGAGCTGACATTAGATCTTAAAATGCTTGATGCAGTTCAGCTACAAGACCCTTAGTTCCTGGGCTTTTATTTTTGAGAGGAGACTCTTACTGGGTAGGTTTCCTTGCTCGTTATTGGTCTATTCTTATTTCCTAATTTTTTTATGATTCAGTTTTGGGAGGTTTCTATGTCCAAGAATGTATCCAATTTTGTTGTGTTACTCAAAACTTTACATGTATAATTTTTCATAATACTATTTTTTCATTCTTATCATTCTTCACTTTACTGTGGTATCTGTTGCAATGTCTCATTTTCAATCTTTTATTTATTTGAATATTTTCCCTCTGTCTTAGTCTTAATCACTTGTTTTGCATATCTTTAAAAAATAATGGTTCGTTCCGTTGGCTTTTCATATTTTTAACCTATGTTTAATTTATTTTTCATCTGTCTTAAATTCTTCTCTTTTTCTTTAAATATTGAGGATAAGTGTTCTTGTGTTGTAGTTTCCTGGATGTGCACCCTTAATTACTTGACATTTTACATGTAGATGTGGATTTCTATAAACTTCTTAGATTTGCTTTTGCTTCATAGTTTTGTTGCAAAAGATGGCATAACAATATATGTGGACTCACTAGTTGAGAAGTATAAAATGTGAAACAAATATCAATACTTAAAAGAAGAAATGGATGCAAATACAATAATAGCAGGAGAGTTCAAGACCCCACCTATATGAATGAGTAGGTTATCTATACATAAAGTCAACAAAGAACCAATTGATTTAATTATTTTATAGAATAAATGAACCTCATAGACATTTCATCAGTCCATCCAACAGCCAAGGGATACACATTCCTCCCAACTACACTTGCAACATTGTCCAGTATAAATTAGAAGGTCACAAATTTTGTAACCAAATTAGGAAAATTTAAATTACATTATGTTAGGGCTGGCTAAATAACTCAGTGGATTAAGGCACCTGTAAGCAGGTTCAGGGGCCAGGGTTTGATCCCCAGGACTACCATGCTGTACCCCCCACCTGGGGCATGCTGAGACACAATTGAGACTGGGTGTGGTGACATGTGCCTGTAATCCCTGCTCTTGGGAGGCTATAATCAGGTGGATCACTATGAGTCCAATCTAGTAGTGAGACCCTGAATACCCTGTAGGCCCTTGCCTAAAATGCAATAAATAACTAACTAAATTAATTAATTAATAAAGTTATGTGTCTTTTCTGACTACAATTGTATGAAGCTGAAAATTATTGATAGGAGAAACTTCAGAAACCTTATACATATGTGTTTCTGGACAACAACTAGGTCAATAAAGAAATTTAAATTAAAATTTTAAAATTTTAATTAGGAAATGGCAAAAAGGAAAACATAACACACAAGAATCTATTGGATTAGGCTTTTATTCTAAAGGTAACTACTAGAGTTACATAATTATGAAGGAATAGCTTCTATGTGGCCCTTAGGTGCTCAAAATGACATAAATTATGATGACACAAATTTTGCTTCACCACAGCATGGGATATAAAACAACTTGATGGAAAAGACATGTAAATTCAAATATAAATATATGTTCATTACATTTAGAAATCAAGCAAATATAAATTATATGACAAGATGAGCTATACAATAAAATTTTCAAGTAAAAAAAAAGACAGATGTTATTGTGATAGTGCACATCTGTAATCTCAGTACTCCGGGAGACTGAGGGAAGAAGATAGTGAGTTATAACCCGCCTGTACTACTTAGCAACTTATTGTGATCATTCCTCAAAATTACCACTGAGAAAGGCTTGGAATGTAGCTCAGTGTGAAAGCACTGGGGTCATTCTCCAGTGCTGAAAAATAACTAACTGCTCTTACATAGTTTTAGAAGCATTGTACTATATAAACAACTATGTATATAAAAAACAAAGTTATCAAGCAATGTCGTATTTGTTCACTAATGCTTGAAGGGAGTGGTGAGCATGTAAGGCAATTTAGTAGGTGGGGCACAGAAGCACACGAATAAATGCCACACTAGCCATCTACAAGCTGGAGTGCTGTAGAATTCGTTATTCGGTGAGTGCAAGGAGACAGAAGCTAGGGAATGGGAGGGATTAAGGGCACAGTATGGTCCTAGTCTGCACAGCTGGAGACTGCCTGGAGACCTGCTGGCATGAATAGTGCTGCCCGCTCAGGTGACTGAAGTCTGAAGTCTAAAGACAAAAGCACCAACTGAAGCAGAGCCTTGCTCTTCACATGTCCAGCAGCTTCCTCTTCAACCCATGTTTTCCATCTCGGCTACAAGCATCGTGGATGGTTCCATGCACAATCGGGGGGAGCCTACTCCCTGAATTTTGCTGGCCTTCATCACAACTGTCTCTGAAAACACACCTCAGGCTCAAATGGAAGAGCGCTCTGTTATTCTGCTAGGGTTCCTTCAGCCTGTACACACTTATATTATACTATTAACTCTCATAAATAATATAGAAAAACATTTGATTGTAGTTATTGTTTTTAGACTAAGATGGAGATTATAATAATCCTAAATATATTTTAAGAAAAATCAGATTACACATTTGACAAAATAAAAATCAAGTAGTAAATTATGAAGTCAAATAAGAAATTAAAATGCAATATCTTAACAGTATAGTAAGCATAATAATGTCATATTATATGTATCAGAAAATCTCAAGAGAGTTGAATTATAAACACAAGAAAAGACCTGGAGTAAGTTGCTTAAAACTATAAGTATTTACAAAAGATTAAAAAGACTTATTTTGCTTTAAGAAAGTATTAATATGGGGCCTGGGAGATGGCTCAGTGGAATAAGTGCTTCCCTGGCAAGCACAAGGGCCTGAGTTCAATCCCCGGTTCTGAAAAAAAAAAAAAAAAGTATTAATATGATAGTTCTTGAATTCCTGGTAGAAATGTTAAAAATTCAGCCACTTTTAGCATAGAATGCTGTGTTACTTTGTAATGAGTTTCAGTAAAATGTTTTGATGCAGTTTTGTCATTTAGTCTTGATTTTAATTAATATTAATTGAGCATATTTTATTTTTCAATAAAATATAACCCTTTATAATAACAAAGCTCAAATAAATTTAGCAATGGTCTTATGATTACTGGTTTTTGCTGATTACATTTTTATAAATTCCAAAATACTAAATTTTGCTTGCTACTTTGTTGTGGAATTGTTGATTAGTATTTTAGTCACTGTTTTGTGCATCTCCATGTACTCTGTGTGTGTGTGTGTGTGTGTGTGTGTGTGTATGTGTGTGTGGCTTTCAGATGGCCTGCAACATACTAACAAAGGACAACAGCATTTATAGACATGTGAATCTAACTTTTTTGCTGTCTTACATTCAGGCTATTTCTTTTTGAATTTTTAATATGCCATTCTATGCCCTTATAAAACCAAGAAGGAAATTTTACTATGTAGCTTTCTTCATAGTTTTTTCTCACCTCAATTGTAAGGCCCTTATTATTCAACTTATTGCACGTATTTTTCTTCAGATTACTTCATTCTCTACAATGTATTCTACTAGACAGGTATGGATTACAGCAAGCACTAATGGGGAGAGTAAAACAATGACCCTAGTTTGCTAGTATTGCCAGAAACATTTTTAGAAACCACATGCCTACACCTTGGCAGGGAGACATACAGAATTTTAGAATACAAATAATGGAATAAAATAAACATCTTGTATGCTTAGCCTATGGATGTTTTCATCCACTTGTGTAGATTTTTAGGTTACACTCCTTTTCAGCCAAAAGTTATCATGCATAAACTGATGCCAAATACCAAAGATATCCAGGGGCTGGCGAGATAGTTCAGTGGTCTAAGCACCTGCCTGGCAAATGCAAGGCACCAGGCGCAACTCTCAGCCTAGAACTGAGATGCTACAAATGAAGTGTTAAATAAATAAGAATTTTAATGACTAAGTGACCATACTTGTTTCCCTATGTATTTATTTTTATAAGGTAACTATTTGATCTATCTTAGGCTTCTAAGAAATTGCTTTGTAGCCTCGAATCTCCTAATTGTGATAACCATTAACTCAGAAATCAGTGAACTGATACTTTGGATATAAATATTAATGGTTACCACATCTGTATTGTAGATCATAATGTTCTTGAATAACACAAAAGTTAAGATGGAATTTTAAAAGATCTCATTCTAGTAGAATTGGATGGCCTATTACTTAAAACTGGGCATGGTGGCACAGGCCTATGATCCCAGTGCTGGGGAGGCTGACACAGGAGGATCTCTACTAGTCTGAGCTGTGTAGCGAGACTCTGTACCAAAGAAAAATATTTCTTAAATTTTTTTTTTAAATTCCAGATGTTTCATTCTGCTAACACATGAGAGAAATAATGAAATACAAAGTGCTGAGATCAGCAAAATAGAGAAACACCTGGCAGAGTATACAGACATATATACTCTGAATCGTGTAGTCACAGTTTACTGGCTATCACTAAGGTCAACACTAGCAATGACACTGGAATTAAAAACTGATTAATGATATGGTTGAAACAGACTTTAAAAGTTTTCTTCTTTCCAAACCAGTTCTGTTCCATAGCATCTGTGCTTTAATTCAATTACACTATATGCCTCGTGTATTTCTTTAAGGGATCTAAGTCTTAATTACAAACTCAATCATGCATCTGAACACCTTTCAAAATAGTGTTTCTCACTTTTCTGATTCCATCTCTGGCTAAAATTCTCTTCCTTCACTTTGTTATAGCTACCCAAATGGTCTTGTCCCATTCCTTATTCCAGTAGTATGGGAAAGAGCTCAAAGGGAATTCTCCCTTAATCTTTACATGACTCAACCACATTATTAATCAATTCTTGATTACCATGTCATTTTCTCAAGAAGTCCAACCTAAAGAGTATTAAAGCCATTTCTTCTTTCTCGCTCTCCTTGTCTACCTTCCCTGTCTGAAATATTTCACAATTTCCCGTGTTCTTAAATGATCTTATATGTGGACCTGGTTATATATCCTCTTCCAAGAGACAGGGAGCTTGTTTTAGCTGTTTCCTTATAGATATGTAGTGCATGTCATTGTGCTTACCACATGGTAGATGCTACAAATGAAGTGTTAAATAAATAAGAATTTTAATGACTTAGTGACCATACATGTTTCCTTATGTATTTATTTTTATAAGGTAACTATTTGATCTATCTTAGGCTTGTAAGAAATTGCTATGTAGCCTCGAATCTCCTAATTGTGATAACCATTAACTCAGAAATCAGTGAACTGATACTTGGGTTATTAATATTAATGGTTACCACATCTGTATTGTAGATCATAATGTTCTTGAATAACACAAAAGTTAAGATGGAATTTTAAAAGATCTCACTCTAGTAGAATTGGATGGCTTATTACTGAAAAACATGCTGGAAATAAGTTTATACATTGATCTAACACCAATTCAGTTGGATAGTCCTTCTGACAATTTTATAAATGATTGTCATTTAGTTCCATTGTGTATGTTTTTTCTGAGCATATAAGTATCTCAATATTTAAAGTTATAACATAACAAGATGCACTGCTTCATCTTTTGTGACAACCTCTACTATCTTATCTATAGGAGGCTTTGTGATCTTTTATCTCTGATGATATTATAGAAGAATATAGATTATCATACTCAGGATTGGCTTAGGGTTCTGTGCATATCTCCAATCGATATTATTAAGAAAGAACACATTCTGAAGCTCCTACTGTCACCTTGCCGCACCTGCAACTCAGTGCCACCCTCCACAAAGTGGACACCAGAACACACTGTTCTCATCAAAGATCAAGGACTATTAACTGAATGTCTTATTGTGATAATCCTTGTTCACCTATGTGACTATATTTAAAAAGTCAATTTTTTTTTGTCTTTTTGAGACAAGGTGCTGCTATACAGCTCAGGCTGGCCTTGAGCTTACTTTGTAGCCCAAGCTGGTCTTGAACTTGCAACCATCCTCCTGCCTCAGCCTCCCAAGTGCTGGCACACTGGGTTACAATACCAATTTTTTAAATGTGTCAAAATCTGTGTGGGTGATCTTTATACATAAACTCAGTTTTCAAATATTAGGAGGGGCAGAAATGCAAGTAAGCTATGCAGCGAACTTGTACCAACTTTCCAGAGAATGAAGTCACTGCATACTACAAACATGGATTAGCAAAAAGTAAAAATGGAAAACAAATTATGTACTTAGGATTGTATTTAGGAAGACAGTGTAGGGAATAAGTCGTTCTCCCTTAAGCATGCTGAATTCAAAGTAAGGATTATACAACAAAGTGCTATGTTTTGATCTACCTCTGGGAGTATGAACCTGAAACTCCAGCAGGAGACAGGAGTCCAAACATTAGTTTTAGGAATAATATTGAAAGCCATGAAGTATTTATTGCCAAATGCAGGTATGTACTCCCAGAAGACTAAATTAAAAGAATGATAGTCAACCAATGTTCTTTCTCATATATTTGAAGTAGACTCTAAACAAAAATTGGCGAGACATTATTTCATACACTATCACATGTGCCCTCTGACTTTTTCCCTTCCTTGTCTTCATTCTCCAACCTCTTCCTGTCCTGCCCATATTTCTCTTTCTCTTTCTTGGTTTTCGTCTTAAATTGCACTAACAGGGCCAGCGAAGTAGCTCAGTGGATTAAAGTGCCTGCAAGACAGGCACAAGGGCCGGGGTTTGATCCCTGTGCCTGCAGTGCCAGCCCTGCCCCACGGCTCGCTGAGATAGCATTTGAGACAGGGTATGTTGGAGCGCACCTATAACCGCAGCACTTGGGACGCTGAGAACAGGAGAATCACTAGGAGCGTGATCTAGTAGTGAGATCCCGAACACCCTGTAGACCCTTCCCTAAAATACATAGAAAGAAAGAAAGAAAGAAAGAAAGAAAGAAAGAAAGAAAGAAAGAAAAAAGAAATTGCACCAATAAATCAACTCTAGCCTTGATTCACATTGATCAGTTAAACAATCATATGGTTAAAAAACCATATTCTCTTTTTTATAGCACTTTTATTTCAACACATATTGGCTTTATGGCTTGTAATAGAAATCCTCTCGTTTTTGTCATTTATACTGACATATTTTATGAATATGTACATTAAAATTTGTACATGCTTAAACTATTATTTTGTTCCTAATTCTTTTGCTTTAAGATGTTTGAAGAGAATTTTGTAAAAAAAAAAAAAATTAGTGAGAACAGAACCAAAGTATATAGCAAAGATATTATGTGCTGATAGATAAGATTATAAAAATAAAAAAGATTAAAATGTTCATTTCTCATTAAAAACTACAATTTTTTCTCATTGTAGCTTATTCACTTATTTTGTATTTTTATTCTGATGTATTTTATGTACGGGCATCATTATTACAGCTAATTTTTTTCAACTCAGCATGTGAGTACTCCAATTTCTGTATTATTCCTAAGAACAAAGACACAAAATTGTGAGAGCTTGTATTTGTGTAGAAAAAACACTGCATGAAGGTAACAAAAATGTGAATATCTCTCAATTTTATGGGTTTGCCTGAGTTCAGTCTCTAAACTTAACTCCTGACTTTACTACATATATATGACACTTCAGCCAGAATTCCCCCAGAATGCCCTTATTTCTAGATAGCCACTTCATTAGTCATGATTATGTGAAGACATTTATTTTCATGTTAGGCAGGTGTGTCACATTACCAGAGAACAGAAAGGATAAGCATTAACTTTCTAAATGTCAGCAAGGCTAACTTTGAAAGCATACAAGGTTTAGAACCAAGGACGACAAGGGATTAGATGGCTAAGCGGAAACAGCATCCCCCAGAGAAAAGTAGGTTTTGTCCATGCCCACATTCCTGCCACCCGGCCTCTGGCACCTGTCGTCTGGTTCTCATCTCTCCCACATTGGAGTACAGAGCAGATGAAAGTGCAGCACCATTGCCTCCAGAATTCATTGTGTTAGCTTACTCTGTAAAGGGATAGAACAGTAAAAACTTGGCAAAACTATTGACATAATATGAGAAGTATTACATCTTTGATTGCATTTAAGCCACCACAGCAACAACCTCCACCACTGTGCGATGAATTTTGGACGCAGCTACCTAACAGAAGGCTAACTGAGATTATGAAGAGACAACTGCTTGGCTCATTATAAAGTCAGATGTGTTCCTTGGCATTTGAGTGGACAGCAGAGACTTTGACATTAACACACGGCTCATTAGGAATGAATTTGAGTTTGGCCTTTTGTTGCACTTAGAACAAAATATCTAATAGAGAGAGGCAACTCCTTGAAAACACCGATACAATTTCTTAAACATACACAAGTGTAATTTAGAATGAAAGCATCATACCTCCAGGCATTTGCTGTTAAGAGCATAGTGCATGGCTGAAAATTGTGAGGCAAACAAAGCAATAGGACAGCATCATCTTCCTTTTAAATTTGTTGTCGCTACTGACAAATACACTGACTGTTCCTGTTCTTGCTAACGGTTCGTCATCCTGCAGAGCAGACAGTCATGTAGTAACACAAGAGGGTCGTGTTCACAACATTACCTGGTAGTTAATGGTCAGTTACTATTTATATGATAAACTTGGTTTTTCAGTTCAACTGTTTCAATTTGTGCTAGCGGCCAGCTGAAAGTGGAAACATAAAGCAGTTTACTACCTTGGATCTACAAAGCAAAGCTGTCTTTGATGTTAAGGTCTTTTAGCAAAGTGCATTAAAGAGGTCTGTTCACTCACAATTGGCACAAATTGCTTATTCAACTTACAGCCTTGATCAGCTTTGCGGTTCTTCTAAACTGCCTCATCCTTTCATGCTTTAAAGACATTCAACTTTCTACAGGAAAATACAAAGTGTTGCATTGTATAAATAAGTTGAATATCATTTTCATTTAATTTTGAACAAGGCTATGTCTTAATCTACTTTGCTGCTGTAAGAATTTAAAAGTGTAAACAAATAACCTCACTTTCATAATTTATGAACATCAAAAATATGCACTAAATCAACTGAGAAAAGTCTTGTTTGCCTGTGCTGTCAGTTATGATGAAAATTACAGATTCTTCATTCCTTGAGCTATGTTTGTAGAAGCAAATCTGAAGCCCAAGAAAACAATGCATGTATCACATATTTCATGGACAGCATGACATGAATAAATGCTTCAGAACTTGAGTAACGCTGAGGTGTGCCAAGTGGGTTCAAGTAGTTGAAAACTTTGAAATTGTAATGGATAAAATGGTACAACCAAGAATCCATAAAACACAATAATTTATAAAATGAATCTTTCTAGGAGAGCTCAGTATGAGGCTGATTCAGCAGTTATAACTGTTTCTGCTGCTCCTTGTCACAGATAAGCCTACTCACAAGGCACATGGTGCACAGTGAGGGATGGAATATCCCAATGGGAGCATAGGGACCAACAGTTCAGCAAAAATTTCATCCAGGTCTCTTTTCCTTGGGTGTCCCTGTCACATACCCCAGAAGTAACCTCATCTAACCAGAATTAATCTGTATTCAGCTTTATTCTAGGAAGTCCTACAAACATTTAAAATACTAGCATATCTCTTGAATATCTTATCTTTGTAAGTTTTTAAAAAAGGAAACAAATAAGAAACTAAACCTGAGTTAATAAGTTCCCAGAATGTAGAATGAAAATAAATTCAGATACTAATATCATCGATTACAAATCAGGACCTGTGATTTATAGATATGGCAAGAGCAGAATCACTTAATCTGTCTCATTTTCAATACGTAAAATGGAGAGAAATATATGTGACTTTTCAGGTTGCATAATACTAAAGAGTGTGATAAAAATATGGAATAATAGCTTCCTGAAATTTATATGTAATAGATCTGGAAAGAGAGAATGAATTCAGTAAAGCCAACTTGGGAAATAAAATCCTGAAAGGATATGTGAGATTTACTAAGAACTTGAATTCTCAATAGGAAGTGTACTCCTTGAAAATATAAATTTTGTTTTGTGGAGTATAGAAATGTATCAGATGCATGGAAGGACTTTCATTTCACCATGTTTTCTCTTTTACAAATTATTATTGTTAGTGGCATTCACAGAAGTCTGCGATTGCTAAGCCATATTTTAAGAGTCTGGACCACACATAGGTGCTGAAGCATAACATTGTTGATAATTTTCTTAGAATTGGACATTTTGTGCTATTTTGGGTCTTTCTAGTCCACTTTGATCATTCTCCACTAATAAATGTTTTGCAACCCAACACATCATTTCTGATTTAACACTGTTGAACATAGGTAGATATTTGTATTTTTCTTGTTATATGCAAAAAATATACAGAGAAAAATGAAGCTGGAAAATGTTTAATCCAAGTATTTTAAATACATTTGCTTGGACTTGAAAGCCATAGTGTAAATCTAGAGAAAGAGTAAGTGGTATAGTTCTAGGGTGTGTTGTATGTGTGCAAATGAAAATCTTTTTTTTTTTTTTGATACAGGGAACTGAACTCAAGAATTTGCACACTTGCCAGGGAAGTGCTTATGCCACTGAGCAATCGCCCCAGCCCACTGCAAATGAAATTCTGAGGGTGGTTATGAAATTACGTTCTATAAAATGGATAAAATTTATAAACTGTCACTGATATGTATGAGAGTATTTATCTTGAAAAATATACTATTCTGTTGTAATTTGGTAAATATTCAGTTTTAGTATAAAAGTAAAATGAAGAGAGTGTAAAATGGCTCATCTATAATTGGAAATTTAGAAAGCATTGATTTGAAATCTATTCAAAATAATATTTCCATCAAATAAAACAGATAAATGTATTTAATTAAAACCAATTCAGAGCTGGGGTGATAGCTCAGGGGTTGAGGCATCGGCCTGGCAAACACAAGACTCAGGTTCAATCCCTGATAATACATGCCACACCAGCCCCTGAACTTTGAGCATGCTCTTGACACACTCCTGTAATTCCAGGCTGGGGAAGCTGAGACAGGAGCATTACTACAAGTCCAAGCTGTGCAGTGAGACCCTGTACAAAAAGAATAAACAAAAGATTAAAAAAACACAAAAACACATCCACTTAATGCTTCACCATGTTGGTGCATTCAAATTCATCCAATTGCTGTTATCTTAAAACACACCTGTATATTTTTACATATAACGCAAATGCACTAAGAAAAGATAGAACACAGCAGCTGTTGGACAGCTCTCAGAAAGCACTCACGTGCTCTGCCTACAGGTCCTGACCTTCCAGCTGCACTAAAGAAACACACATCTCTCACTGCATACTTACATGAAAAAGAGCTCCAAAGTCACTGGACTCCTACCATAAACCTTGCCTTGATCTTCTGAAGCCTCCCAAATACTCATAAGCATAGCATAGATAAATTCTATTTTCTCCATAGTTCCCCAAGGTACAAAAGAAGGAAAGTAACTCTAAAAATTATTTTGGATTACATGCACATGTAGATCTTGGAAATAATAAAGTTTTCAAGAAATAATAATTACTATGTATATATATATATATATATATATATATATATATATATATATATATATATCAAGAGAGAGACTTTAAACATAAATCTATGGAGAGCCGGGGAGATAGCTCAGTGGAATAAGTGCTTGCCTAGCAAGCATGAGGTCCTGAATTTGATCACTGGTACCACCACCCCCCAAAAATTAATAATAAAACAATAACAACAAGAACAAGATAAAAGAAAAAAAGTAAATCTGTAGAATGATGCTGTGTGTATGATCTCTTATCAGAAAGGGTGCCAATTCTCAGCACATAGTATATCAGTTGATTTTAAATACTAGCTTTGTTGATGAGGTACCTGTATTGTTTGTGAAGCTTTTACTACAGGTATATGCTAGGAGAACTTGTGCTAGATTTATATTTTAATATACATTTGTCACTTCCTTTTTGCTTGTTCTTGGCTCTGTTTTCTATCCTTCAGAAGTAAAGTTGAGGAGAAATCTTTATCGTCATCATTTCCCTAGCTAGGGACACTTTAGACAAATTTTGGTTACTGATGAAACTGGAAGCATCACACTCCAAACCTCCTGAAGGAAAATCTCACATCCACTTCCAGGAAAGGTCTCTCAGGGATATTCTTACTTGTATTTGGCTGAATTTTGAGCCCAAGAATCTTTGCACACCACAGAGAAGGTTATCCCTCTTGGCTTAATCATCCCATCATTTTGCAGCCATTTATCCTGCAAAATGCCAGGCTACTACTTGTATTGAGTCTCATACAGAGAATGAAATAATTTCCCCTCAAATCTCTTAATAGATATCTATAAAACTCATTATTTTATTGTAAATAAGGTGTTATGCAGTAATAAAACATTATAACTCTCTTTCTCTCTCTCTCAAATAAATAAAAAAATTTTAAAAAATTTTAAAAAAAGGGGGCTGGAGAGATGGCTCAGTGGTCTAAAGCACCTACTTAGAATGAAATAATTTCCCCTCAAATCTCTTAATA
>NW_004524793.1:492101-493620 GCF_000260255.1 Octodon degus
AAATACTATTAGTGGGCTGGAGAGATGGCTCAGTGGTCTCAAGCACCTACTTAGAACAAGCTTAGCAAAGCATCAGGGACCGCGGTTCAATCCCCAGCACCACATGCCAGCCAGCCCCGCCCCCTGGTGGGCTGAGCTGGACACACACACACACCACACACATTCTCTCTCTCTCTCTCTCTCTCTCTCTCTCTCTCTCTCTCTCTCTCTCTCATAAATAAAAAAATTAAAAAAAAATTATAAGATACAAAATGCATTAATGTTTTCAGTAAATCTCAAGATGGTATTGTACCTGAGACTACATTTTTTCAGAAAATGTTTTCCACATTTATATAGATAGGTTTCAAAATTATTTCATTTAATGATTTTACTCTCATGGGGAGATAAAATAAATGACAAAGTTTAAAAAAATGGAATTTTTAAGCATTCTGTACACTTTCTGCAATTACAATATATTACCAGGATAGAAAAGAAAAAAATATTCCCTGTAAAATAAGTTCCCAGTTTGGTGAAAAATAAAACACTATATCTGAATGTAGCATTTGAAAAAAAACTATCACCAAGTGTAAAGAAAAATGCATTTCTATCATTTAAATATGAATATAGGCTCGGTTACCTTGAAACACCTTATTTCAGAATTCTTGTTTATAATACACCAATGGTCAATCAACTTCACCCCCTCACAAAATTAATGAGCTCATTTACACTTTGTGTATATAGAATGGTCCAACTTTTTCAGAAACTGCATTTATTCCTTGATAGTATTTGATCAGAATACGGAGTAAGCACAGTTCTCCTGGACCTTACCCAACACTCTGGAAGAGTGTTCTCCATTGATTACCAAGGCATCCAGGTTCTCCTTCCTTCTAGACATAAAGAGGAAAGTAGATAAATGCATTCCAATGTGATTTCAATATTTCAACCTTCAAGTTGCTTCTTCATTTATGTCTCATAAACACTACGAAAGAGGCAGGTTCTGTTTTCAACTTCAGCAAAAGTGAATAGAAACAAAATCAGAAACAGGATAACATACAGCAATACATACACAACAGATTTTTTATAAAATAGTGAATTCACAATGGTAGTGATATTACCTACTTTTATCACAAATGTGTTGCTCAGATTAACAGATATAGTTATGCAAAATTGGACAAATAATTGAATATTAATGCTTGTTTTCAATAAACCTTAATTTTGTTCTTGTCTTCTTTACTTGTTTAAAATTTATTTTAAAAAGACTACAATAATAATTGATAAGACATTATAAATGGTACACATTCAGAAGACGAAGATGATGCTGGCCCTGCCCCTGGGGTGTACTGAGAAACTGACTGAGACTGTGTGTGGAGACATGTGCCTGTAATCCCAGCACTTGGAAGGCTGAAAACAGGAGGATCCCTATGAGTCCAATCTGTACAGTGAGACCCTGTAGATCCTGTGCTAAATACAAAAAGAAGAGAAGAAGAAGAAGAAGAAGGAGAAGGAGAAGGAGAAGGAGAAGGAGAAGGAGAAGGAGAAG
>NW_004524793.1:493720-494546 GCF_000260255.1 Octodon degus
AGAAGAAGAAGAAGAAGAAGAAGAAGAAGAAGAAGAAGAAGAAGAAGAAGAAGAAGAAGAAGAAGAAGAAGAAGAAGAAAAGAGATATTCAACCATGATTTTGTATAACATATCTGCTCTCAATGTAGTTGATTAGATTGTAGATAATAGCATACAGAGTCAGTCAAACTGAGAATTCTAAATATTAACTGCTATTTTTTACAAAATGGAAGGAAACTACTAGGACAATTATCTCAGCCATTCTGTATATGTACGTACATGATTTTTCCCTCTTCCTTTTTTTCTGTCTTTTCTCCTTTGCTTCATCTTCATCCTTACGTTCAGTTACTTTCTGTTTTACTATATCTATTATACCTTTCAGGCTTTATTTATTCTTTCAGGTTCTTACACTAGGGACTATATCATATTTACACATGTGGGTCTGATTTATTTCACTTATAACTATAGACTCTAGTTCCATCCAATTGCCTATAAAGACCTCAAGTTTGTCTTTCTCCATTGTATGAAATATTACATCTTTATACAATACTCCATTGCATAAAAATGCCACATCTTTATAGCCATTCTCCAGTTGATGGTCATTTTGGTTGTTTTCAAGATTTGGCTATGACAGGAGATGACCCGGGGGCCGTGGATCCTGAATAGACCCAGAACCCAGGCCCAGGTTCAGGGTGTGAGTGAGATGACTCGGGGCTGAGGGATCCTGAACAGACCCAGGGCCCAGGCCTGGAATGTAAGTGAGACCACCCAGGGTCTGAGGATCTTCATTCGACCCAGAGTGCAGGCCCAGTGAGTAACCCTTCAGCAGAACTCCCTGCAAAGAGAC
>NW_004524793.1:496742-502430 GCF_000260255.1 Octodon degus
GATACTATTTAATTTTGTTCTTCCATAGCTAATATTTTTATGTATATGCTTTAATGATTTTTTTCTTTACAAGAAGTTTTGGACAATTCCATTTTTGTTCATCTTGGTATGATTTTATTTAAATGTCTTTGCAAAAGGTTCATTTTTTCTTGGAAATATAAGTTGAACTAAATTCGGAAATTTTAAATCTTTTTAAAAAATGCTTGAAACTATTGTTTGAAGCAAGCTACAGTTCCCCTATGATGAATGCTATCACTATGTATATATAAAATGTACCAATAAAAAATTTCAAGGAAAAAAAAAGATTTGGCTATTACAAACTATGCTGCTGTAAGCATGGGTGCACACAGATCACTATGGTATGATGTTTTCAGTTATTTGGGGAATATACCCAGAAGGGGAGCAGCTGGATTGAATGGGATTTCCAGTCTTTTTGAGGAGTTTCCACACTCATTTCCATAGTGGCTATACCAGTCTACATTCCCAGAGAAGAAGGGTTCCTTTGTCCCCACAGCCTCTCCAGCATTTGTCAGTAGCTGATTTCTTTATGCCAGCCATCCTTTCTGGGATGAGATGACAGCTCAGTGAGTGACCCAGCAGCTACAACACTTGGGCCTTACCTTCTTGTTCACTTCTACCTCATGGGTTAAGTTTATTTAAGTGTTTATTTAAATTTTAGCTATCGCACATTGCATCATTTTTCTAATTAGCTTCTCTTTCTCTAACTCAGTTTTCAGATAAAACATGTTTAATGTTTCTTTATTTGACTTTATTTTACTTAAAATTTAGCTTATTTCATTGAAAATGAAAACTACCTATTGCTTCATATTCTCACATTTTTCATTCCTGGTAAACAAATGCTTTCAGTGGCTTTATTTAGTATCATTTTCTAGTTGGCAATACACATTTCTTTTATTATGAACAATTCCATTGATACATTTGTGACATTTGCTTACCTTTATTTCTCTACTGATCCATCCACTGGTAGATTTTGAGATGTGTGTTCAGTAGTAGTAATATTTATAGAGGCATAGATCATCAAAGGCAACAATATATGGAAAGATAAAATGGCTACGATTGGAGACCACAGTGGAGGACTGTCAGAAAGACATGAAACACATATGTGACCATCATATGGGCGTAACTGAAGAATATACTGAACATATAAGTCATTCTTATTTTCAGCGTCATAGATTCCTAAGTTGTACGCACATCCTACAGTTAATGTGGAATTGGAAGAACACACATGCTAATGCTCAAAGTGTGTGTGAGCAATTCTTTTACAGCAAATTTTGCAAGATTCTAGGACCTTACTTAATGTTAGCCTTGTAAAATCCCAACAATTCTTCAGACATGTTCACTCAGTACCATTTTAGGAAGCATGTTCTTATTTTCATCGAGATTTCTTATAAAACAAAAAGAGTAAATATATTTGGAGAAAAAACACATTGAGAAATTGTGTTTAGAAAAACAGAAAACAGACAAATGATAACTTTGGATGAGTTTCACAGGTTGAAATGCAGTGCAGAGAAATACATTCCAAGAGAGATAGGAAATGTAAAACAGATCTGGGAAAATAGCTCGGCAGTCTAAGCGCCTGCCTGGCAAGCCCAAGGACCCAGTTTCCAACCTCCTTACAGCGTGCCATGCCAGCCCTGAGCCCGGGGCCACTGTGCAGGCCACCAAAACTGGGCATTGTGGTGCACACCTGTAATCCCATCACTGGGGAAGCTTAGACGAGAGGATCACTTTAAGTTTGAGCTGCATAGTGTGACCCCAAATCCAATAAATAAATGAAAAAAGATTTAAGAAAAAGAAAGAGCTAAAAATCATAAAAAAGGTTGTTTTATTTTGTTTTGTTTTTCCAGGAAACATATTTGAATGTGATAGCATGCAAAGCAGGCAGGAAAGTACAGTGTAGGACTAGCTTAGAACAGCGATGTGTCCTGTGGCCTCCTAAGTGGAGACAAGAAATTTGCTGTCTCATTTATGGCACATAAATACATACCTGAACACGTGCACATACATCTTCCATCTTACTGTTCTAATTTTTTTCTTTTTTCAAATAGAATAGCCAATAAAGTATCTTAAATTACAAGAGAATTCTTGGAAGACTTGTGCAGCTTTCATTACCTTTGCTTTCTCTGCCGTCTCTAAGTTGTCCCCAGAGATCTCTACTTCTTGGGTCATAGTCTTTTCCCCCACTCTCTGTAGCTGGGTTGAACAGTGTGGCCATCAGAGTGTGGACCAGGCATCTATTCATTACCACTGAGATTGTTAGGAAAGATAAGGATACATCCAACCTCCTTACTGCATGCCATGCCATACCTGAGCCCTGGGCCACTGTGCAGGCCACCAAAACTGGGTGTTGTGGCGCATACCTGTAATCCCATCACTAGGAGGCTTAGACAAGCCTATAGGCATGTTTTTCCTCTCCCCCTCCTTTTCCCCCTCTCCCACCCCATCCCTATCCCTCTCCCCCTCTTCTTTTCCCTTCCCCTCTCCCTTCCGCATCCCTCTCCCTTCTCGTGTCCCTCCCCCTCCCCTCGCATTCCCATCTTTTCTCCCTTTTCCTTCATCTCTCCCTCTCCCTCCTCTTCTTCCTCTATCTCTTTTTCTCCCTCTCCCTCTGCCTCTTCCTGTCCCTCTACTTCCTCTACCTCTGCCTCTCCCTCCCAGACTCCTGTTCCCTCTCCCTCATCCTCTGCCCCCTTTTCTTCCCCTCCCCTCCCCTCTCCATCTCCTTCATTGCAGAGAGTCCTACAGAAACACATACTTGATGACAACCTGACATTTGTTATACTACTGCTTATTTTTTCCATATTTAAATCGTATGCTTTCATTTTTATGCTTTCTTTATCTCTCCTCTATTAAATAAATTCCATTGTTCATAGTAGAACATCTACTACTTTTCATCCTTGTAATTTAAAATACAGAACAACATCTGAGATCGACTCAATTTTATTGAATAAAACAATTTAGGTGCCTCATCCTCAGAGAGAAAAAATAAATTATTATGACCCATCTTTTCATTATGGCATGTCCATTGTGTTTCATGAAAAAGAACAATGAATTTAAAGACTGTCTGTGTAATCACATTCCATTAATCAGATGTCAAAACTGAAAGGTCGGATCTGCTCAATTCGATGTAATTTTTGGAAAAAATCCTGTGGTTACTGGCTACTTCTCTGTCCTAAACATAAATTTGGTTTGACAGTGGTATTTCCATTTCCTGATGGACAATTTCTTATTATTTTTCCCAACATATATTAAATATATTTTCTTGTCAATAAGCCATAAGACTCAATATTCATACAACTGAAGAAAAAACATCTACTGGCCATGCCACCAACCCAATATTGTCTCTCCAGAAAAAGTAAAAGATTTCAGAATTGACATCTAGATATTGATTTTGCTCCACATTGTCTTTGCAGATTCAATCCATAAGGTGCTTTGTAAATCAAACATTGAATTTATTGATTTTTCTGCCACAATCAATAAGGCCATGGAGTGTTGCCAACTACACTTTCATTCGTTCTAAAATGATAGCTAATGAAAATTCACTATCATTATTGTTAAGCATGTTGTTAAAATATATTAACTGCATCTGCATGCTTTTCAATAAGTTATTATTGTTTAGATTTCTTAAAGCTTCAAATTAAACTGTTACATAGAAATAAAAATATGCTCATAGCATTGAAAGTTAACTTTAATGATATGCTTTATAAATTTGCTGATGTACAGATAAATGACAAAAGCTATGAAATTAATTGAATTGTGAAGTCTGTAACCAATGCAGAAAATCAAGCTAAGTTATTCCGAATAATTCTTAGAAAAAGTAACAACAAAAAATGCATCCTGACCAAGTAGAATACTTTTATTGAAGGAAAGTTCAAAAGTCAGGAGGTGGCATCAGCCAGAGAGCTCAGTGTACTGAAGTGCCTGCTCAGGCAGACACAGGGCCTGGGGTCCGATCCCGGATCCCCGATCCCTGACCCACAGTGCTGGCACTACCCCCAGTGCACACAGAGACAGGGACTGAGACTGGGCACTGTGGCGTGTGCCTGTAATCCCAGCACTTGGGCGGCTAAAACCAGGAGAATCACTATGAGTCCAATCTGTGTAGTAAGACCCTGTAGATCTTGTACTAAATATATTTTGAAAAAGAAAAAAAATCAGGAACTAAAAATTTATATTGATAATTTATACACTAGTATGAATTAACTTACAGGAACATCAAATATAATTTATAAATACTTACTGAGATTTCTTATTTTATCAAATTAAATTGTGTACATTCTTTAAAAGAATTGGATTGCATTGGTTTTATGTATTTTTAAACTCTCGTTCACTTCTAAGTCTTTCACTCTGTTATCATTGATTGAGTTAGCATTATTTTACTTCTTTCATAGATGTATCAACAGATTTTATTGTTACTATGTTGTTTTGTTGTTTTCTTTAAATTTACCTCTTACTTTTGCAGGGAGACCTAGAAATCAGGACAATTTATTTTTGTATTTACAGCCTGGGTGCTACTTGGACACATTTATCCTAAAGCAAGTTTAAATTGCATATCTTTCAGAAATGAATTTGAATACTACATCCACAGCCTCACTAAATATTAAGATAGCCTTATCTGTTTTATTAACATATTATAAGAATTAATTAGTAATAAGTTTTCAATTCCCTTGCCTTGGCTTTGTGCAGTTTATAAGTGATTTCACAGCTGACAGATAATTAATTCTGCTACTATTCTTTGATCTTTAATCAACATTTCATATCCCTCTGTTTATTTCTCATGGTACCCTGCAGCTTTTAAATTTACTGTATTTCCACTTTATTTTCAAGACTTCAACAAAGCTTAATTTTTTAGAGAAAACAACAGGAACAGAATATCTATGTCTTCATCCCAATAGGAAAAAGAATAATAAAAATAAAGGAAAGAATTAACACAGAAAGGGATAAAGGATTGTTTTGGTTGTTACTGTTTTTGTTTTGAAGTAGGGTCTTTTCATGTAGCCCAGGCTGGCCTAAAATTAATAGCAGCCCTCCTGCCTCAGCCTGCAAGTGCTGGGGTCATAGGTGTGCATGCCCATATCTGGTAGGCAACGATAAAGGAAGGAGAGCAAAAGAATGAATAATTATAGAAAATTAGCTAACAAAGATAAAGAATATGTTTTATGAAGTTTGTCTTTTATTCAAGACAAACTTTTATATTTGACATATCTTCTTCTTCTAAAGCTTTCCAAACTTTAACATACGTGAAACAAAAGTATGAAATTGAAATAGTGTACAGCTGTAAGACCTTAACATGACAAATGCATAGACACACACTTAATCTATAAAATAATTCAGAAAACCTGGAGTTCTATGATACATCAGATAATTTTAGTTGCATTTTTTTACCTTAAAGGAAACACCCCTAACTGACCTATATTCCAAGGCAGAGCAGCATTGTGTTTTTGATTTTTAATATTTCAGTAAATAACAATTAAATGTTTTTTAAATACAGATAATTTAAGAGACAGTAAGAATTCAGTGTACTGACCAGGAACAAACATCTTATAAAACAACATACAAAAAATGTGCTTAAGTTGAAGGTTACCTTTAAAATAAATGATTTCAGTTATAGGGAGGAAATTTAATATTTTATAGTTATAAATGAAAAATTATTTCCAAATTTAGATA
>NW_004524793.1:502530-503495 GCF_000260255.1 Octodon degus
ATAGAGTTGAAAAAGCACCTATTTTTCTAAAAATTATATAAAGGATAATCTAATTCAAAAAGTGATAAAATACATTCAAAACACTCCAAGCTATTTAACTCAAGATAACACTAAAATACAAAATATTTTCTAAGTTGGCTGAAAAGTTTAGTGGTGAATTAAAAAATGGGATTATAATAGTATTTTCTTTAATTACAAGGTTGTAAAAAGAAGTTCACTCATGAAATGAATAAAACTACAATATTTAATCAATAATCAAATCAATTACAGAAATTATTCATCAGACAGTATAATAGTCAACATTGCTCAAAGGGTGTTACACAAATTACACTTTGTTGTAGTGATTTATTTTATACATGATATTTTCTTCATCTATCTTATTATATTTAGCATTTAAGAGAATATTTAAAATTTCAAACTAATGACGCTGGATTATAGATAAAATGATGCAACTTGTAGCAATATCCAACGCTTCCACTGAAACAATATATAGAATTTAAATAACTGTGTTCATGTAGTATGATATAAAAGACCTGTCGAAGGCCTGGCAAGCGAGTGAGACGACCGGGCAGCAGGATCCTGCACAGACCCAGAGCACAGGCCTGGCGAGTGAGGCTACCCGGGGCCTGCAGGATCCTGAATAGACCAGAGCTCAGGCCTGGCGAGTGAGTGAGATGAGCTGGGGTCCTCCGGATCCTGAATAAACCCAGAGCACAGGCCCAGCATGGAACCCTTCAGCAGAACTCCCTGCAACGAGGCTAGAGGCAAGACCCACCCAGCTGATTCAGGAGCAGAACATCTTGCCAGAGAGACACAAAGGGTTCAAGTCTAACGGCTGCAGCAGAAAGAAGTGGAGCACACAGCCAGAATCAAACAACACCCACCTGGAGGAATTGGAACTTCATAGATCCGGACCTGGTGCTAAGGTAATAACTCTATCCAAGCTCTTCACCAAAGATCAGAAG
>NW_004524793.1:505700-529322 GCF_000260255.1 Octodon degus
CAAAAAAACTAGATTCAAAGGGAAAAGAGACATAGAAATCTGAGCTTTGTAATTTTGTATTTTTCAACTTCCTTTTTTTTAATTAAGTTTAAAAATAGAATTTATATATGCATAACAATTGTATTCATCATAGAGAATTTATACCTATATATGATATATCTTGATTCCTGTAGCCTTCCTTCAACCTCTCTTACCTTCCTTATTTACAAAGCTTTGTTACAATTTTATTCTTTTGTCATCTTTTCTTTGTTCCCTGTATCCATTTCCCCAGTTGCCCTTCCCATCTGGACATTCTCTTCCTATACATTTAATTATACACTTTGGTCCTTCTTTACAATTGCACTTTCTCACACCACAAAGTCAGATATTTACACATCTGTATGTGATTTATTTCACTTAAGACCTCAACCTGGGTCCATTTATCTAGAAATGTTTCAAGTTTCTCCTTCATTATGTCTGAAGAGTAATCTACTGTATGAAAAAGATAAACACATCTTTATCCATCCGTGATTGACGAACAATTGAATTGTTCCCATGATTAAGCTAATAAAGACTGTGTTATTGTCAGCATCGGTGCAGATATATCCCTGTGGTATGAAGCTTGGAACACTTTTGGAAGATATGGACCAAGAAGGGGAATAGCTGGGTTGAATGGAACTTCTGGTCCTAGATTTCTGAAGAATCTTTACACTGATTTCCACAGTGTCTGCACCGGTCTACACACCCAGTGATGGTAGATAAGTGTGTCTTTTCCCTCACAGTCCTGCCATCATTATTATTGGTTATTAATAGCCATTCTTTCTGGGGTGAGATGGAATCTCACAATTGTTTTAATCTGCATCTCTCAAATGATCAGTGATGTCGAACATGTTTTTACATATTTCTCTGCAATTTTTACTTCTTCATTTGAAAAATGTGTATTCATTTCTGATACCTGGTTTTGGAATGGGTCTTTAGATTTGAGTGGGGGGTTCTGTTGTTTATTTTTCTTCAATTCTTTATATGTTCTAGGTATTAGTCCTTTGTGTGAAGAAAACTGGTTGAATTGTTTTCAGAGTCTGTGGGCAGTTCTTCATTCTATTGTTAATTTCTGTTGTGAAAAAGCTTTTTAATGAGATGAGATCCCAGTTGTGGATGCTTTGTAATATCTCCCATGCTGTTGGGGTTTTGTTCTTGAAGGTTTCATCTACGCCCATGACTTCTAGAATTCTACCTCACTGGGCCACTGGAAAAGGTCAAGAAAGATTTTTGTGAATGAGGTCCTAAAGTTAAACAACACATGTGTGGAAGATATAGGAGACAACAGTAGACAGCATGGAGTGGAGCAGAGAGCCAGAGCAAGAGCTGTTTGCATCTTTATTGTACAATTTTTATATAGTTGGTTATCTCATGTTTGCAATCTTATATAATGCTGTAACCAATGCATGGGTGTTTACCTGTACAGTCATGGTTATGTGACTGCATCCCACTATGCACCTGAGTTAGACAAGCCAAGTCACATCCTCAGATTTCCTTAGATATCGCTGACCATTGAGGCAGTCTCAGTGGTTCCCTACCTCTCTATTCTATCTTCCAGTAGAGTCATTGTTCATGTTGTAATAATTAGATCCTTGGTTCATTTCAATTTTAGTTTGGTGTATGATGAGAAACATGGTTCTTTACCTAGTCTTTGGCATGTGGAAAACTAAATTCTAACTATAAAAAATGGTAGAGGGAAAAGACAAAATTTAAACATAAGTAGTATTAACACCAGGAACATTCCCAAGTTTTACTATTCTGAAGTGACAGAAGTTAGAGATCTGCAACAACTCTCAAAGTATCATGGGATCAGTTAGAAATTGTAGAAGGCCACATTGATCTACAAGGAAAATTGACATTAATAATATTGATATGAAAGCTACACAAGAGTCTTGGAATATGCAACCAGTACACAAATATAATATAACATAGAGGTATTAGTCTTCCTGAATATGAACATTAATTAACAGTTAGCTGATAATTAAGAATTATAATGTGTAATGAGTCTAATTTTATTCTTTGGTCTTCGGCAGCTTACAGCATTTAATTCACTCTACCTTTAATTACCTCTATGTCCACAGTGGCACAAACTGATGTGACATTACATTTAATAATATCCAAACATTAATAGTGACCCAGAATTTCAAATGCTTCAAGTAAACTGATATAGATGTTTTATCCAAATTTCAGGGTTTATAATACTTCTAACACAGATGAATAACTGGAATTAGAGAGCTACAGATTATCAGTATTCAACTTTTATGGTATTCTAGTTTTCTTCATTCCTAAGCTTTATCCTAAAATTCTGCTATTTCTGTATCCAAGTGTAAGAATTGAATCTCAAAGTTGGAAAAAAATGGCACTCTGGCTTTGAAAGTTAGCTTTTGAAATGACGATTAATCCAGCATACACTTTCATTGCGCTTTTTAAATGCCTTGAGAGCACCCTTCACAGCAGTTGAGTTCACAGTGTGTTGAATTAGTCATTCCCCATAGACTCTAACCCCTCAGGTCTTGCACAGTTAGTGTGGTCTCTCTCCTTTCTGTTTAACACTGATAAAAGTTTGGACAATCAACTGCTGTATTCCAGGAGCTGTGTGTATATCACATACTCTCAATTATTATTTTCCTTGTTAGCTGCTGCCAGTTAATCCAGCTAAAAAAGCACCTTCAAAGGTCTCTTCCCAGAAACACTCCCAGTACCAACATTCTTAAATATGGTCTATGGAAAGATTTCTTATATAGATTTTCACAATGGAAAATTCTAGGAAGATGATCTGAGAAATAACACTTGAAAGGAAGTACGTTAAATTTAAGAAAATGTTTGGCTGTAATATCTTGCAAGAGACAATTCCACTGGTAGCTCAGTAGTTCACACAATTCTTTTCTTAGTGGTTTGTGATGCATAATGCAAATTAGAAAATGATTTGAATTTATTCTTCTTTACAGCTGAAAAGTAAGTCTTCATTTGAGGAGCAGTTGTTCAGCCTGTGCTACAAGTGTACTATTTGTAGGTGCCTTCATAGAGAAGTGATTTCAGACAATATAACTCCTTTCCACCAAGCGCAAAGAGAAAGATGCACCAAGTAACTGGTGGCAGCCAACAGTTTTGTTCCCAGAAGAATAAATATCTCATTCCCCACAGGATTCCTTGATGGCACAACTCACAATGTACTATATTATACTTTGTGCAATATTGAATTCAAAAAAACTTTTATCTCAGGAAAAATCCTGAGGGGATTTGACTGACCTTATCAGACCCAAAAGCTACAACTCTTGTTGCATAGGTCCTGCTTTACCTAGGTCTTAACCATCCAGCAGAAAAGTATAAAAATGAAGTATAAGAAGTAAAGCTATGCTGCTATGTTGAGCTGTAGAGGACTCAGGTCAACAACTTCTGACAATGCCAGTCAAGAGGAAAACCCAATACTATTATGGGCTACTGGACTCTTTTAGAATATTTTGCTGAGTTTACACATCTTTAATATTCAAATAACGGAACTAAACAAAAAAGGGGATACAGATGAATGTCCGCTTTGTATCTGTGTATTCAAAATGGTTAGAATAGATATGTAGTTACATTCTCTTAATGAATAGAGGGATTTGTTCTAATAGTGTTTGTAAATAGGGTATCATGTCCGCATCTTGTACAGCAAATAGCCACTAGGAAGAATGTATATAATGTGTTAATTATTGAAACTGTTATACCAATTTGATTTGAAACTGTCTCATTGCTATTTGTCTCTCAATAAAATTATGGAAAAGAATTTATAATCAAATGTAATTGATAACAATGGAAATCAGGAAAGAAATTAACTTTAGGGAAATAATGATAAGAATAGGGCACAGAAGAGATATCTGTGATACTAGTACTGTTTTATTTTTTATATGTGGAATAATTATATGGCTAAATTCAAGTTATGGAAAGTCCTTAAGCTACAAAATTTTAAATTGTGCACTTTTGTATATATTGATATTTGAATCAAAAATTTAAATGTGTCATGACAAATCAGCATATAATTCAAAATCAAACATTAAATGGATAGTTTTGGAATTTGATCATTGTTTTACTTTGACACACAAGTTTGATTTTTGGAATTTTGTAGTATTTTTATCTAAGATTTACTGATCAGTGTTTCCTAGTAAGTGTGGATCATTATCAGAATATTAAAATTCAGAGGCTGTGGCAGGCATATTGCCACAAGCAGGAGACTAGCCTGAGCTACATAGAAATTACCTATCTCAATTAGTCAAAAATAATCAATCAGGGGCTGAGGAGATAGCTCAGTAGAATAAGCGCTTGCCTGGAAAGCACAAAGGCCTGAGTTCAATCCCCGGTTCCAAAAAAAAATCAATCAATAAACACACTCCTGTTGAAGCATGATGAAATTTTAATCTGTTACAACTTGGGAGGCAGATCATATAAATAATAAATAATGAGACTCGTTCCATAGAAATTAGAAGATTATTAGTTATCTGATTGCCTTGAAAAAGTTATTTCAAGAAGAAATGAATTATAAAATTTATGAAGAATTGGAGACTGTGCAGGGATTAAAAGCCTTTAAGTAATACAAAGGCAACTACTGAAAACATATCTCTCCAAAGAACTAAGTATAGGGGTTGGAGACCAAAAGCAACCTTTGGCATATAGCACAGTAGTAACCCTTTAAGACGTTGCTTACCTTGTCACCAGTGTAACAAGATAACTGAGACTGCACTGAAAGAAAGCTGTGTTTTGGCTGAGGATTTCACAGATTTTAGCTGACTCATTGGGCCTCATTGTTCATGCATGCCTGGTAGGTTAGCACAGCCTGGAGAGAGCAGCAGAAGAAAGCTGCTTGTGTCAGGGTGGCCAGTAAAGAAAGAGAGGAAGAAGGGAAAGGGAGGAAGAAAAAGAGACAGACAGATAGACAGACAAGAATGGAACTAGGGACAAAATATACCCTTTATGGACACACCGCAGTCACCTCCTTCGTCCAATTTGTCACCATTTCCTAAGGTTTCTACTACTTCACAATGGCCCCATTGGCTATGAACTCATAAACTGATTAGTCCACCCATGGTCTCTGAGTCCTCAAAATCCAGTTATCCTGCCAACTTGCACCACTGACCTGCTGCATGTGGTATTAGGCCTTTACCACAAGAGATAGGGCAGGAGGCATTTCAGGTCCAGACCCTCATGCTACATGACCTCCATATAAAAAGGAAAAAGAGAGACTATCTCATTCTTTAGCAATATATATTTAAGAACTTTTATGGAAAATAACTTCATGTGTGTGGGAATTAAATATGGAAAATTAATTGAGTCTTATGCAAAAATTCCTAGAATTTGTAAATAAACACACATAGGATGTACTTTCTTTTATTCATATAAAATGCAATCATTATTAATAGCTAATAAGGCCCTACAAATGGCAGAGTCAAATCCCTGAGGAAACAATGAAGAGGAAAAAAATAAATTTTTCTTGATGCACACAAAATTAGGTTCCAGTCAGGAATTCTGTTCACTAACGTCATCCTCAAATTAAGAGTCTTCATAGGATGTGTCAATTACAAGGCTTGTTAAATATTAAAATGTACCCACAGTAGAGGTCTTTCAAATTCCATATTTTGTTTGTTCCTCTTTAAATACCACACATATGTTATCGATGAAGGATAGATAACTTGTCTTTGGGGCCTATTCAGTTGGCAATCCATGTAAATAGGACTGAGTCATTAGATAGACTAATGCTTCAGCCAAAATCCTGCAGTTTGCAGAGTATGTAATAGATAAGATGCTGGTTTGCTTTATAACTTAACATGGGTTGTGTCTTACATGTGTAAGGGAAGAAAAGCCTAGTTAACAATCAAAGGCAGACACTTACTTTAAATATATTTTCTCCCCAATGAACCAGAGTGAAATGTAGACCTGCAAGTGAAGTTTTGCTTTTGTGTACAGAAGAGGAGAAAGCAGAAGGGGCCAAACAGTTGCAAATTCAACGCAAATGCCTTTAAATCCCTCAAAGCGGGAGGGGGGGTTGGGTGTGGGTACTGGCACAGTCCTTCAGAATGGCTTGACAGCAAGTGGATGAGGCTTTTACATCCTCTGTCTACCGGCTGCTGGACTGTGATGCTCCTGAGAAAGGGAAGTGACATAGCTGGTGGGCCTGATCTCTCTGCCAGAGAAAAGTTCCCAGTCAGTGACATAGCTGACATACGCTTTCTGGTAGATCCTCAAGTAGAAAAATATCTAAACAGTTCAGGGCCAAACTGAGGTCTGCACAGCACAGGTGGCCCCCGCTGCATGGCGCAGGGCAGAGGGAACTACACATCCTAGTGACCAAGCACTCATATATGTTGCCAAGAAATACTCTATTTCCACTCCCAATTGGGAAAGTCTCCTTCACCACCCTTCACATTCTGGCTTCATTCACCAGCTGCGTTGTGTTGACTAAACAGATACCAAGGTTTCTCAGTTAATCAAGAAAACCAAGCTTGGATCAAGAATATCAGGGAAGAAATTCACTCAGCATGCCAGATATATGTTTTTATTTTTAGTAAGGGTGAAATAAACTCATTTTCTGATATGAAGCAAAGTTTGCAGTGTTAGTTATTTCAGAAGGTAGATTACTGATTTATCCAAAATGCATAACATTGGTAGAACTGCTGGTAACAAAGAATTACAAAAGCAAAAGCCCTTACATAGTTGGTAATAAACTGGACTCTCCCTCTTTATTTGACAGTGGTTTATTTAGAATTGAATTAAATCCTCAAGGCTCTTTCTAGCACTCATAGCTATTTTAATGCATCCTTTTTGGGATAAAATGTTGGCATACTATCACTTTTAAGAAGTTAATTCTATAAAGCTGATTGGGTCATTTAAGATGAAATGTGAGAGTCCATTATTTAGAATTCATGCCAAAATGCATCTAATTTACTTCCTATGAATCCTGTGGCTCAACACTGACCAAGTTCCACATCTCAGAACAGCATGTTTATGATGAATTTGTTGTTTTTGGAGTACTGAAGGCTGCCAGTAATCAAACCTAGCCATTGATGAATAAAATATCTTCCCTCCTTTTTCAACACAGTGGGGTCGACACATGAAAGTGGAAAGGATCCTTATGGAAAGGCTCTGCAGAATTTTCCTTCCAGAAAACTGATCTGTTTCTTGTGCTTCTAAAAGGATTTCCCAAAATCTAGTCAGTCATAGTTGTCAGGCTGCCTCCTCACAAAAAGGTGCCTATCTGTTATTAATAGTTCTCTGGCCACTCGTAGTGCTATCCTAAAGGAATGCATTGATATAATGAGTGCACTAGGGATAGTCCTACTTAGCAGTGAATAGATACGGCTTCCAAAAGAGAGCACTGGCAGTAGTCAGGAGGGAGAGTTTCAAGTAAAATTAATAGTCACCTTGTCCTTTTTTTTAAAATCAGCGTATTATTGAAATGGTGTTCATTCAAGGTTGCACAGCTGGTTTGATGCTGATTATGCTTTAAGCCAGAGAGGATAATTAAATAGGATAGAAAATGGTGTAAGGTTATTCGTGACAGAAATGATGCCAAGAACACTACAACAAAGGCCACTTGCTGATAAAAGAAGGAAACTATGATAAATTTAATGAAACACTATTACTTTACAACTTTTTCTCCCTCTCCCAATGAAACTGGCTTTGTTAAAGTACCATGCACACTTGGAGAATTTTGCACTTGAAAAACAACTCTAATACTTGTTCTTGTTATTTTCATTTCCCTGGTTTATATACTGTGAGTAGGATAGATAAAACCCAATTAAAGTTTTGCCTGATGAGATTTTTCATATATATGTTAATCAAATAAAGCCATATTCTTAAAAGCAAGAGCTGCTTAAACTTGAGATTAAAACATAAAAATAACACAAAAATTTTAAGAAATATAATCTTACCATAATTTTTAGTGGGTTTTCATGAAATAAGCCTCTATCATCATGAGCATTTGGGTTCTTTCATTACGCCCTTTTGTTAATGACGCATTGATAATCATCTTTTAAATATTGATGCTTCTTTACGCATCATAATTAAAGTTACTCACATAATCAGACACTATTTTAGAAGCAACACTAAACTCAACCATGTTGTACATTGTCACTTTCATCTCTAAGAAGCTAACATTATATTTCTCACTTGAAATCTCATTTCATTGATTTCTGGGTTACTTGTAGTTTTCCCTTGTTGAGTTCTTTTAGAAATTAATTTTCTCATGATTGATTAATATTTGAGATCTTTGAGCTAATTACTACATTGACATGTATGAATTATAGGATTTCAGAATCCTTTCAGAGAACTTAAATTTAGAAAGGATTGTCACACTGCACAGAGGTTTTTAAAATAAAATGTATTTATTTGTTACAGTAAATTATAGTGTCCTTATTGTGTGCATTCTGCTATCATGTGCAATCTAAATGAAAAGTAGAGATCCAGCCCTAGCCCAGGCCTGGTGAGTGTGTGGGAGAGCTTCCTCTTTCCCTACTCCCCCTTATCCCCCTCAGACTCAGCTCAGGCCTGGCATACAGTCCTGGGGTGAAACTCTGAAGCTGAAAGTCTCTACAGAGAAAGTAGGGGACAGAACCACCCAGCTAGTCCAGGAGCAGAACATCCTGCCAGAGGGGCATAACAGGTTCACTCCCAAGGGCAGCAGCAGGAAGGAGCTGAGCACAGCAGTCAAACCCAAGCCAGGCACAACTGGATAAATCCAACCTTTGTAGATCTGCACCTGAATTTCAGTAGGTGCTAAGGTTATAACTGCACCAAAGCTCTACAACAAAGTTCAGAAGACAGCGCTATACAAAATGACAACGAGAAGGAGCAAAATGCAATCTCAGACCCCAAGCCCACCCATAACAAGTGCAGAGGACACCAACACAGAATGAATTGGGAATCACACAGCTGAAATCACTGAAGCAACAGCTTCTGAAATAAAGAAATAACTGCAGAAAGGTATAGAGGAACACAGATTGGAAATGAAAACAGAAATCACTCAATTACTAGCATCTGTGGGAAAGAATCAAATGCAGAAGCATATGGAGGAAACCCAATACCCACTCAGAACAAGTGCAGAGGATACTGGCTTAGCTGAAGTGTATGAATTAATAGCTTCAAAAGTAAGTAAGCAACAGCAGAAAGTTATGGAGGAACTCAGAGCAGAATTTATTTCTGAAATAAAAAAGAATTTTCTGAACTCATGGCATCTGAAGTAAAGAATCAAACACAGAAACGTAGGGAGGAAACCCAATCTGAAAAATAACCTGCAGTAAAAGTATTAATAACTGCTTCTAAAGAAGACATTGATTAAAATAAAAAAATACAGGAGATTAGAAAATGACAGATTCGGGCTGGGGAGATGGCTCAGTGGAATAAGTGCTTCCCTGGCAAGCACAAGGACCTGAGTTCAATCCCTGGTTCCGCAAAAAGAAAGAAAGAAAGAAGGAAAGAAAGAAAGAAAGAAAGAAAGAAAGAAAGAAAGAAAGAAAGAAAGAAAGAAAATGACAGATTCCTTGAATGAGCAATACAGGAATGAAATAGATTGCATTAAGCAGAGTGACAGAGATATAGAGGAACTTGAAATCTCAATTACAACCTTGCAAAATAGTTTAAGTAAAAGTGAAGACAGAGTTTCAGATCTTGAAGACACTGGTACAGCTAGTGAGAAGCTAAGAAAAGATCTCTTAAAAACAAATAGGATGGGCTGGCGAGATGGCTCAGTGGTCTAAAGCACCTACTTGGAACAAGCTTGGCAAAGCACAGGGACCACAGTTCGATCCCCCAGCACCACATGCCAGCCAGCCTCGCCCCCTGGTGGGCTGAGCTGGCCACACACACACACACATACACACACACACATAATAAATAAATAAATGTTTAAAAAAAAAAAAAACAAATAGGATGCAGGAAAAAATAAATCATCATTTGCAAGACAATCCAAAGATGAAAAATGTGAGACTAATAGGTATCAATGAGAAAGGAGTCAATACAAATGACATTAAGAAATATGGGCAGAATAATAGCAGAAAACTTCCCAAGTATGAGGAAACAATCTGACATACAGGTAACCAAAGCATATAAAATGTCAAGTAACCTCAACCCACTTAAAACACACCAAGATATATAATAATCAAGATCCCAGAAATCTGGCACAAGAAAAGTAGCAGGAGAAAAGAAACAGATAACATTCAAAGGAGAACACATCAGAATTATGGCTGACTTCTCTTCTCAAACTATGATGGCAAGAAGATCATGGAGTGGAGTACTTCAAGTCCTTTATGAAAACAAATTCCAGCCCATACTACTATACCCTGCAAAACTCTCTTTCAAGTTTGATGGAAAAGTGAAATAGTTCCATGACAAAGAACAACTAAAGAATTTAATGATGACAAAGTCAACCCTACACAGACTACTGAAAGATGTTCTAGAGAGGGACCAAAATGATCAGAACTCCATGAATGAGAACAGAGGCAACAAATTAAATAAGGCAAATGATTAAATGCAGGAGAAAAAGGTGTAAACAACAGCAGGTAAATAACATGTCAATTGTAAGTCAGTACATCAAAATTATAATCATTAATATAAATGGACTCTATTCACCAATTAAGAGAAATAGACTGGGACAGTGGAATAGGAAACAAAATCCAACAATATGCTGTATACAAGAAACACACTTAACTCATAAAAAATTCATAGGCTGAAAGTCAAAGGATAGAAAACAATACTACATGCCCTAACACCTCAGTAAAAAGCAGGGGTAGCAATCCTGTTCTCAGACAGTATCAACTTCAAACAAAGAACAATCAAACAAAATAAAGAAGGCCACTATATACTGGTTAGGGGAAAAATTCAAGAAGAAGAGGTAACACTCATAAATATGTATACACCAAATACAGGAGCACCCAACTATATAAAACAAATCTCAATGGACATGAAATATCTAATATCCAATACCACAATCTTAACAGGAGACCTTAGCACACCCTTATCCCCAAAGGATAGATGAACCAGACAAAAATTTAGCAAAGGAGTAAAAGAAGAAAACCACTGCTTGGAGCAAAAACTTAGTGGACATATACATAGTATTCCACCCAAAAACAGCTGAATACACATTTTTCTCAGCAGCACATGAGACATTTTTTAAAATAGACCACATACAGGTCCCTAGGTCATGCTTAAGTATATGGAAGAAAACAGAAATTATCCCATGCATACTTTCTGACCACAGTGCAATGAAACAGGAAATAAATGAAAATAAACAAGAAAAACCCTAAATATATGGAAATTAAACAACACCCTACTGAGCAATCAAAGGACCACAGATGAAATTAAACAAGAAATTCAAAAATATCTAAAATTAAATAAAAATTCACCCACAACATATCAGAATTTATGAGATTCGATGAAAGCAGTTCTCAGAGGTAAATTTATAGCTGTGAACTCACACATTAGGAAAACAGAATGAGTTCAAATAAACACACTAATGCTACCTCCAACAACTTCAAAAGAAAGAGCAAGCCAAATACAGAGCCCAAAAACAGGAAGAAATCCTAAAAATTAGAACAGAAATTAATTCAATTGAAATGAAGAAAACATTCATAGAGGTAATGAAACAAAAAGCTGGTTCTTTGAAAGATTAAATAAAATCCATAAGCCCATAGCTAACCTCATCAAAAAGGGGGAAGAAAAAATTCAAATACAAGCAATAAGGAATGAAAAGCATATAATCACCACAGACCCAGTGGAAATTCAGAAGATTATCAATAGCTAATTTAAGAATATTTACACTCACAGAATAAAGGACACAGATGAAATGGACAGACATTACCAAAACTGATAACAAATTATAAGCACTCTCAATAGCCTAATAACAGCTAATGAAATACAAGATGTAATAAAAAAAACTACGACAAAGAAAAGTCCAGGTGGGAATGGATTCACAGCTGAAGTCTACAAGAAATTTACAAAAGATATAGTCCCTGTACTCCTCAAATTCTTCAATGAAATTGAAAAGGAAGCAATCCCCTAAAAATCATTCCTGGAGGCAAGTATTATACTGATAGCAAAACCAGGGAAAGACACAACTGAAAAAGAGAATGACAGGCCAATCTCCCTCATGAACATAGATGCAAAAATTCTCAATAAAATCCTAGCAAATAGAAAACAGCAAATCTTCAAGAAGATCATACATCATGATCAAGTATGATTCATCCCAGGAATTCAAGGATGGTTCAATATTCAAAAATCTATAAATGTAATACACTATATCAATAGAGTGAAATCTAAAAAACACATCATCTCAATTGATGCAGAAAAGACTTTTGACAAAGTCTAACACTCATTCATGTTCAAAGTCCTACAGAAAATTGGAATACATGGCTTCTTCAATCTGATAAAAGCCAGTTATGAAAACCCAACAAGTAACATAATTGTAAAAAGGGAAAAACGAATCTTTTACTGTTAGATCTGGTACAACGCAAGGATGTCCTCTATCACCACTCCTATTCATCATAATTCTGGAATCATTATCTAGAGCCATAACACAAGAGAGACAAATTAAAGGAATATGAATAGGTAAACACGAAATTAAATTATCATTATTTGCAGATGCCATAATACTTTACTTGGAAGACCCAAAAAACTCCACCAAGAAGGTACTAGAATTAACACACAAATTCAGTAGTATAGCAGGATACAATGTCAATACCAAAAAGTCAATAGCATTCCTCTACACAGATAACACACACTGAGAAGGAAATTATAGAAACAATACCCTTTATAATAGCACCAAAGAAAATGAAATATTTTGGAATTAATCTAAGTAGGAAACCCAAACATCTTTTAAAGGAAAATTACAGTCCTCTGAAAAAGAGATCTTAGAGGATATTAAGAAATGGAAGGATATTCCATGCTCCTGAATAGGAAGAACCAACATTGTGAAGATGGCCATGCTCCCAAAATTGCTGTATAGATTTAATTCAATCCCTGTCAAATAACCACCAACATACCTGACAGACCTAGAGAAATTGTACCTAAAATTTATTTGCAACCAGAAAAGACCTAGAATAGCAAAGGCACCCTGGCCAACAAAGACAAGGTATGAGGCATTAAAATTCCTGACTTGAAATTATACCACAAGCCTACAGTGATAAATTCAGAATGTTACTGGCACCAAAATAGACCTGAGGATCAATGGAATAGATTAGAAGATGCTGAAGCCTCTTTGAACAAACTCAGCCACCTTATCTTTTACAAAAGGCCAAACATACTCACTGGCAGAAAGATAGCCTCTTTAACAAATGGTACTGGAGAAATTGTCTCTCTACATGCCAAAAACTAAAACTTGACCCAGATCTACCACTATGCACTAAGCTAAAGTCAAAATGGATTAAAGATATAAACATTAAAACAGAAACACTAAATCTCCTAGAGAAGAAAGTAAGAGGAACTCTTAAAGACATAGAGGTAGGCAAAGAGTTCATGAACAAAAATCAAATCACACGGGTAACACTTGAAAGAATTAATGACTGGGACCTCCTTTTATTGAGAAGTTTTAGCATGTCAAATGAAATTACCAACAGAGTGAAAAGACCACCCACAAATTTGGAAAAAAATCATGACAAATAAGTACTCAGGCAAAGGCTTACTCTCTAGAATGTATAAAGAACTAAAAAACACTAGGGCTCATAATTTAAAGACCCAGTCCAGAAATGGGCATCTGAGATGAACACACATGTCTCAGGGGATGAAATTAAAAATTATATATTTTTCATAAATATATGAAAAAATGTTCCGCATCACTAGCCATTCATGAAATGCAAATTAAAGCAACATTGAAATATCGTCTCACCCCAGAAAGAATGGCTATCATAAAGAAATCAACCAACAAGAAATATTGGAGAGGTTGTGGGGAAAAAGGTACCCTTCTCCACTGCTGGTGGGTATGTAGACTGGTGCAACCATTATGGAAATCAGTATGGAGACTCCTTAGAAAACTAGGACTGGAAATCCCATTTAAGCCAGCTATTCTTCTAATGGGAATTTTCCCAGAGGATCTGAAAATATCATATCATAGTGATGTTTGTGTACTGATGTTTATAGCAGCACAACTGTGACAGCCAAATCTTGGAAATAACCAATATGCCCATCACCTGCGGAATGGATGAAAAAGATGTGATATTTTCATACAATTGAGTATTACTCAGTTATAAAGAATGATAAACTCAAAGCCTTCATATTTAAGTGGATGCCACTTGAAGATACACTTATAAGTGAAATAAATCAGGCACACAGGTGTAAATATCATTTATTCTCTGTAACATAAGGTCTCAAAAGAAGAAATACAAATAGAAAGGTATAACACAATTAAAAGGAAAGCAAGAACTTGAGGACTAGACAATGAAGAGAGAGCAAGTAGAAGAGCTAGGAAACATGACAGGGGCAAGGCATACAGTTATATTTAGAAATGGGTAATGCAATGATCCTGAGAATCTTCAGAAGATTTTCAAATCTAGCAGTTAATTGGAAGGATTCTCACCCTGACTAACTATATATGCTGACACATGCAAACTAAGCAATTACACTGAAAATGGCACTTTGTAATACTAGGTTCATGCTTGGCGTGCCTGTCATTCTGGTCTTCTGAATACACGCTGCTTGTCATGACATGCCAGTTGCTACCATGCTGTCTCTTGGGTAGATGTTTGTTTAAAAAGGAAGGGGGTGGTGAATGAAAGCAGGAGACAGGAAAAGGATTGTTGCGGGACTATCCTGCTAGAATGCTGCATACGGTTAGATTTCTGAACTTATGTTTACACATAAGTTTAACAACATATAACTTACATTTAACAACATATAACTCAGTTGTGTCTCAAATTTTCTGTTCAAGGAGATTATGGGGCCACAGTGGAAAGTGATGGACCATGTAGAGTGTGCCTAAGGAGAGTCACATGGAGAGAAAAACAATCTCTCAGGCTTTCACAAGGAGCAAATTTGTCAAGCAATTACCGTGACTCATCCACATGGCTGACACTGACAAAGGATCTACAAACTGAGGTACAGTGTCTCAGGATAAGTCCTGAGGTGATTTGACTGATCTTATCAGGTCCAAAATCTATAATTCTTGTTACATAGGTCTTGCTTTATCTTGGTCTTAACCATCCAGCAGAAAAATAGAAAAATGAAGTATAAGAAGTAAAGCCATGTTGTTATATTGAGCTGTATGGGACTCAGGTCAACAACTTCTGACATTGCCAGTCATGCACAAGACCCAATACTAGTATGGACTACTGGTATTCAAGATATTCTTTTAGAATATTTTACTGAGTTCACACACCTATAATATTTAAAGGACAGAACTAAACAAAGAAAGGCGATACAGATGAATGACCATTTTGTATCTGTGTATTCAAAATGGTTAGGATAGATATACAGCTATATTCTCTTAATTCAATGAATAGAAGGATTTGTTCTAATAGTGTTTTTAAATAGGATATCATGTCTGCATCTCATACAACAAATAACCACTTGAAAGACAGTATGCAATATGTTATTTAATGAAAATGTCCTACTAATTTGATTTGAAACTGTCTCGTTGCTATTTGTTTCTTAATAAAATTATGGGGGAAAAAGTGGGTGGTAGAAAGCATAGCTAGAGCAGGTAACAAGGTCTGGAGCCCAGCAACAATTTCAGAGATGACTTTTGAGGTCTGCACAGTCCTAAGGATAACGCACTATGACTACTGGACTATATTGGATTTTTTTTTTTTTTCGGAATTCATGCACCTACAATATTTAAATGGCAATGGAATACCCACCTCTGACAAAGCTAAATGCAAAATGTGGGATATAAAAGAAGGACCATTTTGTACTTGTGTATACAAAATAAAATAGACATACAGCTACCTTCTCTTACTTTAACGAGAAGTAAGATTTGTACTGATTGTGCTTAGACAGAATATTATGTCTGCATCTTGTACTGTGAATAACTACTATGAAGAAAACAATATGCAATGTATTAATTATTGTAGTTGTCCTCCTATCCTGTTTTGAAACTGTCGCATTACTATTATTTTCTCAATAAAATTAATAAAAAAATTAAATTTGAATTGAAAATTAAAATGGTAATGAGATTGTATCTCTGGTCTATTACACTGGCAATGATTAAGAGTAATGATGGAGGTTCAGGGACATATTCCCCATAAATACTGCTTAAGGAAATAGCATCTAGTACAAACTGGATAATAGTTTGTCAAGATATATTTAAAGCTTCACAAATAATAATGGCCAATATTTGTGTGATACATAGTGTAGGTAGTATCTAAATGCTTTGTAGGGCCGGCCAGATAGCTCAGTGTATTAAAGCATCTGCTTACATAGATGCAGGGTCTGGGCCTTGATCCCTGGCCTGCCATGGTGACCCCACCCCTGGGGAATGCTCAGACCTTGACTTAGCCTGGGTGTGGTGGTGCACGCGTATAATACTAGCACTCAGGAAGCTGAAAACAGGAGAATCACTATGAGTCTGCTCTGTGTAGTGAGACACTGTAAACCCTGCACTAAATACAAAATAAATAAATACATATAAATGTTTTGCACCTATTAGCTAATTAATCTCTTTAAAATCCCCTGAAGAAATAAGAGAACCTGTACTGTAGCACCCTGTAACTCAGTGGTGTCCCAAATTTACTGATCAAGGAGATCATGGGGCCACAGAGGAGAGTGATCAATGATGTAGAATGTACCTAAGGACAGTCACATGGAGAGAAAACAATCTTTCAGGCTTTCACAGAGAGCAAATTGGTCAAGTAATGGCCGTGACTCATCCACATGGCTAACACTAACAAAGGATCTACAAACAGCAGTGCAGGGTTTCAGGGTAAATCCTGAGGGGATTTGACTGATCTTTGCAGATACAAATGTAACATTTCTTGTTATATAGGTTTTGCTTTATCTAGGTCTTAACCATCCAGTAGAAAAGTATAAAAACAAGGTATAATAAGTAAAGCCATATTAATATACTGAGCTGTAAAAGGCTCAAGTCAACAACTTCTGACATTGCCAGTCCTATAGATAACCCAATACTATTATGGACTACTGGACTATACTGGATCACTTTGCTGAATTCACGCACCTATGATATTTAAATGTCAATTGAATACCCATCTCTGACAAAACTAAAAAAAAAGTGAATACCAAGAAGGACCATTTTGTATCTGTATATACAAAATAGTTAAGATAGATGTATAGCTACTTTCTCTTAATTCATTAAGAAGAAAGATTTGTACTAATAGTGTTTGGACAGGATATCATGTCTGCACCTTGTATATGAATAACCACTAAGAAGATAACAATATGCAATGTATTAATTATTGAAACTGTCCTACTAATTGGTTTTGAAACTTTCTCATTGCTATTTGTTTCTCTTTAAAATGAAGGAAAATAAAGGGCTGGCATGATAGCTAAAGGATTAAGAGTCTGCTTAAGCAAGCTCAGGGACAGGGTTTTGATGCCAGACAACACCCCCAGCCCTGCCATGGGAATGCTGAGCTTGCCACAGAGACTGGGCATGGTAGGGCTGTCCTGTAATCCTAGTGCTGGGGAGACTGAAAATAGTACTATAAGTTTGAGCTGCTTAGTGAGATTCTGTTTAGATAGATAGATAGATAGATAGATAGATAGATAGATAGATAGATAGATATAGAGATAGAGATAGAGATATAAAATAAAATAAAAGGAAAAATAAGCTCATACAATTATTATAGTATGAGGTCATCCACTTTATCATAACACCTGGCATGTTTGACTTCAGACTCTTACCCACACTCAGAATGACTGTGAAACTGACTTAGGGCACTGAGACAGCTAGGACAGCTCAACTGAAGACACAGATCAAAGAGAATATACAGAAATGCTTTAAAAGGGGGCAAGAATAATGGGTTAAAAGTGTTTGAAGCAACAAAAAATACTTTGTGGGGGATAAATGGAACTATATCTTTTATTGTATTGTTTTGAAATTTAAACATTCACTGTATGCTTTGATCACACCACATATACATTCACAAATTTGGGGTTTATGGCAAAGCTATTTGTCTCTAATGAAATTACTAAAGCAATAAAGTTTAAAAATGAGAACCTGCAACTTCAGTGATTCTCATAAGTATATAGAAAACATCTAATTCTCCACTTGGATGGCTGCACAAACGCATTTCATGGAGAAATCACAACTATCTGTTATATTCTGTCCTATGAATTTTAAACTCTCTAAGCAATGATGCATTTCACCGAGCTTCTTCAGGACTCTAATTATATCAGATAAGGTAAGAGCAAGATGTAGAATGCCTCTTCACTTTTGAAAAGAAACATAAATTTTGGCTTGGAATTACCATTTAAGGAAGTAATTATTTCCATAGTTTTGCAGTGATTTAAGAATGAAGTGTTTGTGTATTGTTTTTGCACAGCATCCTGCTGTTATTTCAGTCTGTCACAATATATAAAATATCACTGCTTTGATATGACTCTACAAACTTTCCAAATGATTACATTCCAAACATAATTAAGAATAAACTAATGTTTTCAAACATGCATCTTTTTTTTTCATTTCAAGTGATCATTTTACAGAACAATACCTTATATTTTCAATGAGTTTGATATAACAGTCAAGCAAACTTGAACTCTTTTATATATTGGATATTTTATATAATAAATTCCTATTTTCTTTTAAAAAGTTATTAGCTTAAAGTTATATTACTGCTATTTATCAGCCATGCTGTCTTGTCATGCTTAATTCCCTCCCCAATCTTTCAAAGACTTTGTACACTTTTCAATTGATATTCAACGATGAGATAATAGGAATTAAAATGGAAAATGCCAATTTAGATGCCCTTTAATCACATGATGCCCTTTAATACACAAGAGTCTTATCACTTTTGGATGAGTTAATTAAATCAGAATATTCCTAGACATCATCCTGATATTTGATAAGATGGAAAGGAAGATGCATTTATTAATCAGAAAAAAGATCATATTTTTAAAAGAGTAGTCAGATACCACAACCTATGACAAGTTTGCTTTAGAGATTCCAGGACATTATTTTCACTGTCCGGTGGAGAACCTATATTTCATCAGTTCAACAATGGTTAAGATAGTTAAATTTCACAGTTGATTGCTGTTAGTCAGTGTCACTTGCGGCTTCCACCTGTACTCCTAATTATAAGAATGCTGCAAATTAACAATTGATGGTTAGATAAGTGGTGTGTAATGGTATTAAAATGCTTATAATTCAACCCACTCTTGCTATTACCACATTCTTATCCTCACACCAGGTTACTTTTATTAAAAGGCCATAGAAACGATCTTATACTATTGTATATCCTGTGTATGCACCTCCTCCGTATGTAAATGATTTCCCTAATACTGTGTAGGACACCATTCCCAGATGTTGTCTCCAAAGTCAATTTCATAGTGTGGTGTTCCTTTCAAGATACCACTTGCTGAACTTTACAAATCCAATTATTTCATCTAGATCATGGGTAGGCTTCTTTTAGGGGAATGGGAAAGTCAAACAAGTTATATCATGTGCAACTTCAAATTCTTCATGATCACTGCCCCCGGGGTACACTGAGGCAGAGATTGAGACTGGGCGTGGTGGCGCACACCTGTAATCCCAGCTCTTGGGAGGCTGAACACAGGCGGATCACTACAAATCCAATCTATGGAGGGAGATCCTGTAGGCCCTGTCCTAAAATACAAGAAACAAAAAATAACACGTTCTCCATGATCATTGTGATCTTTATGTATATCTAAAATGTCCTAATTAAATTTGATTAGATAAAAAAAATAAACTGAATAAATCAGATCTAGAATAATCTATGCATTATACATAAGAGAGGCTAAAACTGTCTTCCTTTTTTCCAATCAATCTGTATATTACAGTATCTTTAACAGGCACATAAAATTTTTATGTATTTCTTTGATGAAATTTTATGTTTTATACATGTATACATTGTGTAATATTCAAATAAGTATATTAATATATTCATAACCTCAAATATGTACTATTCATTTTTCTTATTTTTTTCACAATTTTTTTCAAAATCTCTTTTAGCTATTTAGAAACATACAATGCTTTGATGCAAACTCTAGTTATTTTATTGTGTAATTCAGTTTCAGCAACTATTATTTCTATTCAGCTGTAACTCTACACACATCTATGTTTTTCTTTCCATGCCTCCCCAATAGCAGCAGCTTGCCATCATTATCTCCTTAGATCAAAAGTTAGATCAATCTTTTCCTTTTCCTTTTTGTGTGTGTGTGGCCACCTGCTACTGGCCTCCTTGGTCCCTGGCTACAGCTGCTTATGATTACCCAGAGGGCAGAATTCAAGATACAATTTGCCTGAGAAGCCCTGGGTGAGCAGGGGGCCTTGGAACTGCTTTCTCAGTCTCTCCAAGGGTGTTCCCACGTAATGTTCTTGAATCTATAATGGATGGATGTGATCTAATCAATTAATGAGATGTTCTTAAGGCATTTAACCTATTGTCCTAATGCAAAGGTTTGATTCCTTTCTAATGGCACCAATTTCTTTAGCTACAAGGCTCTTCCTCATCTACTTTACAGATGCATTTTTGGAGGCTAAATTGCAATTTCTTTTGGCTTGGGGTTTTGATCTGATTCTCATGGGCTAAAAGCAGTCAGCAGTCCCCACCCCGGAGCCTGAAGTAGTTTACCTCCGCTTGACTATTTAGTCAATCATCTTTCCATTCAGTCTCACCCAGTGTCATAAGACATAGAATGTAGATAAAATATTTGCCAGAATAAAATATATATGGATTCTAACCCCATTTCTGATGCAATTCTCATTCCAAACTGAAATCTTATTTCCCTTACATTTTCTGTTGGCTATCTCATCTGCACTTGTTTCCTGAGCTCCCAATAGAACTACACCTCAGCTTTTTGTTACAACATTCCAAAAGAATATTTCTAACTCACTTCTCAAACCTTTCTAAATTCCTCTTATAAACCAGTTCCAAATGTCTCTGAGCCACATGGTCCGGTGTCATCACAGCAATAGCTCTACCTCTCTAGCACCAGTTTTTGTATCATTTTCTCACCACTTGGATAAAATACCCAACATTCACAACTTGAAGGAGAAGAGATGTATTTGGCTCATGTTTTAAGAGAATACAATCAGTCGTTGGCTGGCTCCAAGGGAGAATCATTTGGCGTGGTAGAATGAAATGGTGGTGGAAAGTTGCCTCAATCAATCCATGACAACCAGAACAAGACGAGAAAATGGAGAAGAGACACCAATAGATCTTTCCAAGTCATGCCCCAAGTTATCTACCTCTTCTGAACAGAACCCTCATTTAAAAGCATAAATTTGTTCATGCTTTAGAAGAAGTACAGTTCTTCCATGAATTTATTAATTGACTAATCTATTGATAATTGATAATCTGTTCTAATCTATTGATAGCACCATTATGTCACAACTTTTAAAATCCCCACCTCTGAACATATTTTAGATCTAAACCACAGCAAACTGTTAGGGTGAATCCAAACCTATAAATTTTATAATAGCAAACAGGAAAGTGCACTTATTAGTTTAACATACTTTGTGTAGTTAGCCATTACTTGGTCTGATGCGGCATATCTGTGATTCTATTTCTTAGTTTTCTGAGGATCTTCCATGTTGTTTTTCATAATGGCTTTAATATTTTTCGTTCCTACCAGTATATAAGGATTCTCTTTTCTCCACATCCTTGTCAACACTTGTTGCTTTGTCTTCCGCTTTCTTTTTTTTCTTTGTATTTTAGAGAAGGGTCCACAGGGTTTCAGGGTCACACTACTGGATCAGACTCATAGCGATCCACCTGTTTACAGCCTCCCAAGAGCTGGGATTATATGTGCACACCACCAAGTCCAGTCTCAATTGCCATCTCATCTCACCCTGGGTGTGGGGCCAGCATGGCAGGCATGGGGATTGAACCTCTGGCCCCTGCGCCTGCCTAAGCAGGAGTTTTAATCCATTGAGCTATTTGGACAGCCCTTACTATTTTTCTTTTTGATAGTTAATTTTGTGTATATTTTATAACTTAAAGATACACAAACATTTAGAAGATATTATTTAAGCTAAATTTAGAAATGCTTGTATACAAATGCATTCCTTAGGTTAATTGTCTTTTTTATTAAAATGAATAAACAGTCTAATCATTAAGACAGGATACCATTTAATGAAAGGACTTTCAAACTACTTTTCAAGGCATTCAATATTCTAGTCAAAGTTCAATTTTACTAAAATGACTAAAGTTTTTTATCATAAAAATAAATTCAGTGTTATGTACATTGGATAATAGAAAATCACCTTTTAACTTTGAAAATTATGCTGGCTGTATTTGTTTAACTTAATGAAACTAAAGCAATAGAGCAGGAGGTACTTGAAAATGACAGAAATTTGTTACTCAAAATTTCAGGGCCGAGAAGTCCACATTCAGGTGATAACATGATCAGATATTGGAAAAATCTACTATTGGCTTATAAAATTCTTTTTTTCTTCTGTATCTTCCATGTTAAACAGAAAAAAGAAAAAGAAAACTGAGCCAAAGAACTCTAGATACTGCAATTAATCATAATAATGAAACACCACACTAATAATCTAATGTTTCACTTCCTTGAACTGCTATGCAACTGGTTAGGACAGTGGTGATGAACCTTTTGGCACACGGAGCAGAGCAGGCACTCAGAACCCTGCAAGCTATGTTACCCCAGGATTGCCACAGCAGCTGAGCATGGGTAATGATGGTCACACAAGGGCATTGTGCTCCAGATGACAATGTCCTGAGCCATGACTAATTATCCAGGACTAATTTGAGCCATCACATGATCAGTAGGTACATTGGCAAGGTCACCTTATTGGCAGAGCTGTGAGTTTTAATACATTCATTTATATTAGTTCATAATTTTAGCTGTAATTTTTCTATGAAAAATTACAATTTAATATTTAAGACAGCATGTTCTTCTAAAGATGTTCTATTTAAGAGGCTAAGATTCTCTTAATATTGTGCTGACCATACAGATTGGAGCAAGAGGCTCACCTATTCAATTCATTGCACTGATTTTCTTGTATACTACCAGTAATTCATAATAAATTAATCAATGCTTATTGACCTGAAATATAGAAAGCACATTTGGCATGTATAATAAAGTATACATTAATGTGGATAGCATTCCAATGATTTTGCTTATCTACTCCAATTTTGTTTCACTTTCTTTTCTCCTTAGGAAAAATTTTCAGACAAGCATGCACATGACTTCTAGTAAGTATAATCAGACCATTGTCTTAGAGTCTGCTCACTATCATCAGGTATTTTTGCTAAAAAAAAAATGTTAAGTCCCTTCATTTCTCAACGTAGAACATGGTAGGAACTACCAGACGCATAAAAGTGTGCACATACTCTGGATCTGGACACACTGCCTTTGAGGACACTGATGTGATTCCTTCTGTCATTTCATCAGCAATATTTCTGCCGCACAGGAAGCCTGGGAAAACTTGCTCTGACTTCTTGAAAATGCCACTTTCCTTGCCTTCTCAAGGCTCTTCTGCAACATACT
>NW_004524793.1:529497-530334 GCF_000260255.1 Octodon degus
AGAGCCTGGGCTGGAGCAGAAGTTGGAGCCCGGGCCCTGCCTGGAGCAGAAGCTAGAGCCTGGGCCTTGGCTGGAGCCTGGACCTTTGGCTGGCAAGGCCTGCAACCCTTGGCCATGCGGGCACAGATACGCTTCCCAAGGTTGGGGTGGGCAATATAGGCAAGTCGAGCAAGCCTGCGGTTTACTCATTTTGGGGGTGATCTTGGGCTTGACCTCCTTGGGCTTGCCGAGGGCCTTGATAGGCTCGGTGCATGATTGCATGGCCTTGGCATTGTTTGCTTGCATCTTTTTGAAGCCCTTCTTGTGCTTCTTGGCAAAATGCATGTTCCTAAGGAACTTGGGATCTACCCCCTTCAGAGATTCATGCCATTGTGACCAAGGTTTCTTGGTTCCATTTCTGTGCTGATTTTGGGACTGGTTCTGCACGGTGTGGTTCTTGGACTTAGCCATAACTGCACTGTAAACCACGCAACCAAGCACCTGGAACAGGAAGATGAAAAGCGAAACTTCCTAATCACAACCCACCAGTGTTGATTTTTTTTTTTTTTTTCCTTTGGTAGAACCGGGGATTGAACTCAGGCCCTTGTGCTTGCCAGAGAAGAACTTATTCCACTGAACCATCTCTCCGGCTCCCAATGTCGATTTTAAATCACTTCAGGATTAATAAATACTATAGATATTGTCAAGTAATTATTTTCTAAAAGAGAAAATTTTGAAGATTTATAATTTTCTTCATCAATTTGAGTGATTATATTTTAATGAAGTATTTTAACAATAGAGGGCCCGCAAGATAGTTCAGTGGAATAAGCACCTGCTTAAGCAAGCTCAGGGACCAGA
>NW_004524793.1:534289-536808 GCF_000260255.1 Octodon degus
CTGAAATTGCAAGCTGTCCATATCTTTATTTACTTCTTTCTTCTAAATAAATGTAGTTCATTTCTCTACTCCACATATAGTTATCACTGACCATTTTCATCAAGATATAATCAAGAACAATGTATCCCTATGAACACTGTCAAGACTCTGAATTCTACGATGTTTTTCTTTCTTATGGTATTTTTCTTTCTTTTGGTGATTTCAACCCTCAGTAGTGTATCTCTCATAAGAGAGCCCAGCGCATATGCAAATAGCTCAGTGTGGCTCTGGTACAGGGAAGAATTAAACATTTTAGTTGGATAAGAACTATGATGGCAATCTAATGTCTAGTACATACTACTGAAAGAGTTAAAAGTTTAAAGCTTAAGAGTACATTCAAATACCGAGGGAGTGCATCTATTCTGAAATTTGCAAAATATAAAAGAATGAAAAAAGTTATATAGATTTTGCTTTACAAAATAAAATCGAGTCTGCTGCAGAAAATGGTCTCTAGATTCTCACACAAGGACACTAACAGGTCATCTCTACATTTAAGAACAGTGGCCGGGGAGATGGCTCAGTAGAATAAACACTTACTTGGCAAGGGCAAGGGCCTGAGTTCAATCCCTGGTTCCCCCTGCACCCCCCAAAAAAAGAAGTACATTTAAGAACAAAAGGAGACATAATGACAGGCTGATTTTAATAGCTTTACTGAGATGTATCTGGGGGAAGATAAACCGCACGTGTTCAAGTTTTCACTTATAGACCAGCACCTCAATTTTGATAATGAATATAAACAGCATTCCATGATCTGTTTGGAATTTAGGATCCACTTCTCACCTTCTGAGACAAAAGCCATTAAATAAAAGATCAGGAATGAACTGAATCATTCACATTAGTATCTTCTAAGCTATAAACCTAGAGTATTTTTCACTTATCTAGATCTTATTTAATTGCTTTCAGACTTTTTTATTCATCCAGTAATACTTTATTCAGTGACTTCATGTAGTAGTCAGCTTTCTTTGCTGTGACAAAATACCCAAGAATAACAACTTAGAGAAAATAATTTCCATTCACAGTCACAGAAATTTTGGATCATAGCTACTTGGCTACATTGTGTGTAGGCCTGTGGGGAAGCAGAAACATCAATCTCATGGGACGTGGTTGACCTAAACTACTCAGCTTGGGTCTTCCAAGAAGAAAGGAGAGAGGAAAAACGTGAGCTAGAAGGGATCCAGAGACACTGTGTTTCCCTTGGTCATGCCACACAGTCCTTGTCTGAGGCCGCAACTTCCCCATTTTCATTTCCTTCCACTGAGGCATTCAATTTATAACACCATCAGCAGAGTAAAGCGCTGACAAAGTCACAGCTCTGATGCTCCTGTCTCAGCTCCTTGACTCACACTTCTAAACACTGCTGCACTGCACCCAGCACCTCAATACAGGAAGCCTTGAGTGACACTTCAGATTCAAACCATGACATTTGGCTGGTTTATTGATTCTTAAGCACAGTTGTCCTCAGTGTATGGAAGACACTCTGTCTAGAAATTCCCAAAGGTAGTAAACCCTGAAGATTAATAAAAGTCTTACATGAAATAGGGGAGAATTTGTATATAACCCATGCTTCTCTCAAGAATGTATTAACTCTTTCCAAGACTGCCTGCATTTGTTAATAGTGTGAATCATAGAAATATTGTCATTATATTATTTTGATTAGTGAACTGTGACTAAAAAGTATCTATGCATGTTCAGGATAGAAGCAATATTTTTAAAAACATATTTTTCAGACAATTAAAACTATACTTAAAGAACTCATGTACACAGGAAACCAACAGTGTATTATTCATTTTAGAAAATATTCCTTTTATATTTTTTATTTTCATTGCTATTATATAAGATTCTACTGATTTGTGTATAATTAAATACAGTAATTTTCCTGAATTCCTGAAATGGAAATTTATTTTATTATTATTTACTTTGATGATTTTTATAGATTTTTAGGATTGTCAGTGTATAGGAGTATATCACCTGAAAATAGAGATGGTTTTCAATATACATGTCTTTTATTTCCTTTTTCAGTCTAAATTACTTTGGCTAGTCGTCCCAGTTAAAGATTAAGTAGCAGTGGTTGCAATGTGTGTTCCCGTCATGTTCCCGATCTGCGGAGAAAGCTGTTAGGTTTCTAAGTGACGAGATACCGGTTTTAATCGTAGACCCTTACTTACCATGTTGAAAAAGTTCCCTTTTAGTCTAAGTTTTTTGGCGTCTTACATTTTCTTTTTTCATAAAAAACCTTTGTATTTTAAGGGATAATTTTTATTTTTACTTACAGTATCACTTATTTTCCCTTATATTATGTGATGAATTACAATGTCAATTTCTCATACATTTATTCAGTCTTACATTCCAAGAAAATGTACCTGGATACTGAATATATATTTGCTCATGATATATAATCATTTCAGCATCCTTCTGGAATTGGTATACTATTATTTAGTATTAAAGACTTTTGACTCTTTTTAACAAGAGCTTTTGGTCTG
>NW_004524793.1:538248-539601 GCF_000260255.1 Octodon degus
TGGAAGTTGTGTTTCATGTGTATGTGTATATAACCGCTATGTTTTCTTTATAGATTGACATTGTTTGTCTTTTCAAAGCTGCACTTAAAAGTTTGTTTCCTCTGATAATAGTATAACCACCAGCTCTCTGAGGTACTACTTGCAAGGAATGTTGCTTTTCCACACTTCTCATTCAAGCTAGTTGTATAATTTCTAAGAGTGAAAGAAGACTTTTCTACAGTTACTCTGTTTCAAGTAGCATTTAGGATTTGTATCAATCTTTCCATTTTGCTAATCTCTGCCACTGGGGAGATTAATTTATTTAACTTTAATGAGACTACTGATAAGGAAGTAATTTGCTATTGTTCTATTTGTTTTATATATATTATATCTTCTTCCTTAATTTTGTATTCCTATGTCAGTTTTCGTTGATATTTTGTGCATATAAACCATTTTGATTCTCTCCCAATTTATTTTACTTTAGATTATTTTTTCCAAATATTTGTCATGAACAAACCTTTGAACAAATATCTACAAAGTTTTCATGCAACAACAACAGAAAATCCATTTTTGTCTGCTGCATGTGGGACTTTCTCCAAATAGACTGTATAGTAACTCACAGAACATACTTAAGTAAATGCCAAGGAATTGAAATTATCCCATACATAATATCAGATCATAGCAGAATTAAATTGGAGGTAAATGGTAAAAGAAACCACAAAAACTACATAAACACATGGAAATTAAATAATACCCTCCTAAACAAATGGGTCACATATACAATTATAGAAAAATTTAGTTTCTACAATTAAGCAATAATGTCAGTACAGCATACCAGAATTTACAGGATAGGATGAAAGCAGTCCTATGAGGAAAATGTGTAGTGGTGAATACCCACATCAGAAAAATAGTGTGAGCTCAAATAAACAACCTTATTTTGAAGCTCAAGTTTCTAGAAAACAAAGAGTGAGTTAAGCTCCAATCTCATTTGAGAAAGGAAATTATGAAGAGCAGAGCAGACATAGATGAAATGGAGATTAAGAAAACAAAACAAAGTATCAGGGAATTAAAGAGTGGTTATTTGAGAGATTAAACAAAATTGTTAAACCTTTAGCCAATCTGATCAAGAAAAGGAAAGAAAAACTCAAATTTATGCAATTAGGAATGAAAATGGTGAAATCGCAAAGGATCCTTCATTAATCCAGAAGATCATTTGTACCTACTTTTACTGTGATAAGCTACAAAATATAAAGAAATTACAGATACTTAGATACATATGAATCATCAAGGCTGAAACTAGAAGATATAAAAATTGATTATCTTAATTAATTAAAGAAAAAATCTATCAACAAAAAAAAAGCACAGGTCCTGACA
>NW_004524793.1:540606-542993 GCF_000260255.1 Octodon degus
AAAAAAATCTTAAAACTTTTAGTGAATCAGAAGGACAAGTAAGCGGGCATCATGACCCCCAATTTGAAGTTATACTACAGAGCTACTGTGATAAAACCAGAAAAGTATTGGCAAAAAACACAACCAAAGATCAATGAAACAGAGTGAAAGATGTGGACATAACTGAAAACTCACCCAGTTATCTTATATTTCACAAGGCGGCCAAACACCTTCACCAGAAGATATCTTCCTTAATAAATGGGGAATGGGCTGGGGAAATATCTAAGACAACAATATGCAGTGTGTTAATTATTGAAACTGTCCTATTAATTGGTTTTGAAAGAGTCTCAATAAAATTAATTAAAAATAAAATAAAATAAAACATGCATGAAAGATTTAAATATAAAAATAGAAACAACCTACTGGAAGATAGAATAGGTAGAACTCTGGAAGACATAAATATAGGCAAGGACTTTGTGAATAAAGCCCTGATATTAAAGAATTAACAACTGGGATCATATCAAATTAAAAACCTTTTTCTGGCCTGGGGACATAGCTCAGCAGTCTAAGCACCTGCCTGGCAAGCACAAGGACCCGGGTTTGATCCCTGATAAGGCATGCGTTGCTTGTCCCTAACTGTGCTGACCACCAAAATGGGTGTGGTGGTGCACAACTATAGTCCTAGTGCCGGGGAGGCTGAGACAGAAGGATCACTATGAGTTGTGTAGTGAGACCCAGTACCAAATAAATAAATAATAATTTTTAAAAAATCCTTTGCGCAGTGAAAGAAACCACCAGTAGAGTAAAGAGACAACCTACAGGATAGGGAATATTTTATCAACTACTACTAAAACATATATCTAGAATACATCAAAAAATTATAAGAGTCAGAACCTCAATTATAAGCATCAAAGACCTAATCCAAAACTGGGCATCTGAAATTAGTAGAAACTCCTCAGATGTAGAAGTACAAACAGCAAAATAAATATATGGAAAATATTTACCATTACTGGTAATTTAAGAAAAGACAATTAAATACTTACCAATTAATTAAAAGCCAGTAATTACAATACCGAGATTATGTCTCACTCCAGAAGGAATGACTATCATAAAGAAATCACCCAATAATGAATCCTCGCGAGGCCCCTGATGCTGGGTGTGTAAACGGATAGAACCACTGTGGAAATCATTATGGAGTTTCAAAAGAGAAGAAAAAAACCCTAAAGGTTTACTTAGACCTAGTTTTTCACCTTCTAAGAATTTTTTTTTTTCCTTTATTTCAGGGAAGAGTCTACAGGGTGTTCAGGGTCTCACGACTAGATCAGACTCATAGTGATCTGCCTGTTTACAGCCTCCCAAGTGCTTACAGGTGCACACCACCATGCCCAGTCTCAATCACCTTCTCAGCGTACCAGGGGCGGGACTGGCACAGAAGGTGGGGGGATCAAACCCCCGGCTCCTGTGCCTGCTTGCAGGAGCTTTAATCCACTGAGATATTTGGCCCACCCTCTACCTTGTAAGAATATTTACAAAAGATTTAAAAGTATTCATACCACAGTGATACTAGCGTACCCCTTTTTTACAACAGCACCGTGAATAATAGCTCAATCTTGGAAACCTGCCACAGGCTCATTAACAGAAAAATAGATTAATAAAATGTAGTGGAGGATTAACTTGAGTCACGTGTAAACAGACGAACCTTTGTTATGGTTTGTGTCTCCTTGTCCTGCCAAAGCCTCAGGTAAGTCATGGGGCGGACTTTACTGGAGGGAGCATGGAGTGGCTTGCGGGGAGGGGCCAGAGAGGCGTGAACTGTTAAACCAGCAGCAAGTGCTCAGCTTCCCCCAGGCCAGCGGTGTCTCTGAGGTGTGGAGAAGGTCATCCTGGAGGCGGAGGCACCCCAGCCTCTCCTCCAGACCTTGCAGGGTAGGGCAGTAGTTTCTGCGATTGAGGCCGCCTCAGGCAGAGGAGATGTTTGGAGAAGACAGAGGCACCGACCCTCTCTCCTGAAAAAAATAAGGCTCCAAGGTCTTGCTACGTAATTCAAGCTGTCTTGAACTATGAACCTCCAGTAACTGTGAGCTAAATAAACCTTTCCTTCCCTCATTTTGAGTGTCGGGTGTTTGTCCCAGCAATGAGAGAAGATAAAGACAACCTTGAATCTATATTTTAAGTGAAATGTAAAACATACATGGTTAGAGACCAAATTATTTCTCTTGGTTGAGAAATTCAAAATGTACACAAAGAGTGCAATGGTGAACAGCCACTAGGAAGTCGGAAGAACGTGTTCAAATATTCAGTGGAAAGGGGAACACGGAAGGGGGACAGAAGAAGGGGAAGGAGACAGTGGATTATAAAGGAATGAGGGGGAAAATGAAAACAAAGCTTCTGTAAAAAGGAAAGGAAGG
>NW_004524793.1:543418-545146 GCF_000260255.1 Octodon degus
TACAGAGTATGTGGAATTTTCAAAGCTTCATTCCTGCATGATGGAGCTCCTTCCCTAGTCTCTTCTTTCCTGTACATTTTCTATGTATTGCTTTTCCAGAATGTTTTATTTTAATTCCCATTTACAGTTTTTAGTGGTTTATTTGATTGGCATTTAAACAATTTAAACAAATGTTTTCCTATGACTTAAATAATACTTCAAGATGGGGAAAGTTTAGAGCTGACCAAATAAGGACCAGTCATTCTAAGATTTATTAGCAAAGCATCTTTGATGGTGCATATTGCTACAGTCAGGTGAAGTGCTTATTGTTTTCTCCATGTCATCAAACTACAGTAAAGATATGAGATACTATCTGAATTAACTTCAATTTTATTCTGAGGCATGGAATTTGGATATGCTGAATAACCTAGTGTGCTCCCATCAGAATTCAGCTTTTTCCCTTGTATTAAGCATTCCGTTGCTTGCTGACAGTGTACTAGCCCCCTAAGCTAAAAAGTTTGTTTTGTCACTTAACTCACTGGGTGAGGTTTTGGAGAAGAGGAGAATTTTGTTCTGTCACTTTTGCTGATGTCACTTCAATCATGCCATATATATTTTTTTTTCTCTTGACTATACATGCTCCTTTAACTATTACATTAGTGCAATGATTCTAGCTTCTATTACAGTGCAGTCTAAACGTATGATGAGTTATACTCATGAATTCACTGAGGAATTTTAAGTGATTGACTTTCTTTGGAATATTTTGATCCCATGAAATTAATGCAACCTAGTACCTTTTCACAAATTTATGAAGTTTATTTTTATAGCACTTCCATCAACCAGAAAAGCACCCCTCAAATCCAGCTATAGTTGCTCCCATGACCATTCATCCAATCACCAGTCAAGACTGAATTTCTCTGGGTTATCTCCTCTGATTATTTCATGTTGTTTTGTGGGCTTCATTCAGATAAATGTTTTTGTAACCCACTGATCTAGTACCAAGCATCAGAACCTTTATTCTTGATGTTATTGATTGATTGATATTATAGCCTGATATATTACTTAAAAAGTAAAGATACAATGTGAAAATGTGAATGTCAATCTCTGAGAATAGAGCAGAGCAGGTTTTTTTTTCTACGTTAGCCCCTTTGAAAAGTCACAATGATACAGTATGCTATTAAGAACACATTATCATGTAAGTACATAAATTGTCAATTTATAACTAATGGATGGGTTATACATGAATCACCTCATTCCAATATTATACATTTTATAAGAATCCCTCTCAGCCAGGAATAACAACCTGCTTTAGCATAGCTACATACAATCTGTGTTGATGTATTGCGACGGATCAGTTATATCAAATACAAGAGTTCAACATTAATTTCTTAGCTTTGGCCCAAAAGAATGTTGCTGAGAAACATTCTTTTGGGCCAAAGGGTTCGCTGTTGTCTATCTAACAAATATGTAATTCACACACTATAGGTTACAAGCAACATTCTTTTGGGCCAAAGGGTTCGCTGTTGTCTATCTAACAAATATGTAATTCACACACTATAGGTTACAAGCATGGAATTGTGTGTAATAAACATTTCAGTCCTACAGAGTTTATTGAATAAAAGGAAGCATTTACTCAAACAAAGCAGAGGACAATAGTACTCAGTGTCCTTTCAACGTACTTTTAAGAAAATAAAGCTGCAGAGTGTGCGGAGAGTTTCCTGCTACCCTGCGCCAGTGGGACCAGTCCCA
>NW_004524793.1:551852-553944 GCF_000260255.1 Octodon degus
AAAAAAAAAGAAAGAAAATAAAGCTGCAGCATACATAAGAATATGTATACCTAGGCATGTACCTGCATACGCGTATCAAACGCACATACTCAGTACAACAGAGTGGCAGTGACGATGACGCGATATTATTTTCACTCAAACCCTATTACACGTCGAGGTTTAGAACCATAAAGCAGGTCAGCTGCCAGGAGACATTTAAAAGTCAATTAAACTACGTTTGTCTTAAGAAGCCCACAAAAGCGGTAACTTGGGAAAATATGAACGTAAATCTCTGAGAATTGGGCAGAGCAGGTATTTTTTTCTATGTCAGCCAATGTGAAAAGTCACAATTATACAATATGTTACTAAGAACACTGCATCAAAAATTATCATTTTCTGTCAGCGTTTTCAGTCTTTCTCCGTTCAATTCTGGTAACCGTAGAAGAGAACAGTTATTCTTTGTCAGGATGAGGGCATTCAAGTGAACCGAAAGGTCAATCTAATTAAAAAAGGAAAAGAACTTCAAACCACAAGGGGAAAAAGAGCCAGCTAAATGCCAAGGAATTTATATTACTAAATGCATGAGGTAAACAGTCAGACAATGAGATGAATGCGCAAAGGTGTCGGAGAGGAAAAAAAAGTAGGCATGACCTTTATTATATGTTTTAGTAAATTAAATGATATTTACTCCTCGCAAGAAAAACACTGTACATTAGAAACATTTAAAATACAATTAAGATTTAACATGGCTTAGTGTTGTAAAGCTTGGGCTTTCCATTCCTGAGTCAAAAAAATATTTATATTCAAAAACTACTGACCAGGTTTAATTTATAAGCCAGATTACATGGTAGCATCCTACCTATTGTGTTCTTTCACAAGTAACATGTAATTATTCTAATGTTAATCTTTATGAAATCTATTCCTCAACTGGAATGGCCTCTTACTCTAAATATATCAGCCCCATCATGATAAAATTCAATTATATCTTTTCAAGAACCCAGTTCGAAACTCCATTGCATAAATATAATTTTACAAAACAAATCAGTAAAAATGATGATACCTGAGTTTTTTTACATTTTCTTCATGCGATATTTTCGTTTCATTTTCCTATTGCTATTTTCTTTTCTTTTTTATTTCTCTTCCTTTCTTACCAATTTGGAAGCAGGAAAGACTGTAAGATACACATTAACTAACTTGCAAGAGTAGGGATTTCTTTCTGTACCAAGTAAAGTGTCCACCATGTTGTCATCTAGAGACTCTAGTTCATTATAACTTTTTACTTAAACATTAAATCTTTTAACAATTTCTAGCTCACAAGACACTTTTATGTCATGGTGCGCAAGAGGCCAGGCCTTCTATGCACTATGCACTATGATTAACCCTCCCACATCTACTGGGGTATAGCCATAGGTTATTTTTCTCTAATAATTTAGAAAGTTGTTAGAAATAAAATGTTTATGTTTTGGGGACCCCTAAGGTGAGTCCCCAGTTTCCATCAAAGTGTTATGGATCATCGGAAAAAGAAAGAGGAAGAGGCAAATAGTAATTCATTGGGGATCTGGGATGGGCTGTACTCATAGGGAATGACAGGCTGCAAGGCAGCCAGAACCTCAGCATTTATTGATCACAGCTACAATGAGGAAAATGGTGAGGCAATCACAGGAGGATGTGCTAGGTAAGTGGCGGGGCAGGCAAGGCTCAAGAAAAATGGACAGTAAAGGAGAAGAGCTAGGAAACATGACAGAGACAAGCCATACAGTTATATGTACAAGATGGGTAAGGCAATGATCCTGCAAATCTCCAGAAGATTTTTTAATCTAGCAGTTAATTGGAAAGATTTTCACCCTGATAACTATATATACTGATACCTGTGAACTAAGCAACTGCACTGAAGATGGTAATCTGTAATAGTAGTTTCATGCTTGGAGTGCCTGTCATTCTGGTCTTCTGAATATGGGTTGCTTGTCCTGACATGCCAGTTGCTGCTGTGCTGTCTCTCGGGTAGATGATTGTTCAAAAAGAAGGGGGTGGTGAATGAAGGCAAGAGACAGGAAAAAAAATGTTGAGGGACTGTCCTGCTTCAAGGTTGTATATAGTTAGATTTTTGGACTTA
>NW_004524793.1:554811-557050 GCF_000260255.1 Octodon degus
TATTTAGTTACATTCCTTTAATGAATAGAAGTATTTGTTGTAATAGTGTTTGTAAATAGGATATAATGTCTGCATCTTGTACAGCAATTAACCACTAGGAAGAATGTATGCAACGTATTAATTATTGAAACTGTCCTACCAATTTGATTTGAAACTGTCTCATTGCTATTTGTTTCTCAACAAAATCATGGAAAAAAAAAAAAAAAAGAAAAGAAAAATGAACCGAATAGCCAAATTCAGGTTATGGCTAAGGAGTGACCTGTTTTGTAATCAATTCTTGGAAGAAGTTTTTCTACACTCCCAAAGACCTCAGCAAGACACTATCTCACATTCAAGCCCATCTCATGTCTCACTTCTCCAGGCTCAACTGTGACCATTGGTGGTGTGAGGGGCAGTGCCAGCCCACGTGCCATCTGAGTGCTGTCATGGGGGACACACACAGCCCCTGCCAGATACCTTTATTAAAGCTACAAAACAACTTAGAGAAGTCACATGTGTATACCCATGCTGAGCTTCTTATAACTGAATGAACTCACAGCATGGTTTGGGGGAAATCGACCTGGTGTTTCTCTAGACCTGGGCAAATCAAAGCTCTCCAGTTCAGCCTGGCTTACGGGCCCAAACACTTTTTGCTGTTCTAGTTAAAATGATACTAAGGATCCGTTTTTCTGGTGTGAGACTCAGGCTCATAGACAGATCCTAAAAAACACATTATTTCTCCTGTTTTTTCCATATTTTTTTCTCTGTGTATATGGTCTACAATGGATCAATTCCCGCTAATTCTTCATTGGGACTGGCTCATGCTTTCAGAACCAACGCACTTATCGAGACCCTGGCAAGGATCAATGTTCCCAGAATGCTTTGCCATCCTCCATGCTTCCATCTGCCTCTCATTCTTTTGTAGCAGCTGTTTGTGATATGTAATGTTTGCATTCATTGTGTGAAATCAATACACAATGCATATTAATTTTTAATCCTGTTTTCCTTCTCTCCTTCACCTCTCCCTCCATGCCTTGATCTCTTTCCCATTTAAGAAATATCTCCCTACTTCCCATTATCTTGTTTTTATTTTTTGTATTAGACTTTATTTGTAACTTGGGTTTCTCATGTAAAAGAAGCTGTGTGATATTTATGCTTGTGTGTCTGATTTATTTCAATTAATATTGTGTTCTCAAGGTGCATCCACTTTCCCACAAAGGACTCAAGCTTAGCCTTCTCAAGGCAGAGTAGGGTTCCATGGGGAACAGGTTTCTAGTCTATTCACATTTTCTTTATCAATTCATCAGTCAGTAGCCATATACATTGCTTCTAAAATTTATTCTAATTTGTGCTGCTTAAAATATGGGTATATATGTATCTCTGTAATGGGCATGTATACAACTATAATCTCTAAAACATTTGAATGCCATTCAATTAGTTGTTAAAATCTTTCATTCATCTTGTTCTGCCTCACATGTTGGAAAATTCCTGTAGTGTTTATCATCTCTTGATTTATAGAGACCATTGTATCTCTTAGCTTTTGTGCCTGGCCTTATTGCTTGTCCACATGACCTAGTTCCTGATGAAACATGTCTTATCATTTTCTATGCTGGATTGGTCCATTTTGTCAAAATATTAAGATACTTTCTATCAATGCTCCTATTTTGTAATGAAAGTTACTGTCATTTTCATTACAATTACACAATTCATCACAAAAAGGTTATTGCCTCAGGATAATCATTATCAACTATAATCCAACTGCTGAGTCCTGAAACAATTTTTCACAGAATTTGGTATTTGTAATAGCTAAAAACGAACAAGATATTAAATATTTCATTTAGATATGTTTTTCATATTTAAGGTAAATTTTAATATTATCTATTTCATATAATAAACTACTGATATGTATACCTTTTGACAAAGTTGGAATGACGTAGGTAAAATGTAAATAATAAGGCATATGACTGTAAGAATGGGCAAAATGATATACTATATTTCTTCAATAAAGCTTTGATATTTGGATTATTTTCTCTTAGGGAAATGTGTGAATATTCATTGCTCACTCAGGTCTTCAAAGAAGTGTCCATAGGCCTCTTCTTTGCATTGAAGTCCTAAGATTTGGGCTGGCCAAATTGTTCAGTGGATGAAAATTCTGCAAGCAGCCACAGGGGTGGATTTGCTGAGACTGCAATTGAGACTGGGCGTGGTGGCACACGCCTATAATCCCAGCTCTTGGGAGGCTGTTAACGGTGATCACTAC
>NW_004524793.1:557385-559666 GCF_000260255.1 Octodon degus
CTCTGTCCTTGCAGAAATTATAATCAGTATAATATCACCTGAATTCAGAGTTTCTATTCAGAATGATACAAATTTATGACATTAAGTTCAGAAAATAATTTTAGATTTTTAACTGATGTGAAGATTTTAGAGGATTTGGACATGAATTAGTACTACAAAAATAAACAAGCTCAATGTCATTTTAATAATTTCTCTGATTTTTGTACCTAATATAATGCACATGTATATTATATATATTCTTCACACCTACAACACGGCTTGTTATCTTGAATTTTTTGATAATAACCGTGCTGATAGATGTGGAATGATATCTAACAAAATTTCAGCTTTCATATCTCTGATGAATAGTGATGTTGAACACTTTTTACCATATCTGTTGGATATTTTCATGTCTTAATCCAATTAATAATAGCACTACAGGCTGAAGAGATAGAATATCCAGGCTCAGTAGAATAAGTACTTGCCTGGCAAGCCCAAGGTCCTGAATTCAGTCCCCAGTATGGCACTAATAATAACAATAATAATAATAATAATAATAGCCCCAAAAGAAGAAAGTAAGACAAAAATTAACAAAGGTGGCAACATTTTTACTTCAAATTGATAAAATATGAATAAAAGCAATTGCAGAAGACATTAAAAATGAGAACATACCTTAGTTCAATAATTAATATTGCTAAAACTAAGTCAAAACTAACTTACAGATTCAAATCAATTACAATAAAAATTTCAAACATATTTTTCAAAGAAATAAAGTATACAATCTTAAAATACATAAGCATTGACAAAAGTCTCTAAATAGCCAAAACAGGGCCAGCCAAATAGCTCAGCAGATTAAAGCACCTGCAAGCAGGCACAGGGGCTGGGAGTTCAATCCTCAGGCATGCCATACTGGCCCTGCCCTGGGGCATGCTGAGATAGCAATTAAGATTATGTGTAGTGGTGCATGCCTATAATCTCAGCTCTTGGGAAGCTATAAAGAGGCAGATCACTGAGTCTGATCTAGTAGTGTGACCCTGAACACCCTGTAGACCCTTCTCTAAAAAATACAAATAAAATAAATAGCCAAAACAAAAAGAACAAAGCTAGAATAATCACATTCCCTAATTCTAAACTATGTTACAAATCTATAAAAATCAAACAGTAAAGCACCATCAGGAAGGAAAGAAGAAAAAAGGCAAAACAGAAAATAGAGAAATACAGGGCAATGCACATAAAACAATGAACTTGAAATAAACTCACATATATGAGAGTCAAAACTTTTGACAAGAGCACAAAGAGTGCCCCATGCTATGGTTTGGGACAGGAATGTCACCCAAATGGCAACAGGTTTTAAAGGTTGGCCTCCAGCATAGCACTTTCATGTTGTGGTAGAAACTCTAAGAGATGGAGCATAGTAGGAGGCTTTGAACAACAAATATATGCTTCAAAAAGGATTATGGAACTCTCCTCTAGCTCACCCTCTTCTCCTTTTGCTCCTCCCTGCCCATCTCCCTCTCCCTCAATCTCTTCCTCTCCCACTTTCTCTCTCTGCCTCTCCTGGCCACCAAGTAATAAGTGACATTTTGCTGCTTGCTACCTGCCCATCATGACATCCTCCTGCACTGAGGGCCCCAAAGCAATGAGAACATATCACCATGCACTGAGATGCACAAATCTGACCTAACATGAGAATTTCCACATTTTACATTGGTATTCTTAGATATTTTATGACATTCACAGAAACCTGACTAAAATAATAAGAAAATATAGTTTTTTTTCCCAATACTTTGTACTAGTAGGGCCTGGGAGATAGCTTAGTAGTAGAAGCTCATGCTAGATGTGCACAAGATCCTGACTTTGATCCCCAGTACTGAAAAACAAACAAACAAACAAATACATTGTATTAGGAAAAATGGAAATTCAAATATTAATGGAGAAAATAAATACCATACATTATACAAAAATATCAACTCAAAACATACTGAATATAAAACTTATAAATGTAGATCTCCTAGAAAAAAAAGTATGGGAAAAAATCCTGAATCTTAGTCTGGAAAAACGTTATGATGAAAAACAAAAACAATAGTAGCAGCAGCAACACAATATGAAGAAAACAAGATCAAACTGGGAACGCTCTGTAAACAAAGGAAATATCAAAATGAAGAAAGGCCAGCCATAACATGACAAAAAGTAATTCCTTACCATAAATCTAGTAAGATTTTTCGACCAAAATATATGACGATCTCTCATCACAAAAATAATTCAGTCTTTCAACAATAAATAACTTCATAATAATAATAAT
>NW_004524793.1:571756-572658 GCF_000260255.1 Octodon degus
ATATCACTTGATCATTGTTGGTTTGAAGTTGAGACTGTCTGAGAATAGAATTGCTACCCCTGCTTTTTTCTGAGGTGCTGGGGCATGTAATATTGTGTTCCATCCTTTGACTTTCAGCCTATGGATGTCTTTATGAGTAAAATGTCTTTCTTGTATCCAGAATATTGTTGTATTTTGTTTCATAATCCACTGTGCCTGTCTATTTCTCTTAATTGGTGAATTGAGTCCATTTATATTGATGGTTAGAATTGAGATATATTAACTTATGATTGACATGTTATTTACCTTTTTTTGTTTACTACTTTTTCTCCTGTGTTTAACTCCTTGCCCTATTTAGTTAGTTGCTTCTGATCTCATTTGTGGAGTTCTGATTATTTGGTCCCTCTCTAGAACATCTTTCAGTAGCCTGTGTAAGATTGGCTTTGTCAGCATGAAATTCTTTAGCTCTTCTTTGTCTTGGAAATATTTCACTTCTCCATCAAATTTGAAAGATTTGCAGGGTATGGTATTCTGAGCTGGAATTTGTTTTCATAGAGGACTTGAAGTACTCTGCTCCATGCTCTTTTTGCCTTCATGGTTTGTGAAGAGAAGTCGACCATACTTCTGATGGGTTATCCTTTGAATGTGATCTGCTTCTTTCCTCTAGCAGCTTTCAGTATATTATTCTTGTACTGAATTTCTGGGATCTTGACTATTATATGTCTCAGTGTGTTTTTATTTGGGTTGAGGTTACTTGTAGTTGTGTGTGCTTCAGTTACCTGAATGTGAGATTTTTTTCATCATATTTGAGAAGTTTACTGCTATTACTTTTTCCCATATTTTTTAAATGTCCTTTGGATTGACTCATTCTTTCTCGTTGATGCCTATTTGTCTCACATTATTCATCTTTGCATCATCTTGCA
>NW_004524793.1:574136-576850 GCF_000260255.1 Octodon degus
TGTGTGATATTAACACAGGTATCAATATAAAGATAAATGATATATCACTGGTTCCTATGGATTAAGATAAACAGATTTATATATGTAATATTGTTATAGTTTGTGTCTAGGTGTCCCCCCAATGCCCATGCAGTAATGTGGAGACTTCAGGAGTTTGTGATTGATTGTGGGTGTGGATGCTGTGCTTGCCCTGGAGCAAGTAATTTGCATTACAGTGGAAGGAGGAGAGAGCCTAGCTAGCTGCCTGTGTTGATGACACTCCCTTTGCTCTCTGCTCTTTGGTGCAGACATGAAAGGCTGCTCTCTGCCATGTGCTGCTCTGCTTTGGAGCCAGGTGTGTATAGACTGAAATCTCCAGTAACTGTGAGCTAAATAAATAAACCTTTCCTTCCTTCATTTTAGGTGTCTGGCATTTGTCGCAGCAATGAGAAAAGAGTAACTAAAATGGAATTTGGTACCAGGAGTGCTGTCATTGCTGGGACTATACGTGACAATGTGGATTTCTAGCTTTTGCAAGTGGCTTATGGGAATAGATGGGAAGGCTTGGAGAGGTCACCTTCTAGCAAAGAGATGGAATGCTTTTGGCTCTTCTCTATGGGAGATTCTGGTTCAGAGCTCAGAAGATCAGAATGCTGATAGAAAGCCTGACTGTAAAGATCAGGCTGGGGAGTTCTCTGCTAGGAAGGAGGACTGTATCAGTTGTTGGACTCTGGATGGTTTGTGTTACAGCTTTGCAGAAAATTTGTCTGAATTCTGCTTGCATCCAGAGACTTTGCCTGAGACTGAGATTAAGCATGGTGGACTAATTAATCTTTCTAAAGAAATCCCAAAGCAGTCAAATATTGGGCAGTGATATGGCTGTTAGAGATTTTTAGCCAGATTTATGTTGAGAATCAAGAGCAAAGGGCCCAGCAGGATGATTTAAAATGTTGTAAATTTGGCCAGAATGGAAGCTCCAACAAAGTTGTGGAATAAATAGAGCTGAGAGGATTTCCATTGCTCAGAAAGAACCAGAGAAAGGAAAGGATGGCCTGAGGCCCTCATGGGAGGCAGAAGGTCTCCACCCTTTCCAGCCTCAGAATTATAAGGGTGCAGAACTTTGCCTTAAAGAGAAATCCACAGAGCCCCATGTTCCAGGATGGTGGTGGCAGCCACACCAGGCTCTAGAATGGTGCCAGCATGGTGCATTTATTCCTCAGAATCAAGGTCAGAGTGCTCAATGATCCAGCTACTCCACTGCAACCAAGAATGAAGGAAGCCTGGCTACTCTCCAGCTGCCAACAAACTTTGGCATCATCTACATTGTATTGTTTATAAAAGCTGCAGAATGTAGGAGTTTTGAAGTTAAGAAGGCTTCCACCTCTATTTCAGAAGGCCTGGGAGGCCAGTCAATGTGCCCCTGGCAAGGGAGTATGTAAAGCTGTGTGTGAGAAGCCTATTCAGTGGAAACCCCAGAAGTTTAGAAAATCAAGGAACATGGATCATCTAAAGGAAACCTCAAGGAGAGAGCAAAGCCAGACTAAGAGAGCAGCCATGGGAGCTACCACCAAAAGGGCTGTAAGGGTGGAGCCATGTAAGGCTTTTGAAGCTCACAATTTATCACAGATTGATTCAGGTGTCCCACACGGAACTACAGGGCTTAATGTTTGCCCTGCTGGATTTTGGCCTTGTGTTGCTCCCAATGCTTTGTATTCCCATTGTTTGTACCTTTTGGAATGATAATGTTTATCTTGTGCCATTGAATGTTGGAAGTGTTTAAATTCTTATTCTTATAGGGATTCAAAGTTAAGAGTTTGCTTTAGATCTTGGAGGAGACTTGAGACTTGGACTTTTTAGCAATGTTGAAACTGTTAGGACTTTGTCCACTCTTGGCTTTGGACTAAAGTGCTTTTTTGCATAAAAGGATAAGCAAGAGTCTTCAGAGGTCCAGGGACTAAATGTTATGGTTTGTATATAGGTATCCCCCAAAGCCTCATGTAGTCATGGGGTGGCTTCTGAAGTTTGTGATTGATTATTGTGGGTGCTTGCCCTGGGACAAGTACTTTGCATTATTATGTAAGGAGGGGAGAGAGCCTAGTTAGCTGCCTGAGTTGCTGACCCTCCCCTTGCTCTCTGCTCTTTTAGTAGCTTTACTTACATGTAAATGTAATGAGAATCAGAGACATTAAACAAGCTGAACAAGTCATGGAGATGATATGAAATAGAGCTAAGGTATGAATTGGGCAACTTATTACAAGTAAAAATATGTAGGGGCCAGGGAGATAGCTCAGTAGAATAAGCTCTTGCCTGGCAAGTGGAGGGTCCTGAGTTCAATCCCTGGTACAAAAAATATGTAAATATATTGGTAAACTTCATTTAAAAAAAATACCTACAATGTCAGGCAAAGAATATCAACATGACTATTTTATTCTTTGTGATTTTTCACATAGGCAGCCATATATTTGAATGGCACAATTTGAAAAGGGAAAAGAGATTTTGTTTAAATCATTGAGTGATGTTTCTTTTTCTGGATATGGTTTAGAATATGTCTTCAAGAAAATATAATGTTGTAGAAAAAACAGAATAATGAAACAAAAAGAAATATCTGAAGTTGTTGACTCGAGCATTTTACAGCTCAGCATATTAATATAGCTGTACTTTTTTAAATTTTATTTTATTTTTTTTGCAGAACTGGGGATTGAACTCAGGCCCTTGCGCTTGCCAGGGAAGCGCTT
>NW_004524793.1:577130-578679 GCF_000260255.1 Octodon degus
TCTTAGTTCATTGCAAAGAAAGATTTGTGGTAATATTGTTTAGACAAGATATCATGTCTGCATCTTCTCTGACTAACTACTATGAAGACAACATGTGATGTATTAATTATTGTAACTGTCCTACTAGCCTGTTTTGATACTGTTTCATTGCTATTTTATCTTTTTTCTCATTAAAATTAATAAAAATTTATTTAGACAAGAAATATCAGAAAGAGTTGAAGCTATGAGGGATGAAATATCAAAATTACTGAGAGTGAACAGTCATAAAGACATTATTTGGTACTGTGCTTGTTTCAAGCATTTCATAGGTCTTTGTACAAAGAACTAGACTGAAGACTATGACAGATAGGTGGGAAAGTTAGCAGATATATTAATGAATTTTATAATGTGAAATTTTGCCCTACATTAGAAATTACTCCTAGCACATGATGGAAGATAGACAAAATCTTCAGCATTATATAATTCTATACCTAGCAAAATATCCTTCAAAAGTAAAAATAATGATATTTTAACTTCTTTATTTCTTATCCTTATTTCTCTTATCTCTCTCCTGTCTAATTGCTTTGGCTAATGTTTCCAGAATTATGTTGACTAGAGCTGGTGATAGTGGACATCATTGTCTTGTTCTTGATTGTAGAGTAAAAGCTCTCAGTTTTTTTCCATTTAGTATAATATTGGCTGTTGGTTTTACATAAATGGCTTTTGTCAGATTGAGATAAAGACCACTTATTCTGCTTTTTTGTAGAAATTTTGTCATGAATGAATCTCACTGAAGCGCATTGGCATTACAATGGAAGGAGGGGACAGAATCTAAGGAGGCATTAAATCTAAATTTCTTGTAGAATTCAGTAGTGAATCCATCAGGGCCTGGGCTTTTTCTTTCCCAAAAGTAAAAAAGAAAATGTTTAAAAAGTAAAAATAACTCTGGATGAATAAAATTTAGAGCGTTCACTTTTAGGCAAGCTATGCAAGCACTAAAGCAAAGTTATAATCAGAAGGGCAATGATTCTACAGTAAAACACAGAAATGCAAAAAAGTAGCTTACAATGCAATAAAGTGGTTTACAAACAAAAAGTTTATGCCACAATTCCACAGTAAGTGCATAATTAAAACACATAGCAAATGTAGCACAATAAAAAGGTGGACTACAGGGAAGTGCAATGTTCATTACTTAACTTTTTCTAGTAATAGTATTTCCAAATGGGCAGCTGAAAAGTACATTGTAATTATATTGTAAGCACTCCAATAACTGATTGGCTGGGACAGTGAGCTTTTTTACACAACAGATGTGAAGACTATCCTATTACAGTTCACATAGCATTTAAGCAAGATAAATGATAGGAAACTCATAATGCCATAGGAAATTTATCTCTTAGGTAAGTGCACTGAAAAAATTCAGGGCCAGTTCTTTGGCATAAACAACTTTAAAATGAGGTTACAAAACAATGTATGGAAACTTGGAAGTCATTAGCTCCTTATAAGCAGCCTTTTGAAACAATTACGAGACCCCTGAAAGCAACTGCCTTTTCATGGGTCATTCTACAAGGAA
>NW_004524793.1:585416-598054 GCF_000260255.1 Octodon degus
TCTTCTTTAGAAGCAGTTATAAATTCATTTACTGCAGTTTTTTTTTTTTTTTTTTTTTCAGATTCGGTTTCCTCCTTGTTTCTGTAGTTGATTCTTTACTTCAGATGCTATGAGTTCCGAGCATTCTTTTCTTATTTCAGAAAATTCTGCTCTGAATTCCTCTATGACTTTCTGCTGTTGCTTATTTACTATAGACGTTATTAATTCATACATTTGAGCTGAGCTAGTGTCTTCTGCACTTGTTCTGGGTGGGTATTGGGTTTCCTCTATATGTTTCTGCATTTGATTCTTTACTGAAGATGTTATTAATTCAGGGATTTCTTTTTTCATTTCCATTCTGAGTTCCTCTATATCTTTCTACAGCTCTTTCTTTATTTCGGAAGCCATTGCTTCATTGATTTCAGCTGTGTGAGTCCCACTTTGTTCTGTGTTACTGTCCTCTGCACTTGTTATGGGTGGGCTTTGGTTCTGAGATTGTATGTTGCTTCTTCTTGTTGTCATTTTGTGTAGTACTGTCTTCTGATCTTTGTTGTAAATCTTTGGTGCTCTTATAATCTTAGCACGTACTGAAGTTCTGTTGCAGATCTACAAATTTGGATTTATCCAGTTGTGCCTGGCTTGGGTCTGGCTGCTGTGCTCAGCTCCTTCCTGCTGCTGTCCTTGGGGGTGAACCTGATGTCCCCCTCTGGACTAGTTGGCTGGTTCTGTCCCCTACACTCTCTGCATGGATAGCAGCTGCAGGGTTTAACTCCAGGCCTGTATGCCAGGCCTGAGCTGAGTCTGGAGGGGACAAGGTGGATTGGGGGGAGAGGCAACTCTCCCTTACACTCACTTGGCCTGGTCTAGGACTGGATCTGAGGTTTCCCGGATTGCGACAGAAATTCCTACTCGGTGAGTGGGGTTGGGGGAGGTACTACAGAGTGGTGGGGTCATCCCAAGGGCATGGAAGAGGGTCTCACCCACTCGGCACCTGGGCTGGGACAGCAGGTCCCACTGGTGCAGGGTAGCCAGAACTCTCCTACACACTCACCGGGCCAGGGCTAGGATTCGATCTAATATACTAATTACTAAAATAAATATTTCATGAAAAAAAACTGCAAAGAAAAGAAAAAATTATGAGTTTAAAAGAATAAACCAATATCTGACCCTTATATTTGTTTTTAAGTGATATTGAACTTTTAGCATTGTATTTTATTTATTTACATTTTTTATATATTTTGTACCGGGTCTGCAGGGTCTCACTACACATCGGACTTATAGTAATTCTCCTGTTTTCATCCTTCCAAGCTCTGAGATTACAGATGGGCACCACCTCTCCTAGTCGCAATCACCATCTCAGTGTGCCTTGGAGGTAGGGCCAGCATGGCACTAAGTGATATTGAACTTAAGGGTCAATAATTTCTTGAAACTTTTTAGCAAAGAGATGCAAAATTATAAGTACATTTTTCTACAAGGCAGAAAACAATATGTAACAAAAGTTATTTACTGAATTAAAAATAGATAAAATACGAAAGGAGATGATGAAGACATTTATGGTTTTATCTTATTTTGATATAGAAGAAGTTTATGCCACAACCCAATACTCATGATAAGAATTTTGAGTCAACTATATTTAAAATATTTTCACACAAGTAAAGCAAGGTGGTACTCACCATTCTCCCACAGTCTTCAGGCATGTAGATTTCAGCAGCGGATGGTGCACCACACCACCTTCAACAGGCCTGCCTCAGCACTGTCCTAACACTAAATCCAGCCTGGGATATAATACAAAAAGAAAACTACTGGCAAACAATTTTAACGAATATAGATATAAAATATCCTAAGCTAAATATGAGTAAGGAAATAAAACAGCATGCAAAAAAGATTATTCACAACAATGAAATAGGATTTATGCCAGTTCTGAATCATTGCCCTTATACCAATAAACATAGAATTTCAGAGCAATGGGAGAAAGGACACAAATATAAAATCCTCTTAATAAGTGAAGATAATTTCACTTGATAAAATCAAATTTCCATCCATGATACAAAATGACATATGTAAGAATGTACTCTATTCAATATAATAAAGGCCATTTGTAATATGGCAATAGTCAAAATTACACAGAAAGAGGATAAGCTGTAACTTTCTTTCTTAGATCTAGAACAAAACAGATATGCCATCTTTCACCATGTTAACACTACAGTATTAGAAGTCATAAGCATAGCAATCAGTCAAGGTAGGGAAAAGACAGGCATCCAAATCAGAAAAGTAAAGTTACACTATATGTAACTGGCAAATTGCTGAAGATTCCATCAGAAAAGTACCAGAACTACAATAAAATTCTGCAGAATTGTAGAATACAAAATCAATTTGTAAATATCAATCACACTACTATACATCAATAGTGAATTATCAAAAATGGAGATTGATAAAAATTCCACTTACAAATACAAAAATAAACAATAGAATGCCTACAAATAAATTTAATGAAGGAAATGAATACTTTCTACAAAAAAATCCACAAAACACATAAAGGAAATATTGCATCAAAAATCTTGCTCATCAGTTGGAAGAATCAATATTGTTAAATGTCTTTAATAACCAAAAGGATCTGCAAAGTCAATGCAATTCTTAAGAGAATGCATATTATATCATTCATAAAACTAGAAAAACACCCCACAAATTTATAGAGAATTACAAAATTACCTGAATAAAAGAAGAAAATCTAAACAAAAATGAAACAGAAGATGTCACAGTACCAAATTTCATTATGTATATATTACATAATGTAGTAGCATCAACAGCATGATTTTTTTCTTAAAACAGATGGATAGGCCAAAGGAATACAATACAGCGCCTATATGTGAATGAGGGCAGGCATGTCTGACTTATTTTCAACAAAAACGCACATTACAAAAAAGACATTCTTTTCAATAAATGACTTAGAAGAAAGTGAATATTCACATAAAGAATAGTGAAAGTAGGTGGAGGTGATAGCTTGGCTATCCAACCACCTGCCTGGCCAGTGCAAGGACCTGGCTTCGATCTCCAGTACAGCACGCTGTGTTGGCTCAGAACCCCCAGTGTGCTGTGCAGGCCCCGAAACTGGGCATGGTGATGAATGCTTGTAATCCCAGTGCTGGGGAGGCTGAGACAGGAGGATCACTGAGTCTGAGCTGCAGAGCGAGACACGGCACCACATAAATAATAAAGAATTTTCAAATTTTTAAAAATAGTGGAAGTAGATCTCTATCACTTTTCAGTTTAAACATTATTTCAGAATGGATTAAAGCCTGATATGTGAGACCTGAAACTATGAAATATAAGACTTGAAACTCTGAAAGTACAAAAAAAAAAAAAAGATCAGCAAGTAGAAAGGCAAAGATTGTTATTGGCAAGTCCCCTAAAAGACAGGAACAAAAGTTAAAAATAGACAAAGTCGGTTATGTAAAATTAAAACATTTATTTTTCCATTTTCCTTTACCCCATTCTCTCTCTTGCTCTCTATCTCTCTCTGTCTCTCTCTCTCTCCATATATTTATTACTAATTGCTACTAATTGTTACTACCTCATTGAAAGAAAGTATTTATGCATATATTGTTTGGTCAATTTTTCATGCCCATATCTTTTAATATGAGCAAAAACTTTGAAGATAACAATATACAATGAACTAACCACTGTTACTCTCCTCCTATGTTGTTTTGAAATTTTATATCATTTTTTAAAAAATAAAAACTAAAGTAAAATAGAACATTTGTGTACAATAAAGGAAAAAAACTTGTCAGAGTGAACAGACAGCTCATAAGATGGAGAAAGTATTTTAAATGCCATCTGACAAGAGTTTAATACTAAAAAGCAAAAGAAATACCAAACACTAAGCAGCAATAAATGAAACAGTAAAAATGGAAAATAATTTAAAAAGTCCTCTGTCAGAAACACCCCATAACCATATGAAAATTTCTCTACATCTCTACCCATCAGAAAGGTGCAAGTCAAACTCAAAACAAGTATCACCTCGACCTAGTAAAAGTGACAATCATCAAAAAGGTAAAGGATAAGTGCTGGTGAGATAGAGAGGGAAAGTAAAATTTATACACTGTTGGTGGGAATATCAATTATTCCAGCCTCATAGACCATGTTATCAAGATTTCTTCATAACTAAAATAAATTTCCAGATTAGCTAGCAATTTCCCTAGAAGCATATAACTCCTACATGAGGGAGTTAAAATGTGTTCATCAAAAATAAAAAAAAAAGGATTCAAATTTAAAATAAAGAATGACTAGAAATGTCTAAAATGTTTAAGGCATTACAGATATTCTAGGATATTAAAATGTCCTTTTATCTAAAAACAACAACAACAACAACAAAAAAAAAAAACACACAAATTCACTCTGGCCAAGAAACTCAAATGTTTAGATTGAAAAAAAATTTATAATAGTAGAAGTATAGGCTGGCGAGATAGGTCAGGGGGCTAAGGCACCTCGTTAGGCAAACTTAAGCAAGGGCAGGGATTGTTCTTCAATCCCTGGCACCACATTCTGTGCCAGCCCCACCCTCAGGGTGGGCTGAGCTGGCCTCCGAGACTGGGTGTGATGGCGCATGCCTGTAATCCCAGTGCTGAGGAGGCTGAATCCAGAAGGACCACGATGAGTCCGAGCTGCATAGTGAAATCTTGTAACAACAAAATTCATTCAAATAGTAATAATAATAACAGAAATATACACATTTTCATTTAGTTCTGAAGGAAATGTACTATTTTTTTTATTTTTTAAACTAGTTGAATATTCTTTCTTCCACTAATATTATAACAATGCACTGTGACCCCAAAACGCAAATATTTAATGGGAGTGAGCATCTACGTGTATGAGAAGGTGTGACCTGGGATATGGCACCATCTTGAGAATTGGAAAATTCTATTGCATCAGTAATAGGTGTCAGGGGTCATCAATAAAGATGCCTTGATTTTTTTTATTTTTTTATTTTTTTATTTTATTTTTTTTAAGATGCCTTGATTTTAGATGAGGATTTCATCTCTATATGCATGCTTTTAAAAAAATGAATTTATAATTAGATGATACAAAGTCACTTCAGCTCTGAGGATGTATGTTTCCATGCCTGCCAAATGAAGATTGCTTAAGACAAGTATCAACTATTCCCTTCAAGTGTCATTGCCTTTAAGTACAATTATTTATTTTAAGTAAATAAATAATTATAATTCAAGCACTCATTCCATGAAAGATGTAAGCAATTCCTAAATGGTGGAAGAGGTAAGTGCCTTTTGGGCAGGAAGATGATTTCAGTGATGTGGACAGTAAGGAACTCACAGTTGCTGCCCACGGGGCACATGATAACATAATGCAGGTTCTCAAATTTGGATGTTGAATATGTGAATTTAGGAGAATATTAGAAATTAGCTTGGATAGATAATGTTCAATGGACATAGTGCATTGATTTGGGGGCTATGAAGAAATGAAGAACAAAGCATTGCATATGAGCTGGAAGCTAGTTTTTGACAGAGAACAGTCTGAGAAGTTACCTTGATGTTTGATTTTACTTACTCAGTGAATTAACAATGAAAGAAGCAATGATTATTTATGCTTATAATATAGATGGAAAGAGAGATAGATAGGTAGACAGTTATTTTTATTTTATTTTTTTTACAAAAACTCCAACTCAGGACCTTGCACCTGCCAGGTAGGAATTCAAGCCACTGAGCTATATCCCCAGCCCTATTTTTCATAATTTTGAGACACCTATTTGTTAAATAAGTGTCATGAACATAGTACTTCTTCAATCAACATATTTTATCATGGTATTAATAATAACTATATGTTATTAATATAAGAAAGAAAAAACTATTTGCATTGCTAAATGACAAAAGAGCTGCCTTCTTCAATATGTACATCAAGAAATATTTAATAACAATTATTATGCTCTTATTTTAAATGGTGAAACGTTAATTTCATACATTTATTCCATCTAGTGTGTTATTTTAATATATATATATGAAACACACAGACACATGCATGCACAACACCTAGATTTTAATTATGATAAAGATTGTTTCACATATTTATCATGATTTTTGTGGAGAGAATATTTAAAATTTACTTGAAGCAATTTTTATCAATAGATATACTATTTTCAACCATTTTGACCACATTATGAAATAAATTTTTAAAAAATGATCTTTCTATGTAGTTGAAATTTTGTATCCTTAAATAACATCTAGTCAACTTTTCTACTTCCTGTTTAGCATTATTCTACTTTCTATTTTTCTGAGTTTAGTGCTTTTAGATTTCATATGCAAATATTATTACATGTATTTCTTCTATCATATCAGAAAGAATAAATTCTATTATGCAATTCTTTTAAAGTTAGAATTTTCCTTCATCACAACTTATACATAGAAAAGATATGAAAAATAGTTTATTGATTTAAGGTGTTACAAAGTCTATTTCACATACATAACAAAAATTACTTTAATAAATACAGAACTAAATGAATATGTTACTTGGGTCTTGCTCTAGCCATCAACCTCTGTAAAGAAGTGTATGGTGAAGCCTTAAATGAAAGAGACAAGTAATATGATTTTGAGGAAATCCAGGTCAGTCAGACCTTCTTAAGAGTAAAGACAAAAGTTTCTCTGGGCAGACTGTATCTGGTTTTCAAATGAAAGAAGGGGACACAGGGGCAAGTAGGAGAACTGAGCAGGACCCTGGGAAGTTAGTTCAAAGACTTCTTCGAGGAATATGTTTTGCCAATTAAGACAGTTTTCTTATCTCTAGGTTGACATCTTTGATGCTCTGGAATGGGGAGTCTTAGCAGCCCTTGTCCTTGTGTCCTACACTGCCGCAGCTGTGGTATCAACTTGACTTAAAGGTATTGTGAGTATGAGCTTTGCCCACACAGCCAAGTGTCCCTCTGTGGTCAGAAATTTAACCCTTATGTAGTTTAGTCACCAACATATTTTGAACTTATTGTTATTCTTATAGTTCTTATTCAACATGCCTAAATGAGTTCTAGCTAATATCCTAAGGGGAAAATCACTTCTACATTTAAATTCAAATTTATATGCTGAAATATTTGGTTATTACACTTCCTTATTTTTATTTAAATTCCTTTTACCACAAAGCAGAACAAAATATGACACAAATTAATGTACTTTCAGACAATATATAGCATTTTCTTATTAAATTACATCAAAAGAGTCATTGTGTATAGAGTTGCAGCTATTTTATGTCAAGTCTCAATTCATTTATTTTGTGTTCTGCCATGTAACATATCAGAAGTCAAATGTAATGTACATGGCACACTGAAATCATGCATTATACCTAATATTCTGAAATCCAATTGTTTTCTGCTTCAGAAATGGAGTGAATTAATTGAAATTCAGTGTATCTCAACATAAATTTTGAAATGACTTTTTGCTGTATCCCTTCTATTAAAATTTGCATGAATTAAAAGTTCATTAGCAACCAGGAAAGTTCCAATAAATTTTCCTATACCTGTAAATTATTTTATGTAGTTTATGTTCATTCATATTGATTTATACAGATTATTTGTGAAAATTAATGAGTCATCGCTTTCTATATAAGATGATAATTTCCCTCATTCTATTTTTTTTATGATGAAAACATTACATTCTGAGGATAAGATGTAATATTTGCCATGTGAGTTTTAATGTGTATGTCTTATTAAACCAAGCAATGTCAAGATATTTTATTGTTCTGCTGAGAGATTGCAAAACATTAAGAGTCCAAATGTGAGCAAACTGATGAAAAGGAATAATCTTGTATCCCTTCAGGAATTAATTTACACTTTACCTTTATTTGCTTTGTTTTTTCATTAAGTTTTGAACTTAAAAGATTATATAAATTTTGTGCTAAGATGAACTTTTTAATTCTATGATAAACTTATTTTAAAATAAGAAATTATCAAATATTTATTTTATAGGTAGCTGCCTGACAATCCAAATTAAGCAATGCCGGGGCCAGGGAGACAGCTCAGTAGAATAAGTGCTTGCTTGGCAAGCACAGGGTCCTGAGTTCAATCCCTGGTACCTCAGAAAAATTAATAAAAAATAAAATAAAAAACTGAGCAATACCTTCAGCGCCTAATCATAAATATAAAACCAACTTATTAACATAAGCTTTTACAATTAAGTTCTTTTTATTCTTAGACATTCTGACCTCAGTATTATGAATTCTTCTGGCACAAAATGTCTTTCGGCTTATATGCATATACAAACCTGAAATATTTCATGGAAGACAGCTAAAATAGACCTAATCCGGTTCACTAAATTTAAATTTTCATTTAATGTTTTTCCTCAAATTTTTATCCATTGGTAATCTAAAACAGTGAATTTACATAACATTCCATTATAACTTGCCTTTCATTTGAAACTCATGTTTAATAACACTAAATAATAATGTAACTTTGCTTTTTATGTTTCTACCAGTAATCTCTGCTGTCTTTCCTTACTGATGTAGAATTGTTCAAAATTTCAGTATTTCTTCTGATTTTTCAAAGAAAACTCAATTAAACACATACAAATTGTTAATTAAATATTATTCATATGTAGTACAGGTCTTATCATTTCTTTAATTCATAGAGTTTCTTCCACATTTATTGCCACCATACTGGTCTATGCTCCATTTTCTCCATATAGCTTGTTTGAGAAAGACACATCAATCCTATTTCTGCACAACTCTAGAGAATTTCTAATTAAGTTTTGTACTATAATCTAAGTTCTTTCTTGAAAATAACACTGCAATAACACCAAGATTACACAAACTTTAGTTGTGACATTGAACTATACATAAGTGTTCATATCTAAGACACTAGATTAAAGCAAGCTTTCTAAATCAACCTCCTAGAATGGACTTCTTCACTTTGTTACATCAAACCCCCACAGACATTTATTCCTTTGCCAGGAGACACAGTTCATTTTTCTCTTCAGGGGTTTTGCACTTCATATTTCAAGTCAACTAATTATACTTCTTAACCATAGATACCGGACTTCAGTGGCAGTGACAGGAAATTCTCTAATTGCTTACACCAAAAAGGGATTTTGCTATCAAAAATGCTTCCAACAATGAGAGATGTTTCAGATATGAGGTGAATATGGAAGAACCCCCCCAAACCTAATAGAATTAATATATGGGGAAGGTACTTTCTCTTAGGTCCCACCTTGAAAGAGAAGTAAAGATTTTGCTTTTAGAATTGTTCACATGAATTACTTGACATCATAGTCTAATTCAGATATTTAGTCAGAATAAAGACAGTGTAATTATTGCCTCTATCACAAATCACTCTCAACTGCCAAACAAAGAGTGGAAAATAAAAGACATATCAAATCTCATATGCCCTCATTTAATTGGTAGGATTAATTGGAATTTAAATTCATGTTACCATAACGTGAAATGAAAATTGTTGACATTATCTTCCCTAGTATATAATATCCTATATTTGAAGATAGATTATAGGTCAGTTAATACCAACTATAGTACCCATCAAGTCATCTTGCAGAAATCAGCATAATATCACTCACGCAAAGAGGCACGTTCCAAATAGGTTAGATTTTTTTTTCTAGGACCTGAGCTTATTCTTTCATTACAATTGTAATTAAATGAAGCCATTCTAAATATCTAGTTACCGGGACAAGAAGCTACCTCTGTTCTATTCACTGTAGCATTCAGTTCACCAAGCAAACCACTTCACATATGGTAAATACTACATAAGTATTTGATTGGATCTATTATCAAACACATAAAAATCAATAGGTGTTTCTTTCATTTATTATGGAAATAAATAATGTTTCAAGGACTAGATCAGAATCATATGATGCATCTTAAGGTCAGTTCTGTGAAATGGAGCTAGATAAGGCTATATAAGTAATTTATATATAATTCAATTTATTTGTTTTATATTGATGAATACTGAAAAATAGACACAAACAGGAGAAAGTGAAACAATCTCAGATATCAGATAACCTTCATAGTCCCTAGACATATTTTAAGCATCTACATGTTATTATTTACAAATACCTACTTAACAGAAAGCAGAATAGAGACCGCATCCTAAATATTATGACAGACATAAGAATACCATAGTAGACACATAAATGATCTTTTCTTAGTATCTTACAAAAACAGGATGAATTTGTATTATTCATAGAGCAGTTTGGGAAACTGACTTTTCAGCTAGTTTAAAAATATTTATGTATTTATTTACTTTTTAGAAAAAATGTGCAAAGCAAATGGAAAATAACCCTAATACAAATGCTAAAACGTGCAGTAGAAAAACTGAGGAAGTGAAGTTCAATTTACTAATCCTCCTTCTGCTAAATCTATGTTGTATATATTTTACCAAATAATTCATTACATTGAATAGTACAATAAATCTTATAGTTCACTGGGGCCATCATCTGTCATTTAAGTTTCACATGTATTTTCACATTCGAAAGGTGAAAAAACATCTTTATTAAGAGTGGAAGAGACTGGGGGCTGGGGAGATGGCTCAGTGGAGTAAGTGCTTCCCTGGCAAGCGCAAAGGCCTGAGTTCAATCCCCAGGTCCGTAAAAACAAGAAAAAAAAAAAAAAAAGAGTCAAAATCACTTGAATTTTCCTTAAATTGAGATTAAGGATGTTCCCATATCTATAAATCTCCTTTATCATTATATTTGATGACAAATATTCAGATTAAATAAAATAATGTAGTGTCAGGGAGCACAATGAATGAAACTGGGTAATGTGGTTTCTGTAAAGATCTTTATGTTAAGTTTTTGTTTGTTTGTTTTTGCTTATTTTGTACCTAGAAAGAAATTTAGGACCTTGTGCTTACCAGAAAGGCACATATGCTGCTGAGCTATATCCCTGGCTATAAGGATCTTTAGAAAAAACATGTAAAGCCTGATGGGCGTCCTTCTCTATTGAACAGTTTACTTCCTATGAATACAGTATTACTCTAAATATCTAATTAACAAACCAATGATACAGGTAAGTAGTTAAAGGATAACATGTTAGGTGAAATTCACTATAGACAAAAATTGTCAGGCAGTGCCCCCAATGATGAGCTGCCTATGTCGTAGGACACAGAGATACGACCTGTGCTACTAGAGTGTGTTTGAACTTCTTCTTGGGATTCAGTCTCCTCTCTTTACTCCTAGCACTTGGTTAGAGTTACTGCTTCACCTAAAAATAAAAGTCCTTACTTGAGCAAATGAATGGATATTGCTTCAAGAGAAAGAGTGATAATTAATTGAAGTAATAAGATATTAAACTTAGATTTAATAGTAGTGTTATAAGCCATCCATTTCAAGCAGCACTGGTTCTCATTTATAGCTCATAATAAAATGATGATAATGATGTATACTTTCTAGGCCTGCTAGGTAAATTAAAGCTAGGGAGTAGATGACTGATGTACAGTAACAAAATTTCAATCAATAAGATGCATCTTTGAAATTTATAAATTCTGGCACTAAAGAATATGCAATACTGTGACCAGTTAGCCTGATCCTTTGGGGTAAATTATCTTTCACCAAATATATCTGAAAAGAAGCTGCTCAAAGCTTTTTAGCTGCCCTTCATTTTTAAGAAGACACACAATTTATGCTTGAAATGCCAAATCTAGGATTTATCCCCCAAATACAGTGCTAGTCAAAAATTAGAAACCATGTCCCAGTCTAAAGCAAAAATTTGTTTTGTTTCACTTTTATCAACATGAGCTTCCTAGTTACAGACAGAATTTTCTTTACTTTTAGTTTTTATCAGACCCTAATCTCAATAAGCAAACGGATACAAATTCCTTCGTAATTATGTTACTCAAGGATATTTTATTTTACTTATTTATCTTTGTGGAATCAGGGATTGAACTTAGGCCCTTGCACTTGCCAGGCAAGTGCTTATTCAACTGAACCATCTCCCCAGCCCCTCAAGGATATTTTTGATTAAAGTTCTTCAAAGTCATGGTTCCTATGTATTTCATACAGTAGAAATACTATTTATCTTAGGGCTGTGAAACATTTTCGTACATTTATTGCTCTTAGAGGCTTGAAATGATATAACTGTAAGAGGAACAAGTATAATTATTACAAATCTATGAGTAATAGAGAATATGAGAAATTACCTCTTCAGCTCTTTAATCTCTGTCTTGTGGCAAAGATAAAGCAATGGAAAAGTGGAACTATCAGTAAGAGTTTCAAATTATGATTTTAGATGTTTAAGTTTTCTTCTATATACTTCAATGTTAAGTGAATTTCAGATTAATTATGGTCAGAGTACAAATGAAGAAACCTGAAGTGACCAAGGAAGATTGTGCTCTAAACGTTCTCAAAAGAACTGTAAATCTTTTTTCTTTATTTCCTTTCTTCTTTTTCTTTCTTTCTTTCTTTCTTTCTTTCTTTCTTTCTTTCTTTTTTTCTTTCTTTCTTTCTTTCTTTCTTTCTTTCTTCCTTTCTTTCTTCTTTCTTTCTTCTTTCTTTCTTCCTTCCTTTCTCTCTCTTTCTTTTCTTCCTTTCTTTCATTCTTTACTTTCTGCCTTTCTTTTTTTTATTCTTTCTTTCCTTCACTTTCAATTTAATTCATAATGACATTTTGCTACACTATTACTAGATCCTAAGAGAGATCCCCCTGACAGTGACTAAAACTAACTC
>NW_004524793.1:598154-599604 GCF_000260255.1 Octodon degus
GGTCTGATAAGGTCAGTGAAATCCCCTCAGGATTTATGCTGAGATCCTGTACCTCAGATTGTAGAACCTTTGTCAGTGTCAGTCATGTGGATGAGTCACGGTCATTGCTTGGCAAATGTGCTCTCTGTGAAAGACTGAGAGAATGTTTTCTCTCCATGGGACTCTCCTTATGCACACTCTACATCATTGATCACTTTCCTCTTTAACCCCATAATCTCCTTGATCAGAAAATTAGGGACACTACCGAGTTATATGATGTAGCAGTACAAGTTCTCATATGTCCTGAGTCTTAATTGACCTTAGAAGGCTAGGGTCAAAAAGTTGGCTTTCCTGGCAGCCTTCCTTTTTCTCTAATTTGTTCTGCAAATTTAGGTTGTTACCTCTCCAGAAGAGAAGCTTATTGTTATTACCATACAACTTAGGCTGTTAAGCTTAACCTCACTATCTGTCTGAGTATCAAGAATCTTAGGCACAACATGGAACAGGTATTTTTCATCAAGTATTGATATGTTGAACTTTAAGTCCCTAAAGAATATGATAAAAATCATTTAAAAATTAGAATATATTTTAAAAATTGGCATAAAAATAAAAATACAATTAGGCATAGAGAATTATATGCTTCCTATGTTTACACATATGTCCTAAAAAGCTGACCATATACAACCTTGAAGCAGGACAGTCCCACAATATTCCTTCCTTTTAATTATATAATACCTTTCTATTTGTATTTCTTCTTTTGAGATCTTATATTAAGGAAACTATATGACATTTACACATGTGTGTCTGGTGTGTTTCACTTATGAGTATATCTTCAAGTGGCATCCACTTCAATATAAAGGCTTGCAGTTTATCATTCTTTATAACTGGGTAATAGTCCATTGTGTGAAAATACCACCTTTTTCAACCATTGCTCAGGTGATGGGTATCTTGGTTTTTTTTTTCTTTTTTAAAAAAATTTATGTGTGTGTGTGTGTGTGTGTGGCCAGCTCAGCCCACCAGGGGCGGGGCTGGCTGCCATGTGGTGCTGGAAAATTGAACCTTGGTCACTGTGCTTTGCTAAGCTTGTTCTAAGTAGGTGCTTTAGACCACTGAGCCATCTCACCAGCCCCGACATCTTGTTTTTTTCCAAGATTTCGCTATCACAAATTGTACTGCTATAAACATAGGCACACATATATCCCTATGATATGATGTTTTCAGATTCTCCAGGAAAATTCCCAGTAGAGGAATAGTTGGTTTAAATGGGATTTGCAGTGCAACTTTCCTAAGGAGTCTCCACTCTGATTTCCATAACAGTTGCACCAGTCTACATACACACAAACAGTGGAGAAGGGTTCATTTTTCCCCACATTCTGTCCATCATTGGTTGTTGGATGGTTTCTTTATAATAGCCATTCTTTCTGGGGTGAGATGATATCTCAATGTTGTTTTAATTTGCATTTCATGGATG
>NW_004524793.1:602419-606300 GCF_000260255.1 Octodon degus
TAATGTGGTTTCTGTAAAGATCTTTATGTTAAGTTTTTGTTTGTTTGTTTTTGCTTATTTTGTACCTAGAAAGAAATTTAGGACCTTGTGCTTACCAGAAAGGCACATATGCTGCTGAGCTATATCCCTGGCTATAAGGATCTTTAGAAAAAACATGTAAAGCCTGATGGGCGTCCTTCTCTATTGAACAGTTTACTTCCTATGAATACAGTATTACTCTAAATATCTAATTAACAAACCAATGATACAGGTAAGTAGTTAAAGGATAACATGTTAGGTGAAATTCACTATAGACAAAAATTGTCAGGCAGTGCCCCCAATGATGAGCTGCCTATGTCGTAGGACACAGAGATACGACCTGTGCTACTAGAGTGTGTTTGAACTTCTTCTTGGGATTCAGTCTCCTCTCTTTACTCCTAGCACTTGGTTAGAGTTACTGCTTCACCTAAAAATAAAAGTCCTTACTTGAGCAAATGAATGGATATTGCTTCAAGAGAAAGAGTGATAATTAATTGAAGTAATAAGATATTAAACTTAGATTTAATAGTAGTGTTATAAGCCATCCATTTCAAGCAGCACTGGTTCTCATTTATAGCTCATAATAAAATGATGATAATGATGTATACTTTCTAGGCCTGCTAGGTAAATTAAAGCTAGGGAGTAGATGACTGATGTACAGTAACAAAATTTCAATCAATAAGATGCATCTTTGAAATTTATAAATTCTGGCACTAAAGAATATGCAATACTGTGACCAGTTAGCCTGATCCTTTGGGGTAAATTATCTTTCACCAAATATATCTGAAAAGAAGCTGCTCAAAGCTTTTTAGCTGCCCTTCATTTTTAAGAAGACACACAATTTATGCTTGAAATGCCAAATCTAGGATTTATCCCCCAAATACAGTGCTAGTCAAAAATTAGAAACCATGTCCCAGTCTAAAGCAAAAATTTGTTTTGTTTCACTTTTATCAACATGAGCTTCCTAGTTACAGACAGAATTTTCTTTACTTTTAGTTTTTATCAGACCCTAATCTCAATAAGCAAACGGATACAAATTCCTTCGTAATTATGTTACTCAAGGATATTTTATTTTACTTATTTATCTTTGTGGAATCAGGGATTGAACTTAGGCCCTTGCACTTGCCAGGCAAGTGCTTATTCAACTGAACCATCTCCCCAGCCCCTCAAGGATATTTTTGATTAAAGTTCTTCAAAGTCATGGTTCCTATGTATTTCATACAGTAGAAATACTATTTATCTTAGGGCTGTGAAACATTTTCGTACATTTATTGCTCTTAGAGGCTTGAAATGATATAACTGTAAGAGGAACAAGTATAATTATTACAAATCTATGAGTAATAGAGAATATGAGAAATTACCTCTTCAGCTCTTTAATCTCTGTCTTGTGGCAAAGATAAAGCAATGGAAAAGTGGAACTATCAGTAAGAGTTTCAAATTATGATTTTAGATGTTTAAGTTTTCTTCTATATACTTCAATGTTAAGTGAATTTCAGATTAATTATGGTCAGAGTACAAATGAAGAAACCTGAAGTGACCAAGGAAGATTGTGCTCTAAACGTTCTCAAAAGAACTGTAAATCTTTTTTCTTTATTTCCTTTCTTCTTTTTCTTTCTTTCTTTCTTTCTTTCTTTCTTTCTTTCTTTCTTTTTTTCTTTCTTTCTTTCTTTCTTTCTTTCTTTCTTCCTTTCTTTCTTCTTTCTTTCTTCTTTCTTTCTTCCTTCCTTTCTCTCTCTTTCTTTTCTTCCTTTCTTTCATTCTTTACTTTCTGCCTTTCTTTTTTTTATTCTTTCTTTCCTTCACTTTCAATTTAATTCATAATGACATTTTGCTACACTATTACTAGATCCTAAGAGAGATCCCCCTGACAGTGACTAAAACTAACTCCTCTAACCGCATGAGCATTTGCACTTATTTGATGCCTACAAAAACATGCATGCCAGAGGATTTAGGAGATTATGGAAAGTCCTGTTGGGACTGTATCAGTACATACACTAGAAATTTTTCAAAGCTAACAGAATAGTACTCCACAAAGAGTAAACCTTATACATTTTTATTTTTATTTTTTTATTTTTTCTTTGGTGGAACTAAGGAATTGAACTTAGGCCCTTGTGCTTGCCAGGAAAGCACTTATTCCACTGAGCCATCTCCCTGGTTCCTACATACATTTTTAAATAGTCAACAATGATATGTGGAAGTTTTGTATGTAATACTACAGAGAAAAGCTATTTTTAAATGATTGGATTAATTTCACAAAATGATATGGGAAGGATGAAAGGATCAGATCGAACTCACATTGTGGAGCAGAGGCTCAATTAGTGTGCAGCTATGTACAAAAAGCCAACGGTCCATGAATATTTACTCTATTTGGTAATCCTCAAGGTACATTTTTACTAAGGTTGAACGAATAAGTAAACAGTAATGAATGTGAATCTGGTTTTTCATGAGAAGGTGTAGAAATTACAAATAAAGAGATAATAAAGAGAAGGAAATCAGCAGTTATGGTTATGATGTTGAGGTTGTGTCATATAGATGATTGGTTGACAGGTAGACCAATTTGTATACATAAATTAGAATTCATATCATACATTTCCTAGCTTTATCTGGTAAAGTGGCCTAGAAATAATACCAGCTCTGTAGAAAGGTGCTCAATTACATCATAGATAACTTGACTTCAAAACAGCATTCTCTAATAAACACATTTAAGAGAACCTTGGAGAAATACAATTCTGTAACTACAGCAGAAAACACAAGATGTACAACCTACAGGGACAGAAAAAAAGAAAGTGTCTAGATGCAGGTGAAAATCCACTGGCAAGTGCTAGAGTTAGCAAAAATTTAAAGATGATAAGCTGTTTGCCTAACCTTAAATCACATGCTCAAAATATTTATTAACTATGTTTAAGGTTATTTAAAATGCTCTCAGAGTATTCAACTTCTTTCTCCATAAGTGGTGACTGTTTGCAGTAGGGTTCTCCAACAAGTAGAAAACAGAAAGGGAAATGTGACAACTTTATGATAGACAAACTTGGAAGACACTATCTAAATCACTTGTTGCAGGCAAAGTTTACCAGTAAGAGACCATGTTGCTATCATGCATGCCCTGATAGAAAGTGAAAACTGACACTAGTGCTCTGCAACCCTTTTCCCTAAGTTATAGAACCCCAGTTCACTTAGTAAAAATCATTAGAAGAACGTGATACAGGCATATGATGATATCATTGTAACACCTCACATCATTAGTTAGCACCATGGCCCTTAAAATCTCAATGGACCTAAACCATGAATAGACTGAGGAACTAGCACAGATTCAAGGAGATCCACAAGATACAATGGCTTCATGAATCATGCTGTGCTGTACTACACCACTGATTGAAAGTTGTTTTGGAAAAAAACTTGATAAATTAATGATGAAATTTGTACCTGAAAGTATTATGATAATGTTAATTACCTAGATTGGATTATCATGAACTTTTAACATGAGTGACTGAAATCTGGCCACAAGGTAATTCTTTGTACTATTTTTGCAATAATTAAGTAAATCTAAATTCATTTCAAACTAAAAAGTAATATAAAAACACAAAGCTATTATTCACTGCTAATTCTGAACAATACTACACTACATTTTTCATTTTCTGCCTTTTGAATTTTATATTGTTTCTATTACTCTAGACTATAACTTTAGGTTTCTTTATAAGATTTCTGACTTTTAAAATTTGACTGACAAAATTAGAAAAAAGACTTACTCCCTGATCATTTCTTTATACTGCCAGTGTCACTCACATCCAAGGTCATTGACCTACAATTCTTGTAACTAAATTTCTAAAGTGTTGAATGTCATTCAAACAAGCATAAATCCAGTC
>NW_004524793.1:607055-609945 GCF_000260255.1 Octodon degus
TGGTGATACAGCCTAGAAAGCTTGGGAAACACAGAGGTAAAGAAGGAAAGTATGCCCCCAAAGCATCTAAGCCAGACAGGAAGTTTGCACAAATGGGGTTTCAATGTGGTAGACTCCTATAAGATTGTAGACAAGAAAATCAGGTATGAAAAAGCATAGAAAAGAAACATTAAAGAGTTCCATTGATTGTATTGATATGCAAATTGTGGTTTGTGCTTTCATCTTTCTTGCCACTGATAAAGGCATTGATAATACACACTCAACTCTACTTAAATTCAAAATCTGTTAATTTTGCTTCTCATGGAATGTAGATAAGCTTTCTACCCATTCATGTGTATGGCATTCATCTGCGTTCCTTCATGCTACTGGCTTGTTTCACATCTCATGACTTCACACACAATACCTCAATAAGCTCTTAGCTGTTTTCCTTGTTGAACATCTTTTCCATATTTAATTTTCTTCCTCAAACATACGCATAATTAGATCAACCATACCCAGTAACTCTGGCTACTCATGGAACCAGCTCACATTTTAAAACAAAGTTGTAGATCACCCCCAACAAGGCAATCACTTCTACTCTCCTGATCATGCTGGCTTGGTTGAACTACACTGGGTTATCTCTCTAAGACTCTCCACATTCCTCCATAGTTGTAAAATTACTTATATGCTACTGCCTTATTCTTTATCTTTGGCCACACTTACATATGAAAACACCACACCAACCTTTACAGATCAGTTCAAATGCTACCATGCTTCTCAATCACTTAATAACTTCTATCAAATAATTTCCCTCAGTCTCCATAGCTCTATACATGACATTTACCTTCTGTTACTGTGATCAAATAAGATTTCTTCATTAATTGATTGCCAGCTATTGAGGTCAGAAGTTCACCAGGTTCATGTCCTACTTCAGTTTTGTATAACTTTACACTGGTCTAGATTGAATAATTGCTTATGAATTAGGTTGATATGAAATTAGAATTTGTATAAAAAACCAACATAAAAACAACAGTAATGGATATATGATAAGATTCTGTAAAGAAAGCAATCTGTATAATAGAGTATGCCCTAAGATATAGAGAATCTTAGGAGATAAAACAAATTGCCAAGAGATAAAATTACTGCCTTTGAGTATCTAAGATGGAAAACAATGCATTTTTATGCTTATTGCTCAAAATTGTGCCTCTGTGTGGGTGGCCAAAGATTTCCCATATATAACTGTAAATAAAATGTATAAGCTTTTATTAATGAATGTTAAGTATAATCAAAATAGAATGTTTAAATTGTATTTTAACAACAGATTCGTTAAACTAATTTTGTGCTTCTATCTTTAATATATATGTACCAATGTTCCCAGGATTGGAAGATGAAAATTTTTGTACAGTTTGTGGAGCACTTCATTGCAAAATTTTTATTTTCATGTATGGAAAACTAAATGGTTCATTCAAACTCCCACCTCTCTGTCTATCATCAATAAGCAACCATATGAAAACAAGGTCCAGTATTCCATTTGTATGTGCTGATTTCTGCAGTCTTTGCCATTTAATTCACCTTGTGTTTGCTTGGCTATATATCCAATCTTAATGGGAAAATGTGTGCTATAATTTTACCCATGTAGACAATGTCTTAAAATACCAACATGAATTTGTTATTATATATTAGTCCATATTTGTAATCCATAATGATTAAATTCCTTGTGACCGTTGATACATATACATAATACCTTTTAATCCTTTGGCAAAATATCTATTTCCCTACTTTCTATTACCAAAGTACTACCAATTCGTTGAGGAAAGAGTAAAACACAATCAAAGAAATGTCCTTTTGTTTTGAAAATCTGAGCTTTCAGCTCAGTGATGGCAACATCTTTTTAGGTGAAATAGTTAAAAAATTTATACTAAATATGTTGCTCTTCTTACCCTTTCACCAGCCAGCATCTGTCTGTCTGTCTGTCTGTCTGTATGTTTGTCTGTCTGTCTGCCTGCCTGCCTGCCTGCCTGCGTGTCTCCCCATCCTTCGTCTGCTACCATCTATCTAATTAAATGCAGATAAAACTGTTGCCTTTAGTTGAGTTACTATGACTGAAATGGTATCATTATCCATAGTCCTTATGTCTCACTGCATTTCATAATCTCTGAAGTTACCTGAGAATTTCTGAATAACCCAACAATAGATTGCAAATGATGTGTATAAGACCTAACAAAGAGTGGCGCTGCGCTCCCTGTGTGCTCTCTTCCCTTACCACAGAGACTAAGGGCTACAAGCATGAAGGAATTAGGATCACTCAGTCTTTGTTTGAAGTTCTAAGTAGCTGCTGAAAATCACAGTGAAATTTCCAGGTATGAAAAAATAAACGATTGTGCACAACTGCTTGAAAGTTGTTTGTTATGTCGGAATATCTCAGTTTATACTCTGAGCTTTCAAGCAGTAAGAAGGCTGAACATTTAGTGTTCATGTTTATGATCCTTGCAATCAATTAATCAACACTTTGAGAAATTGCTCTTGAAATAGAGCTTTGTAAAATCTTTTTAAACTTTTTTTAATTTTCACAATCATAACATATATATGTATCCATGCTAAATAACTCCTATACATACTTTATGATTCATACTTAGCACACCTGGTATGGCCTTAGGCATCTGATTTTTCAAAGCCTTCAAGATTCAAATACCTACTGATGATTAAGAATTACTACTTTATAAAATTATAATTTATTTACTTCCTTTCTTTTGGACACATACAAGCATGCAGCATGTCAAAATTTAGGAATAAACTTTCATTATACTTATACTTTATAGCAAATAATAACAACATTAACTAAATAATAATAAAAATATAAAGATTCCTTTTATTTCTAGAGTGTTACCTAGCTCATATTTTTAACAAAAAA
>NW_004524793.1:610515-612065 GCF_000260255.1 Octodon degus
AAGAGAAGTTTGATGACATTGAAGCAGAGAAATGACTCAGGCAAGTGCAAGAGTTATCTTTGTTCTTCGCAAGAGAGCTATAGTTCCCTGACTGAAAGGAACACTCTCAAGTGACTGAATGATGTAATAGTCTTCATTCTTGCTATACCCTAGACTGCTGTTCCCCAAATTTCTATTCTGTTGTGCCCTTGTATAGTGCCTTATATAGTGCCCTGACCCTAGGGACCACTGAGATGGCTAAGAGTAAATTGAATTTGAGAAATATACCACCTTCAGAAAACTGTCACTGAAATTAAGTGGACATGGTCAATGTAAAACTAATTTGTGATAAGAATATGGTGAGAATATAAAGCCATCTGAAAGCAAGGTTTTAGCAGAGGTCTCCGTAATACAGTTTCAGGGAAGAAAAGAATAATTGAAAATGACATTATCATTATGAGGGAATAAGTATCCATCAAGTAAATTTCCATCTTTTTTATGATACAATAGAATAAGAAAAAATTAAGTGCACAATGGGGACAAAATGACAAAGAAGAGTTGCATGAGAACTATCATTTTGTTTGTTTGAGACTCTTAACGTCAATAGCATGACATAATAAACTATAACATCATGCATACATGTAAATTACTTGTTCATTCATAGAATATATTCCAATGTTGAACAATTATTCAGTAAATAAATGAGTGTTCTGCACCAATGGCTACTGAGTTAATCCCTAAGTCTAATCAGTCATCATTTGACCCTAAATTTTGATGGCTTTTGAATCTCACAGATTATTGAAATAAATGTGTCACAATCGAAACAGTGGCTCAGGCTCTGAAAACAACTTTATAAGACAATGCTTTTCTAGAGGAATGTATAAAATAATAAGAAAAAGAGTAGACTATTTGTGGGTCATAGCAAATATTTTTACATACACACAATGCCAAATTAAGTAAAAGTCTACAACCGTTTAAGAAACTAGTTATTCATACATTTTATAGAGTAGAAAATTTTTTTATACTTTGTTACAATGTTTTGAAAAAATTGCACTTCTTTCAAAGAATATGGTTGACAATGAACTTTGCGTTTAATATTATTCAAAAGTTGCAGGTGTCATTAAATATCCTAGTAAAGTTGAAAAGATATATTAAGAAGGAATTAGGGTTGTTTGTCTGTTTAGTCTGATGTCCAGTTCATTTTTTTTTTCATTTATGTATGTGGTACAGGATTTCACTACACAGATCAGACTTGTAGTGATCCTCCTGTTTTCAGCCTCCCCAGTGCTGGGATTACAGGCATGCGCCGCCATGCCTGTATTCAGTGGCTGGTTCAGTGGGCCCAGGAGCAGGGGCAGCACAACATGTGGAACTGGAGATTGAACCCTTGCCCCTACATTTGCCAAATGCAAGTTCATGTTCTAAAAATTCCAGAGAATAGCATTAGTATGAACAAATATTTAAATACATATACTGATATTTAAGTTATTTTTTTAATTTTTAATTTATTTATTTTTTTGTATTTTTAGGGAAGGGTCTACAGGGTGGTCAAGGTCTCACTACTACATCAT
>NW_004524793.1:614425-615872 GCF_000260255.1 Octodon degus
TTTGGTGGCTGAAGGCAGCGGTGTTCATCTTATCTTTTAAGGGACATCAGCCTTTGCAGGGACATTTAAAATAATGATCCAAACAAACGCCAATTAGATCTGATATGCTGTGGCGTAGGAAAGGACCATAGACTACCATTGGCTAAAACCTGAAGACAGGTCTTTGAATGGCTTCATTATAATGGAGTGAAAAATGTTTCAGTAGATAGATATATTAAACTCGATTATATACTGTACATGTGAATCCAAATATCAGAAGAAACCTCTTTAATTACAGTACACATAAGTTTGTGTTTCTGTAAATTTAATTTTAAAATTTGAGACTTGCAAAGTATTTCTACAGAGGCTGGGGAGATAGCTGAGGGGTCTAAGTGCCTGCCTGGGAAGTACAAGGCCCCAGATTTGATCCTTGCTATCACATGATGTGCTAGCCCCTGAACCCGTGCACACTGGACCGACTTCCAAGACCAGCTGTGGTGGCACAGGCCTGTGACCCCAGTGCTGGGGAGGCTGAGCCAGGAGGATCACTAGCTGCACAGCAACACCCTGGACAAAACAGATAAAAGATTACAAAAAATAATTTTTCTGTTTTTCTATGTGTATAGTCATAATTTGTGAAAAGCATGTTTTACAGTGCATAGTTTTTGAAGATGCCTGTAACTACCTTTTTATTGTTAAAATCCACACTGTTAGGGCTGGGGAGATAACCCAGAGGCTTAAGTGCCTGCTTGGCAAACACAAAGTCCTGAGATGAATCCCTGGTACAAAAAAGAAAAGAAAAATGGAGTGTGATCATAAGTCCTGGTTTATACATTTCACATACTGAATTACCTAATTGAAAACTTTTTTGGTAAGTGGAAAAACAGTTTCACTTCTTCCATAGTACCATGCTTATTCTACACTTGTTAGTTTGCTTTAGCTCTATGATGAGCGTAGATTCAACTGACATTCGCTTATTATGTTAAAATATATAACCAAAAATTTATATTTTTAAAACTAGGGACATGAACTCTTTTGTCAGGCTCCTTGTATTCAAAATATTGCTATACCTTTCAGGGACTGAATGGTTTTGGATAACAGTGTTGCCAAGCCCCCTCTTCCAAGTTTTGTACGCTGAATAGTTACATTTCAGCCCTATTTATTTTAGCTTTTAAGTTGAGGTAACTTAAAATTTGTAATAATAGCTATTATAATCATCTTTCTCTATACTGTTGTACCCTTTTCTCTTACTTCTCACCATAGTTGTTTCTATGTCAGTTGACATGCCGCTATTTACTTGGCTATGATTACATTTTGTGCTTCCTGAATGCAAGTGCAGAGCTTTATAATTCTTAGGCATTCATTTTAGTGAAAATTCCTCCACAGTGAAATAGAAAATATACACTATAGTAGCACTTTCTTGCTGATTCCACTGTGGCTAAGTTGAAGGAAAGTGGCTTGAATCATC
>NW_004524793.1:616202-618808 GCF_000260255.1 Octodon degus
AAAGTAGTATTTGTTCTGAAAGTATCAATAACATAAAGGAAATTTAAGGTAAATGTTGAAGGTTAAGTATGCTTACTAAGATTGACTGACATACTTATAAAAGAAGAGGAGAAGTTTTCATCCCCTCATAAACCAGAAAATTTCCATTAAAACAGGACTGAAAGACAGACCTTTTTATTTTTAATCATCACAAGTACCAAAATCACTTTTCATATATGAATGCATTTACATTGCGGCTGAGTTTCAAAGCAAACATCTATTGAGAAGCAATAAATTCATGGCTCAGATAGCTCTATAGAGGGATTTTATATCAGCCTTCAGAGGACAATCAGCTTTGCAACGAACATAATTTATCATTGAACGACAAGAAGAGAATGAGTTTTAGATTCTATAACCACTATTTTTTAACCTCCAAATAGAACCCAATCTTCTTTATCTGGAACAGATAAGAGTATTTCAAAACAACCAAAAGTTTCTCTAGGGTCTGTCATACCATGGACCTATGTTGTAGTGCTGCTAGGAAATGAACTGGTCCCTGATGCCATAACAGGAATAACTGGCAAGTGGGAGAATCTAATCCTGTGGAGTCATGATTTCACTCTACAGAAAAAAAAATCTATTGCTGGTATGCTTTAATGCCTTTGTTACTCAACACAAAGGAACCTCAACCATTTTCCCACTAAAAAATAAAAGTAAAAACTAAAATACCATGGGCTTCAGTGAACAAAGTAGAATAGAATCCAAGTTGTTCTGAACAGCCAACCCAATTTCTGCTCAGAATTCATTCAGGAAATAACTCTATTTCTGTCAAACAACAATAAATAAATAAATATCAATTGCTGCATCATTATATAGAAATCTGAGACACAGTTAAACTCAGAACTGTAACATACAATAAAAAGCAAGCACAAATATATGTACGAAAAGTTTCCGATTCACCGTTCTGCATATACAGTGATTACAAGTTATCATTTAATTCTAACAAGTACAAATTTGAGTAGAGAGAAAAATAAAAGAGCACTCATGAGAGACCTAGACAAGAAAAGGCATGGAATACATTTGGGGTATGAAGATGAGAAAGGCAGGCAGGTGTGCACAGGGAGTAGTGGTCAATCAGAGCTGTCTCAGGCACAGAAACCATCATATAAGGCAGGAACAGGTTCCAGGGAGGCAGTCTGAGTGTAATTGATGAATTGCAGGAGGCTTGGTGTGGATAACTCAGAGACTTAGAAACTCCATGGCTTGGGTCAAGTTACTCAATAAATATCAGAGTAAAACTTGCTCTTGGTAGGGAAACAAAACATTTTAAAGTATTTCATAAAGTTTTATTTCTAACATGGCCTGCCACTAAGACAAGAAGTATACTATAGCCTAAACTACTAGAACATTATTCAAACTTAACTGTTCTTTGAAAACGGAAATAAGCAAGACTTCATAATTCCAATTTCAATGTGGAAGAAGGGAAAGACTTATCTGCAGCCCACTCTACCATTGTGTCCCACCTAAGCGAGGAAAACAATCTGTGATTCCTTTGTGAAGTTGACATTCCAGAGACAGAGGCACACGAGCAGATGGAGCCACATCGCAGGACTACGGGAAGCCCCCTCTTCCTGTGCGTCTTACAGTCGCACTAAGAAACACTATTTGCAGCACTTCTTTTTCCTAGAACTTCATGTCCCACTATCAAGGCAAAACTGGTAAGATATACCAAAACCAAACATGTGTATGTACAAGAATATAAAATAATTTAGCATTCTTAAAAAGTGTCATATTAAATATAAATAAGATGGAAACCTTTAAAAAGAATAAAAACAGCCCACCAGCATAAAAAATATTTTGAGGGACTTATTGGTGGATTGGAAATATCTGATGACAAGATGTGTAAGATTGCAGTTATGACACTAGACACTTAAAATTTTGAAGTCAAAGGGCTGGGGGATACGTTACCAGTTTAAGTGCCTGCCTGGCAAGCGCAAGGACCCAAATCTGATACCCAGTACCACATGTCATGCTGGCCCTGGAACTCACCCTGAAACTGGACATGGTGGTGCATGACTGCAATCCCAGCACTGGGGAGGCTAAGACATGAGAATCACTATATGTTCAAGCTGTGTAGTGGGACCCTGTAACAACCAAATACATTAAAAAACAAAACAACAACAAAACCCAAATATAATGAAGACTGAAAAAAGATCAGGGCAGGGTATCAAAAGACTGTGCCTTTGTTATATTTAATTCTAAATGAAACAAATAGCAGAAATGACACAATGATGGCAGGATGGATTTAAAACTATTGCTAATATAAAACTCTTGCACTATACGTTAAATGGTACATTGACACTTGAAAGTGTCTTCAATTAATTCTCAATATACACACAGTCTTCAGTTAATTCTCAACATACACACAGATGTACACACATATATGTCATAAATTCTAGAGCAACAACTAAAAACTTAAATACAATGAATATAAAAAGGAAATTTAATTGTGCTAAATAATCAACTTAAAACATAAAGGACAAGAAAAGAAGACAACAACAGGAACAGATAACGTAAGGCAAAAATAAAAAACAGTAACTGAATACAGTATTGATCACTTTAAATGT
>NW_004524793.1:618908-621693 GCF_000260255.1 Octodon degus
AGCTGCAGGGTTACACCCCAGGCATGTATGCCAGGCCTGAGCTGTGCCTGGAGGGCTCAAGGTGGAGTAGGAGGGAGAGGAAGCTCTCCCTCACACTGGGTCTGGGCTAGGACTGGGTCTGGGGGTTCCCAGAACGCGGCAGAAATTCCTATTCTGCGGGCGGGGTGGGGGAGCTGCTGCGGAGTGGTGGTGGGCATCCCAAGTGGGTGGGAGAGGGTCTCGCCCACACCGCGCTTGGGCTGGGACTGGTATTTGTTCCTGCTGTTGCAGGGTAGCAGGCAGCTCTCCCACACACTCACTGGATCTGGGCTAGGAGTAGGTCTGGGGTTCCCGGACCCGGCAGAAATTCTTACTCGGTGGGCGGGGTAGGGGATGTGCTGCGGAGTGGTTGGGGGTGTCCCAAGGGGGTGGGAGAGGGTCTGGCCCACACTGCGCCTGGGCTGGGACTTGTCCCACCATCACAGGGTAGCAGGAAGTTCTCCCACACACTCACCGGACCTGGGCTATGACTGGGTCTTTTAAAATTTCTTTATAGGTAATTGTGAAAATAAAAGATCAAATATATACAGCAAATTCCAGTAACTACTGGACTTAGTGTTATTTAAGCAAATATCTTGCAAATCTTTATAAATGATATTATCACTGTATATTAAACAGATCTAAATAACTTTTTTTTCTTGCAAGTAATTTTGCCCCTCAATTTACCAATAAATAAAAACTCTGCATTATACCCATGATATGAACCTAGATTATTTAATACATTCAAAATTTTACACAGGTATTTTAAATTCATATAAAGAGTGTATAATGGAGATTTTTGTCATAGTCTCAGAATTTAACCTTTATTTTAAAACAAATTTTCAGAATGTCTATTTCAATTGAAGGACATAAATTCATTTGACAATTACCAAGGGGAATCTACCAGAGAATTGGCAGTTCATACCTGTACATTTCATTCAGTTATCCTATTTCTATTGATTGTTCTTTGAAAAGACCTTCATTTCTGTACTTGCTTTTACTCTTAAGCTGATATGTAATCACCTGTTCTTGCTTCCAAGAAAAGTTAAGCACTTTCTAAGGAAGAGCTTAGGAAATTTAATTTTTAAAAGTCTTCTTAATGTAACAGTGTTCTTGACGCTACCTCTACTTTACTAGAAAGCCTGACAGCCACCTATTCAATTTAATGACCTTGGCAGAGATATAAGTTACCATGAAGGATAATGGCCAGATTTTTGTGGCTTTATCTTTATGTGTTTAAATAGAACATTTATATGCTATTTAGAAACTATTCATGTGTAGATTATTGTTTTTTTCAGTTTTGTAATCTACTTATTTCTCTAGTTGGCAAATGTATTCTTAGACTAAATGAATGTGTGACACTGGATTCCTGGAAAAGTCTTTGCATGCTTACATTTTCACATCATTAACAACCTTCCATACATGATACCAGAGGCACCAGTTGACTCCCATATGCTTTTTGCTAACAGCCTGAACCAGTTGTCCAAATGAAAGGATTTGCTGTCATGATTTACATATTATGATTATAGAAAAAATAAATAAAATATAATATAAGCATCTCTAACTAAAGATAAATATGACTTGGCCTGAATTCTATTTTATGTATGTTTTTATGGGAGTATGTAGTTTTGCTAATTAGACTGTGGTAAACCTAGAGTATTTGAATTGAATGTGTATAGATCATTTGAAAATAGTGGATGAAGGCTTGTCATGACCTTGAGCCCATCTTGGACTACAAAGTGAGTTCAAGATCAGCCTCAAGTACATAACAAGACTCTGTCTCAAAAGATAAAAATAAAAAGTAAATTTTATTTTTGTCTATGATAAAATAAGCAAATAAATAAATAAGTGGATGATAACAATTGAGAATTCTTTTGGTTTTGGTACAAGACAGGACTACGTGGTCAAGGCTGGGCTTGAACTTGCTATGTGCTGCTAGCCAGCATCAAACTATCAGAAACCCTCTTTCTTCAACCTGGATGCCTCCACCAGGCAAGAATCATCAGGCCTGGCTTTAACTGAGGAGTTCTTGAAAATATTTAATGTAGAATTTTATTTTGGAAGTGCCTATCTGTGAACATTTGGTCTTGTTTCTTTGGTAAGTCCTACAGGATGAAGCAAATTGCCTTGTGTCAAAGCCTGGGAGCAAAAGAGAAAGCTGAGGAGAGATAGTTTGACAACTATAGCACACCTTTCAGGTCTCAAAGGACCACCCCCTGTACCCCACTTCACAGAAATTCCTCTACTCTCCAACTTCATATTCCTAAATCTAAACTTTGCAAAAACCACTGGAAGATATTTGAGAAGCCAAAGTACCACAACTTCCTGCACATTTTGCAGAAGATACTTTAGTTTGTCTGCATGATTCAAAGAAAGAGGCATGAAAGCATAACATTTATTGATTATTGTATATACAACTACTTAATATATTCTCAAATTGTATTGAGTGCAAACATAATTTTGTATACTATGAGTGCTTGCCTCTTAGAACCATTGCCCAGTTGAATGTTTTGCTATAACCATGATGAATGACCATCAGAAGCAAAAGCTTAAAAATAGATATTAAATTTAATTAGCCAATGAAAGACCTAAGAGCTCTCATCATATTTCATGGCTACTATGAGTTCTTAATTCTTACTATAGCTATGGGAAGGAACCTTTTTTCTCATTTATAAACTGATCTTCAATGTTTCAATTACTATTCTACAGATCCCATACATTCTGATTTCTGTAAACACATGAACATAGAGAAGCAAGATAGTTTGAT
>NW_004524793.1:621793-626285 GCF_000260255.1 Octodon degus
CCTAAATTAACCAATTAAGCAATTGTCACAGTTGACCTATAAGCAAGACTCAACCAAAGATACTCTTTAAAAACCTCACTTAAATATGAAGATATACATAGACTAAAATTAAATGCCTAATGAAAAATAAGCCACACTAACACTAAGTAAAAGACAGGAGAAATAATTATATTAATTCCATAAAGATGAGACTTCAAGGAAAGAAAATACATCATAGATAAAGAAGAACATTGTGTAACACTAATGTAGTCACCTTTGTAAAATAGAACAATTTCAATAAATAGGCAAAAACAGAACATAAATCATGGTAAGGTAAAAAATTAATGAAGGACAAAAGCAGAATAAATGGATTTAGTGATATTATTACCCTTAACAGAGGCAGTTAAGCTTAACATCACTATTGGTCTGAATATCAAACACATTAGACATAAAATGGAATGGGTATTTTCCAATAACCATGGATATTCTAAACTTTAAATCCCTATAGAATGTGAAAAAACAATTACAAATTTTACTCAGAAATTTAGAAATCAAACCATATGCAATATTGCAGCAGGACAATCCTATGACTTTTTTTTCTTGTCTCTTGTTTTCTTTTATTACCATATTTATTTTTATAAACATTTACTTTAAAGAGAATATAGCAAAAATTGCTATGAAATTAGTAGCAGTGTGCATTTAGAAGACAAAATCACAGGTATTTCAAGCATGGTTTTAGTATTAGCAATATAGTTGCTTAGTTCACACATAGTAGCATATAGAGTTAGGCAGTGTGAGATTTCTATCCATTAACTGGTATTTTCAAAAAACTAATGGAGGGGCCAGGGAGATGACTCAGTGGAATAATCACTTGCCTGGCAAGTGCAAGGACCTGAGTTCAATCCCCGGTTCTGCAAAAACAAAAAGAAAACCAAAAACAACAACAACAACAAAAAACAAAACAAAACAAACAAACAAACAACTAATGGAGATTCTTAGGACTATTGGCTTAACCATCTTGTTTACATAAATACATGGTTTTGCCCCTACCATATTTCCTGACTTTTCTCCTTTCTCTCTCTCCATTGTTTAATCCTTAAGTTCTCTCTTTCCATTTAACTGTGTTATACCTTTCAATTTTTATTTCTTCTTTTGAGTTCTTACACTAGGGAGACAATACAGTATTCACACATGTGGGTCTGATTGTTTCCACTTACCTATGAAGGCTTCTAGTTTATTTTTCTTTATAGCTGAGTAATCCTCCCTTGTATAAAAACACCACATCTTTTTCATCCATTCCTCAGGTGATGGGCATTTTGAATGTTTCCAATATTTGACTATCACAAATTGTGCTACTATAAACATAGGCACACATTTATCACTACGATATGATGTTTTCAGTTCTTTTGGAAAAATTCCCAGAAGCAGAATAGCTGGATTAAATGGAATTCCCAGTCCTAGTTTTGAGGTGTCTCCACACTTATTTCCATAATGGTTGCATCAGTCTACATTCCCACCAGTAGTGGAGAAGGGTTCCTTTCCTCCACAGCCTCTGCAACATTTGTTGTTCATTGATTTCTTTGTGATAGCCATTCTTTCTGGGGTGAGATGGTATCTCGGTGCTGTTTTAATTTTCATTTCCCGGATGGCCAGTGATGTGGAGTGTTTTTTCATGGATTTATTTGTTTCATATTTCTTCTCTGGGAAGTGTGTGTTCATCTTGGATGCTGATTTTTGGGTTAGGTCTTTAAATTTTAGGGCCTAAATTTTTTTAGTCCTTTATAAATCCCAGATAGAAGACCTTTGTCTGAGTGCTTATTAGTTAAGCCTCTCTTCTGGATGTTGAAAATCTAGTTTCCAGATCAAAAATTAGAGAGATAGAGGGGTTAAAATGATAGTCCATATTTTGGCCCTAGCCCTTTAAGGTTAGTGAGCACTCAGGACATAAGAGAACCTCTGCTGTGACATCCTATAACTCAGTGGTGTCCCTAATTTTGTGATCAAGGAGATTATGGCACCACAGAGGAAAGTGTCAGACAATGTATGGTGTGCCTAAAGACAGTCATATAAAGAGAAAAGATTCTCTCAGGCTTTCAGAGACAGCAAACTGGTCAAGCAATGACTGTGACCCATCCAGATGGCTGACACTGACAAAAGATCTACAAAGTGCGGTACATTGTTCCAGGGTAATTCCTGAGGGGATTTGACTGATCTTGTTAGATAGCAAAAGTTACATTTTTAGTTATATAGGTCTTGCTTTAACTTGGTCTTAACCATCCAGCAGAAGAGTGTAACCATGAGGTATTAAAAAGTAAAGCTATATTACTATGATGGGCTGTAAAAGGCTCAAGTCAACCACTTCTGACAATTGCCAGCTGTGCTGATAACTCAGTACTATTAGGAACTATTGGACTATATTGAGTTATTTTGCTCAATTCAAGTACCTACAATCTTTGGACTGGCATCAAGTATTAAAAAGTTCTTTAAAGACCTCTCCAAATACAGCATCTCTAACTGCAATAGAACACCAATCTCTGACAAAACAAAACAAAACAAACAAACAAACAAACAAAAAAAAAAAACAGAGGGACATTTTGGGAGGCATGGAAACTAGGAAATCGATCAAATGTGTGTGGGTGGGACTAGGCCTCAGTGCTTAAAGCAGACAAGCTACCTCAGTCCTGAGACGTATATCCTATCTGGTTAAGGTCAGCTATTAGTCACTAGGTAACCTTGAGTCATGTGTCATTAATTTTGCAAAAGTATAAATAAGGGGTTATTTTGTTCTGAGAAAAAAGAAAGAAAAAATATTTATATATGTAGACAAAAGATAGGATAGATAAATAGCTACTTTCTCTTAGTTTATTGAGAAGAAATGTTTGTACTAATATTGTTTAGACAAAATATCATGTCTGTATCTTGTCCTCTGAATAGCTACAATATGTAAGACAACAATATGTAATGTATGAATTATTGTAAAGGCACTACTAACCTGTTTTGAAGCTGTTCCATTGCTGTTTTATCTTTTTCTCATATAATAAATAAAATTTTAAAAAGTAAACAATAAATGGATTTAGTAACAGAGATGGAAATTTCAAAATCTCCCTATCATAAATTTACAGATTCAGCAAACAGACAATCAATAGTACCATGAGGGCAGTAAAATATGGAAATTCGTAAACTAATTCATCCACAAACAGTACCTATTTTTCTCAGTTCATATGGAAGAAACATTAACTAAGACTGAGACATCATGCCCCATAAGACACACATTACTAAATCTGAAATAATTGAAATCGTAAAACGTATATTTCCAGATCACAATGAAATTAAACTACAAATCTGCTAGGGACATAACAGTGAGCTGGGTGGACGTGGGCCTGCCTTCAGAAAATGTATGCATGGTAGCTGAGTACTCACAGAAATTGATAAGCACCATACAGAACAACAAAGAGAAAAAAATTCATTTCTGTGTAACTCCAATGTTAATGTCTTAACTATTTTTATAAAATTATATAAACATAAAGATTCAAATCAGTATGAGTCTCTACATAGCATACAATATTTGTGCATAATTATAGTGATATTAAATACATAGTAAATATGTGCATTACTATTATATATTTCAATTTTATCGATTAAAATTTTTAAAATCTTGAGTATAATTTCATTATATTTTACAAAATTTTCTTTTTAATTTCAAGTTTTCCATGTGAAAGTCTCTGATAGAAGAAGTCCCTTCAAAAATATTATTTTGAATTCACTACATACTGGTTTTTGTCTCTTCACAAATATTTAGTTAGCATTTTATGTATCAGACTCTATTTAGATCCAAATATTTCTGAATGTTATATGAATTTTAATTATAATAGAAATGTTTACATGTTTATTAATATGAATTCTATATGTTAAGTCTTGTGACATAGTTTTTTCAATACTCTATATTTTGTAATAAATTGAACAAAAAATTAAGAAAGGGGCAGCATTTAGCAGCGCTTCATGCTGAGCATGAGAGATGTGCAAAGTGTGATTGGCCACCTATTCAGAAGTGCATTGACAGGGGTGGCAAGATAGCTCAGTGTACCAAGTGCCAGGTTTGGCAAGCACAGGGACCAGGGTTCAATCCCCGGTAGCCTCATGCAGCTCTGGCCCCATCCCGGGGGGTTACTGAGATTGTGAAGGAGTCTGGGCCTGTGGATGCATGCTTGTAATCCCAGTGCTGGGGAGGCTGAAAACAAGTACATCACTTTGAGTTTGAGTTGCATAGTGAGATCCTATACCAAATAAATGAAGGAAAATAAAATAAAATAAGTAAGTACATTGACAATTCTATTTTTAGAATAATCTCCTCAAGATTTCAACAAGAAGGGGTTAAGATGTGTAACAGATAGCGAAAGTGTATATTCACTAATCTGTGACTTGTACCTTGAATGTTCTCTTTCAAATTTGGAGAATGTCAGAAGTTTGATCTTTGAGTACTATCGCCAGATTAGATAAATATTTTTGCAGAAAG
>NW_004524793.1:636155-641973 GCF_000260255.1 Octodon degus
CTTATTCTACTGAGCTATCTCACCTATTCTATTTCTAACCCCTTAACTTTTTATTTTAGTTCCTCATGGTGATAAGACAAGATCCAAAACTTTCAAAATGATGGTAAATCTCTACAGGACATAGGTCCAATATTATCTCCCAATATTTCAAAATTTCCAGTACAATTCATTAATTCTTCATTATGCAGGAGGCTCACCTAGAGTAAACCATCTCCAGCTCTACTCAACAGCTTTCATTTTCTTCACAGGCTCAGCACCTAAGCACACTTCTACAACATTACGACTTAGTATTTTTTATTCATAGTACATCAAGAATTAACCAGAACAGGCCTGCTTAAATTAAACATCAAGAGTTTTCCAGGCATACATGAGCTAATGTTACCTGTTTTGAGGTATTTCCCATACAGCAGTATTTTCATAACTTGAAGTATAGATTATTTGAATATTTATTATCTACTTATATAACAACCAAAAATATAAATTATGATCACAGCGAACTCAGTCAAATTAAATACCAAATATCAGTGAAGCCTGTTTAAAAACAATGTGAGCAGAGATTGTCACTTGGAAAATTTTGTATTGTAAGCAAAAATGACGGTGCCTTAAACTTCTTACCTCTTTGTTAAAAGGAAATATACATTAACTGTGTTTCTTAAGATTTTGTAGGAAAAGAAAAGCTGTCATTTTTCATGTAAAATAAAATTCAGTTGTGAAATTAAATTATTTCAAAACTATGAGAACAGAAGAACTATACTGATCATAAAAGTTGATAAAAAGTGCAGATATATTAGTGTGAAAAAGCACCAGTGTTCTCAAAGCCATTTAAAGAACTGAGATTTTCTAGGAAACCCAGGTTGAATACTTTTATCATTGCATACAATATGCCTGCCACTGCTGTGGGTACACTGGGAAGGTTTCTGCTTCTTTTTTGACTTTCCAGTCTTCAAAGAATACCTGTCATAATCTAACGTAGATTCTGCTTGGCAAAGAATTTAGATGGCAATGTAAGCTCTTGTGGTAGCATAGAGAATACAGAAAAGGTGAAAAGGTTGTTGAACTGGCAAAGTGAAACCAGGCCCGTACATCACCTTGGACAGAAGCATTGCTACAGTTCTTTCAATCTATATTTACATTCAAGTGATTATGCTGGCACCCTCAGCTGTCATGATGTCACCATGTTGTAATCACCCTTCACTCATAGCCAAGGAAACCAGTATATCCCTACCCTTGAAGTATTTGAAGTGTGGTATGCTAATTTCGAGAGCCATGGCCACACTCACATTCATCCTTGATTCTTGCATTGTGTGTCCCAGGTATAGGGGAAGAAAAATTGATTATTGGTTGCAGACTGAACATGTAGCATGCTTTGCATGACATTGTTCCACCCTCAGTAATAATTTTAATAAAGTGTGCAATAGATCAATACACCATTCAACATAGTCAGCAATTTCTGCCTCATAGTCTATTCTGCATGTTTGCAAAATCTCTAAAGTTTAGGAATTTTAATTTCCTTGGCCTAATTATCTTTATAATTACTTCCTTGGATGGTAGTAAGACTTTATGATGTACTATGACTTTTTGCTTATTACTCTAAGACAAGTGTTAGAAAACAAAAATAAATATGTTACAAATATTTAAAATAGTATATTTACCTGGCCCAAGTTTTTTTTCACAAAAAGAATATGAACATGGTCTAATGTCCAGGGTGTTACCATCGGTCATTGTATGTGTGCACTGAGAAGATAAGAATTGAATAATTTTGTTCTTAGGATATCTACCCAAATGCTTACCATGAGCAGATTAGCTTCAGATTGAGCTGACCATTTTCTCAGGTGTTTCTCTAATGTACTGGTCTTGGAACAGAATACTAGAAATATTTCCCTGAAGGGAAACGTGTCATTGCTCACAGTAGCTTATGGGTGACTTGCTCAAGGACTTATCAGTCTCCACAGCTGCTGATATGTAAAAGCTCCCTTAGATCATAGACATATCTGAAAAAATGCAATTTATTGTACTATAAAGCTGAATAAAATGTATGGAATTAAACTAAAATGTGATGCCACTAGATTGCATACCATTGGGTTAAACTTGACTTATGCTAAGTTATCTTATTTCTCTTAAAATGAAAACAAAACATTAGGTACACATAAGCTCTTCTGTACCAGCAAACTTAGTAATTAATTAATATTCTGAAACATTAGCTGACTTTTATATTAAAAAGAAAGATAAAGACAAAAAATGAGCCTGTTCTAGTTAATTGTATTATTAAAATATCTATTGTCTAGAAGATAATTTGCAGACATTTTAAAAATGAGATGATCAATTAGTTTGGGAGTATTAGCACATTGGTTCAAATGTAAGCGTCACTATAACAACCTTAATATACCCCTGGGACAGCTAAGGTAACCAAGATCAAATATTTTTTAAAGATTTTACTTAAAATAATATTATGTAAACAGTGCCAAAGTAGGAAAAAGTAAAAAGTTTTATATTGTTTGTTATACTTGCAATTATTAACTTTCTTATTTGCATATTTCTCTACAAAAAATGATATAGCCATATTATTTTTTCTATTTATGTTGGGTAGATAAACACAGATCCACAAATCTGGTTATTTTCATATTCACTGTATTGACCCGATTGTGAAGAAGAGACTCAGCGAGTCATCTTTCATAGAGGCAATACCTTTGATCACTTTCCAGTCATTGAACAAGTACGTTCTTAGAGAGTGGCACGCTCACTGTGAATTCACAGAAGTTATAGTCAAAGGTAGGAAAGGAGGGGCACAGAAAGAGATTGTAATGCTATTCATAAGGAGTTAGAACTATACCCAAAAAATTACAAAAGATCAGGAAGTCAACCAGAAGAAATCTCAGATTAAAAAGTGGAATTCAGCTTCTGGCAGAAAGCAAAGAAAAACATGCTTTTGCTTAAGCTTATTTCTGATACTCTGGTAAAATATAGTAAGTATGGGACTAATGTAAAAGCTCAAAGGTAAAGAAAAGATAAAATACAGTCTTAAAATCATTTTTATTTTGTGAAATTCCTTTTTATTTTTTGAAAGACAGAAAACAAGTTTATGAGAAGTTATTGACTTTGCAAAACAAAGAAACTATCAGAAATCACAAGCATTCCTAGCAACATAAACCTCTAAGGAGGTAACAAATTTTCTTGTAGAATCCCAGACATGCTGAGAATATGCAAGAGCCAGGAGCCACAGAAAGTGCTAGTGAATTCTTACATAAAAATTATAATATGCAGTAGTATACATAAGGCAGTCTATTTTTCTTTGGATACTCCAAATATTTCTCTCTCTCTCACCAGGTCTTGTAGATCAGAAGTCAAATAACCAAAGATAAAGGGCCAGACTGCCCTCACATGTGATTTTGTAAATGAAGACTCACTGGGAAATACCTAGACCTATTTCTTTACACAGTGTACATGGCTGTTTTTGCGCATTTCAGTACTGAAACTGTTCCATACAGCAAAAGTTATGCATTATCTTACCTTTATAGAAAGACATTTGTTAACATTTCATGCAAATAAATTCACTACAGGGACCCACATTTGTTTAAGGGGTACATAAATAATAATTTCCAATTGAAAATGAGATGATAAAGTAAAATATGTGTACTATGTACTGCAAGAATTTCAAAGATATTTTCCTTATCTTTTAAATATAACAAGAAATCAGGAAGAGGACTGGAATAATCTACTGTAAAAGAATTTGAACAATTAAAAAATTTCAAAAAATTTTCCAAAATTTCTGTATTATTTTGGATTTCTACAACAAAATTGTGTATTCACTGAAATTTAGGGGAAATCTGCCAGCCAGCAAGCAATAGACATGTATTTGAATTTCAACCAAAATTTTTTTCTTCACATTTTCATATAAAGATAGATTCTCTGCCAAGAGAGTTAATTCTCACACTTACAGAATTAGCCTGACCTATTTTCTGAAGAGATATACTAACACGGTATTGGATTGTAGTCAAGATACAAATTACAACTACTAACAGCATTATTTCAGAGCTATGGGTCTAAGGCAAGTTTCCAGTGACTGTAGTAGCAATTTTTCTATTGATTGCAGTGAGGTTGATGGTTTTGTTTATATGGCATTTAGATCAGATTTCAGAAGGCTTTGCCATTGGTGCTTGTGTTTAGCAAGAATAAGTCCACCTGATGGTTCTTTTTTTTTAAATAGCATGCAAATTAGAATTAAAGCAAAAAATTAAGTGACAGAATTTCTTGACAAAGTAATACAATTTCACAGTATTTGTTGTAATACAGACTATTGTCTTCCAGTTGGTGTTCACATTGCCAGATGTATATAGCTCTGTAGCTACCCTCGTAGTTTCTACTCTGAACATGCGAATGCCTTCACTCCAGGACTGTAGGTGGAGAACAATTAAATCTACCTCCTGATTTCTTTGAGCACATATAGTTCCTAGCTTTAGTGCTGCTGCCATTTCATATTATTGTCTTTTATAAACAGTTCACCACTAAGCATTACAGTGTTTGTTCCTATGAGATCCTTACCATCTGAAACTTTCTGACAGTCAAGGCTAGTAAATCTTCCAACCAGAAAAACAAAAATAAAACAAAATAATAATAAATTATAAGACATTGAGAAAGCATTTAGGGAAAAGAAGAAAACAAACATTGCAAAAAATCTAGAACTCTTATACTTTAGAAGAAAATTTAAAAAAATTTTATTGTCTCTAAAATAATGAACTTAGAGTTCATTTAAAAAAAATTAATAAGGACCAGTGAGATAGATAGCACAAGAGGCTTACATGCCTACCTGGAAAGCACAGGGTCCTGAGTTCAATGCCCAGTACCAAAAAAAAAGTTTTAAAAATTCCAACGATATGGAATTTAAAAATTTGTATCTTAATTATCCTTGAAGGAAAACTTTTCAAAAATGTATTAGGAATTATTTAAAAATTATCATTTTCTAAATGCATTCACTATGATTTTTTTTCTGGCTCAAGCCACTCTGGGGCCAGGGCTGATGTGGCATGTGGTGCAGGGGATTGAACAGCAGTCTCTGCATGCTTGCCTAAGCTTGCCAAAGCAGGTGCTTTGACCGATGTGGTACCTCGCCAGCCCCTTCACTATAATTTTTATATAACTTGGCTCCTTGAGCTGAAAGCATGGTGTCTAACATGGTGTTATTGAAAAACAGAACAATCTTTAAAGGGGTCTTGAGATATGTCATCCAGTCATTAGGGACAGTAGCCTTGGAAAGCACTCCGGCTGGTCTTACCACATGTACTGGTTGGTCTCTGCACAAGCAGTTTATCCTAAAGGCATGAACCAGGATTCTCCTTGCTCTTTGGCTTCCCTTTCACTCAAAGACCCACTTCTCTTGTTGGCCTCTTCTGTCCACTGTGACGCCTTCACCCGGAAATCCTAACCAACTCTGTAAGGTGCTAGCAAAATGCCTTGGAGCAACTATAACATTAGGTAAACAGATAGTTCTTTTCTATGATACTCTCAGCTTTTGGTATTTCAAATACCAATGGACAATTGATTAAGACAATATATTTTTGGTTCATTCCTATGTTATGCAAGCTAGGTGCCAGTGTGCCAAAGATAAAGGCTGTATTTTTTTAAAATTCTCTAAAGCCATTATATGTATCCATTTCTTATCCTTCCTTACAGCTGTCTTTCCTTTGCTCCCTTTTGTATTGACTGAAGTGTGCCTTGATAACAGGAAATAGAGGAGACATACATTTCATGGTTCTCAAAGGCACTCTAATATTCTCGGTCTCACTGTCTGTCTCTGGCTCTCTGTCTCACTGTCTATGTCTCT
>NW_004524793.1:642357-646352 GCF_000260255.1 Octodon degus
CCTGAGGCTGACAGCTTTGTGGAAGCAGCCACTTAAAGGACTGAGCTAGGCCCAGGCCCCCTAAAGGTGATTTTTGAAGGAGAAATGACCTTTATTTTCTACATCTTTATTTACTGTTGTACACAGATACAGTTCATCATACAAAAGTGAACCTACACTCAGAGCGAAGACTACTGCACTTGCATGCTCAGCACTAATCTCATGCTTTTTGTATTCATGCCAAAGTACTTTTGGTAATATTAATTGAAAGGAGACACATAGTATCTTAAAGAGAGTCATGGGAATTTATTCCATTATACAGCTGAGTAACTATACAAAACATCTGTCAGTACTGACCACACCATTGAATATTACTTCATGGCTTTAACCCAAGACATTGCATTTATCTAATCATTGACTTTACATTTACCTCCATCTATTCCAAGACAAGAAATGAAATGCCTGCTTCCAAATTACATTTCCAGCAATTTCTGATAAAGGAAGGAGATGAACTTTGAATGGAGCAATTGTTTTCTAAATGGATTTTTAAGACATGGTATATTGGGTCTTGAGTTCATTGATTTGTATTAGGCCAAAAAGCATAGCTTTAAAGAGAATCTCTGTCCAGCGGAAAGCAGTTGGAAAGAGATTGCTTGTTCCCTGAATCCAAGGCCTCAAGCCAAATTTAAAAACCTGCTCACAGAGCAAATTTCTTTTGATTCCTTAAAATAAAATTTCAAAACACCACAAGCACAAGGGTACCTTATATCTTTTGGGACATTTTAAATAGAAAAATGTATTAGTTCAGTAGATGGTTCAAAGGATTGAAAATGGGATACAAGAACTTTCACCCCTGGGTTACCATTTGATAAATGCAGCTGAGGCTTAAAGTGATCATAATTCTTTTCAGTGTGGTACACTATGATAGCCTAAGAAATACTCATAAAACTTTCATTGAAAAAGGAAGTATTCCATGGTCCTACAAAAAAATATTCAAGGATTTCTTAATTTGATTTATAAATCTCAAAAAGCAACCCATACTTTACAACATTTCTTATACTTATGAAATAAGATTTAAAATGCTATCATGCCTAATAATTGTTTTTATTATTATTGAACCATGTATACATACATAGCCTTTAACTATTTTATTCCCAGCTAAAATAACTGTAGATGATCTTCCCATCTGTTGATTCAAATACTTATTCTCCCTGAATTCTTGGCTTTAATATTATCCTGTGGGAAAAAGTTCTATGAATCACATTTTAAAAATTTAATTCTAATCCTTTAATTCAGTTCACTGTATTCTCTTTTAGTTTTCGGTAGGTAAAAAGTAAATAAGCACAAAGGAATATAGTTTTTTATACTTTTCATATTTTTAGGAATAATATTCTGCAACATTAAAAGTAATGTGTTAAGAAGTTTCTTTGAAACTCAAGTCAGTTAAAATACTCACAATATCTATTTAACTTTTTGTAGGCAAAGACCAGTTTAATTACTATATTACTTTCTATATGCTGTTGAGTTCTGGCACACCACATGCCTGCCCTACAGAATCTCATACATACCTTGCACATAGGAAGATGTGGAGAAACAGAATAGTGATCACAAGGCTGTGTTTTATTCAGAGAATCATCTCATACAGTACTTTGGCACAAAGAGAAGAGCCTATTCCTGTAGTATATGTACAAAGAAAAGTTCTTGTGCACAGATCTGCTTACTCATTTGATTTTTTAAATGTGTTTGGTTGTGACAAGGTCTCACTATGCAGCTCAGACTCTCAGTGACACTCCTGTTTCCAGCCTTCCCAGCACTGGGGTTACAGGAGTGCACCACCATGCCAAGACTCTGGCTGGCTCAGCCTGCCCTGGGCATGGGGCTGGTGTAGCATGTGGTGCCAGGGACTGAATCTAGGCTTCTGTGCTTGCCTAAAATTGCCTAAGCAGGCCCTTTAGTCTGCTGAGCTATCTTTCTGGCCCACTACTCATTTGATTTTGAATTAGAGATATTGTACTTCAAGAGCATTTTTCCATCCATCCATCTCTCTCTCTCTGAAAAACATAGAAAATTTGTTATTTAAATGGAAAATGAATTATTATTGGTCATATTCATCATAAAAGTTCTCTCAGGGGTTTACAAATGTATGGTAAATTTTAAGTTATTTGAAAGAGAATCTATCAGCTGTTATTTTAAAATTTTAAATGAAATTTGCCCAATGAGAAATTGAAAATGCATCTAAGCCTTTCCCTCATTCAGTCAATAATAAGAATTCCTCTCCTTCTTTTCTTTTTCTTTACCTATTATTCGTCTCCTTCTTCTTCTCATTTCTTATTCTCTTTATCCTCTTCTAAAAAAAAATCAAGAAACATGTTACTCTTCTGAGTTCTGCATCATTGTTTTTGGAGACAGCATGATACACACTCCACTGACTGTGAATGTAGATTCAAAACATGAAGATTCACAAGTATTCTAATATTCATAAAATATGTTCCTGAAAAGTCTAAATCAGTTATAATACTTAATAAACTTTAATTGATGGTGTTAGATTTCATGTTCATTGGTTGAGTCACAAATTTAAATATGGCAAAGTTATGGCAATCATAGACCTCTTGTGTATGATTTCAATATAGAATTCATCACTTTGCATTTTCCATGAAATATGCATCCTCAGTGACACATTACATGTGTGAAAAATGCAAATGTGGGTTAATAGTTACTATGTTTTATATAGCATCATAATTACTAAAAATAGATGATAATTACAATAATTCATTAAAATTTTCTAATTTTTATTGAATTTATATATTTACATATAATGTAGCCTACAGAAAAATGTAGGGAAATAATTTTTTATACCCCATATGTGGATTATTTTGTAGTTGTTTGTATTGAGGAACATTATTTGCATTTTAAATTAGCTTATTGACTACCTATTGCTACACTCCCTTTACATTAATCCAGGACATTTATTTAAATTCACATTTGATAGTGGAAAACAACCAATGATAATGAGTTCCTACACACTTGTGCTGCCATCTTAGGGGAGCATGTTTTCTCATAGTCAATTGCTACTCAACTCTTCTTTTACCTCCACATTCACTCACTTCATGGACCAACTGTCTTCTGCCCATCCTTCCAATTCCACGCACACACGAAGTCTCATACTCAATTCCGTGAGATAATTGTGCCCTTCATAGTTTACAGAACATTATAGGAAATGAGAACAATCACTATTCCCCCAAGAGAATTTGCTTAGTACTGAATGATAGCATTTATTGTTTTAAATCTCAGCCCCACACATAACTGTTCACCTGCATTAATTTATTTGTTTTTTTCAGTGTCTGTCCTCATGACACCAGTTCTACTGCTTCTCCTTCCTTTTCTTTTCTGCTTTTCATCTTTAAAATACCCTAAACAAACATGGAATTCTGCTTCCTATGAAGAAGAATGTAGACCTTCTTTAGTTCAGCTCTTACATGTTGTAATTCTGTCAGTGATACATTTTGCCACCACAGAGATTTCTAAACGAAGATAATGATGCCACTACATAAATTATTTCTTACTTTTTGACACTTAAATATTTAAATAGATGAACTGTAAGAGTGCTCCTATTTGTTTACCTTTATGATCACAGGTTTATTTTATAAAATCTTCTGTACACTGATTAATACATATTTTTTTCATATATTATTTTTGAAAGTACAACTTCCTTAACAAATAGATGGTAACTCTCACCCATATGTAATCAATGTTTTCTTTCAGTACTGTCAACTAAAGTAAGGGATTTACTCTTCTTTATTTTGAGCCAGGTTCTCACTCATTTATTAATCTACCCCAACTGGATTCAAACTTGTGATCCATCCAATTCAATCTTCACAAGTGCCATAATATAATCTACTTTCTTTTTTTTCTTTTTCTTTTCTTTTCTTTTTTTTTGCAGTACTTGGAATTGAAATCTTGTCCTTGCACTTGCCAAGCAAACGCTTATTCTACTGAGCTATCTCCCTGACCCCCAA
>NW_004524793.1:646452-649598 GCF_000260255.1 Octodon degus
TTTGGCAGGGGAGCTGGCTCAGGCTGACTTAATGGAGGGTCTGGTAAGGCAGGTGGAGGTGGGGATCAAAATGGGGTCCCTTGTGCCTGACTGGGTTTTCCAGAGCAGGCTCTTAAGCAACTGAGCTAATCTGCAAGCCACTACTTTCTAAAATATTAATTCCTTAGACAACAATCTGAGAATTAAGTGATGAGTGAAACAACTTGGCACTGGTTATTGTTCAGTTAAATACCATATAACATATTGTACACCTGAAATCAGTTTTCTTCCATCAACTGTACAATAATACCACCAATACAATGTTTGACAATTCACTCATTCGGATGATGACAGCCTCAATAGTTATTTTTCATAATTTCTTCAGTCCTTAGTACAATCTACACAAAGTGTCAGACACTGAGAAAATAGTAATGAATATGAAAGTCTAGAGCCTCCTTCTGGGAGCTCACTGGAAAAGGAAGGAGGTCTTAACTTGCTCATGATTTAGTTCCTCATCTATCTAGTTCCTAAAAATCTATATTTCCAGTGCCAGTGTACTTCAAATTGAACTACTGTGTTTTATGAATGTCTCCGCGAAAAAACTACATATAAATTAGTAAAAATATAGCTGTTAGGTACCCTCTGGCTTCCATGGATTAATAACTGCTCAAATAAAAGCTCTCTAAGAAACCAACACAAAATTTTGCTGATACAACACATTTGTGTTTACTATACCATGTAGAAATATTTAGTAGTGTCTCAGTTACATTTCTGTCATTGCTGGGGCAAAATACTCAACATCCAGAATTAAAGAAGGAAAGGTTTATTTATTTCACAATTTGTGGAGGTTTCAGTCCACACTCAGCTTGCTCTAAGGAGACTGGCACATGGCAGAGGAAAATAGAAAGACGCAATTAAGATGCAGAGGCTGCTAGAGATAGCTAACCTCTTTCCCCTCCTTATATTTGAGTACAAATTACCTGCCTCTTGGCAAGTGTAGCACTCACACCCATAATCTCAACACTGGATTAAGAATTATTCAGACTGCTCCATGGCTGCATGAATGCTTTGGGGGTCAACTAGACAGAAACCATAATAAGTACTGTACCAGAAAGACAATTCAGGAAAATGTATTTTTTTTTTTTTATTTTAAAGCACGGGTTGGCTAATTTGTATTTATTTATTTATCTTCAGGAATTGAACTCAAGACCTTGCACTTACCAGGCAGGTGCTTTATGCCACTGAGCTATAACTCCAGCCCCATGGGAAAGGTAATTTAAAGTGTATCTTTAAAGTCAAGAATGTGTCTGGGGGCCCTTAGAGATAGCTCAGCAGTCTGAGAGACTGCATAGGCAAGTGCAAATACTCAGTTTGATACCAAGTACCATTTGCAGTGCTGGATCTACACTCGGCATGCTGAGCCAACCACTAAGACCTGGCATGGTGGCATATGCCTGTAATTCCAGCACTGGGGAGGTTGACACAGGAGTATCACTAAGAGTCGAAGCTGCATAGTGAAACCCTGTACCAGATCACAAAAACAACAGCAACAACAAAAATAAAACAAACAAAATTGTAGCTACAATTAGACTGAGCTTTTGAGATAATATCTTGGATTAGTATGTGAGACTTAAAATTATTATTTACAAGTAAATTATTTGGGTCATTGCATACTTTTTCTAAAAGCACATATTTTGTGGAGAATGTAACTAAATGACCTTTGTTTTTCCTCAGTAGGATGGAGTCTTATGACAGAAGAATATATAGGTAGTAGCAGCATTATTTAATGCAGAAAATAGAAATCATGTCTGTTGCATCTTTAGTCTGACTCAGAAAAAGAATATATTAAAATATTTTGCAAAACCTTAGAGCTTTAACATTTTATTTATAGCAAAAATACTTACATGGCACCATACACTGTGCTATGATATAGTCAAGGAGAGTACCATATCTGTCACTATGAACATTCTTCATTGTTTGTGGTAAGAGCATTTAAAGTTGCCATGTCTAAAATACCTTATTTTAAAGTATTAAACACAACTATTAACTCTTCTCACTCTACCATGTAACCAAACACAAGTACCTCTTCCTCCTGATAGTACCGTTGCATCCATGACCAGCATCTTCCTTTCCCCTGGTCTCCCTCCCTTAGTTTCTGGTACCACTATCCTGTTTTCTACTTTGAGGAGATAAATATATCAGAGATGGTGTAATATTTGTTTACTACATTCCACATAATATGCTCTTGGTTCCTATATAAGTGTACAAAATGTTGAGGGTCTTTTCTTTCTGTTGTTGAGTAGCACATCGTTCTGTGTACACATCACAATTTTTGATCCATTCATCCACACATGGACAATGAGATTGACTCTAAAACTCATATATTATTAAATCATAAGGCACATTTGTGAAATTTTCCATTTCATTAAGATTTTATCAAACATAAATGATTTAGTTCTTAAAGCCATATTATTTTTTTCAGATGTTAATATATTACAAACCAAGAAATGACATATATCATATGATATTTTATGCTTTGTGTATGCTTCATTATTTCTTCTGCCTAAAAGGATATTTATGCACCATTCCTACCAAAGAGCTTGAATCCTCATTGCCGTCAAACTCCTGGATCTCTAATCAATATTTCCTGCTTCATCTGTAAAGGCCATTCATAAAAATTGAAGTCATTCATACAGCATACCTGTAAAATTTTCTTGCAATAACTTCCAGTTTCCAAAGTGCATTGTTGTAAATTTTGTCTGGTCAGCTCTTTAGTCATTAAGTCTACTGGGCATTGATGCCCTTGTATTCTGTATTACACACTCCATCTCTTCACCCTCTGCAATGTGACCCAGACAGGGTAGCCTGCCCAAGATTACTCAACATACTTATATTAATTTTTCTCTTTCTATGCAGTGCTCTTCTTTCATTGCATAGCCACTTACTGTTTCCTTATCCTTCAAGTCTTATAGTAGAAATGCCATTCTTAGAGAAAGTTTCTCTAGTGATTTAAGATACAATCACGTATCCCTAATCAATAACTCATTACAAAACTTTTAGAAAATTCAGAACCTCCTGAGAAAAGTATTCTGTTTCCTTTACTTCCTTCTTTCTTTTGTCTTTTCCCTCATCACAGCTGCTGCTCCTTCCCTTTGAAAAAATTCTTT
>NW_004524793.1:650500-653578 GCF_000260255.1 Octodon degus
GCATTTGGGCATTTGGGTTGTTTCCAAGATTGATCTATGACAAATTGTGTCGCCATAAAAATGGATGCACATCTATCACTGCGGAGTAATGCTTTCAGTTCTTCTGGAAAAATACCAAGGAGGGGAATAGATGACTTGAATGGTACCTTGAAACCTGTTTTTGTAGAAATCTCCACACTGATTTCTACAGAGGTTGTACCAATGCACACTCCTACCAACCATGGAGAAAGTCCTTTCTCCCCACAGCTCCACAGCATTTGTCATTGCTTTACTTCTTGATGTATTTATATTGTAAAATGAGGAAATTCCAATCAAATGTATATATTTTTAAATCCTTGATGCTCTCTTGACATAGGAAAGCAATAAGCATTAAAGGGCAAAAACCCATGCACACAAAAACCAAACAGTCTTTTAGAATAAGTAAAACTAAAAGAACTCTGTAATGTTGGAAGTTTTAGGTAATAAAAACTGATCAATGTGGCTTTACAATAAGGGTAGGTTTTGGCTTATATCCTGAGGTTTTCCCAAATGTTCTTGCACTCATGAGTGGGACAATTCAGATGTGACTAGTTCTAAGTGTATGCTGTTGGAATTAAGAGTGGATGATTACCAAGTTAGTCCACTGACTGGTTAATCATAGACATAGGTGTGTATAATGGGAAGATCCATTCTGGGTGTGGGTGACGCCATCCCAGTGGCAGGTACCATGGAAGGGATAAAAGGGGAGGAGTCTGCCTCACTGCTTGCTGCTGCTTCTTCACTACATCACTGTTCTTGCTGCCTTCTGCCCGCTATACTATGGACTGTTTCTCTTCTGCCATGCCCCTCTGCCGCACCACCATGCCTTGCAGTCATCCAACAATGAACAGATCTCTACAAATTATGAGTGACAATAAACCTTTCCTCCTTTAACTTCATCTCCTGTATTTTTTCAGAACAGTGTGAAAAACAACTACAACAGAATTTAGCTCCAGAGAAGTGGGGTCACTGCTGTACCTGACAGTGTGGCACAGGAGCCTTTGGAACTGGCTTGCATAAAATGTTTGGAAGAAGCAGCCCTGGGATGCTTTATGCTATACTAAATGAGAGATTCTGGCCAGAGGTCAGAAGACAAGAATGCTGACAAGAATACAATAGGAAAAGACCATGCTCATGATTTTTCTTCTGGAAAGGACTATATTGACTTTTAAACTCCAGGCCATGTATGTTATGCTTAGGCAGAAAGTTTGTCTGCATTTTGCTTTTATTAGATTTTATCATTTATTTATTTAATGTAGGGTCTCTCTATGCAGTTCAGAATCATAGTTATCCTCCTGTCTTAGGCTTCCCAGCACTGGGATTATGGGCGTGCACCACCACACCCAGTTTTGGGGCCAGCTCCGCATGCCCAGGGCTCTGGGGCCTGCATGCTATGACTCAGACTGCTGAACTATCTCCCCAGATTACATTTTGCTCTTGTATAGAGGCTTTTTTTTGAGAGTGAGATTAAAGGTGGTAGACTAATTAATCTTGCCAAAGAAATGTCACAGAATCATAATGTTGCAACAGAAGCATAGTTTGGTTGGGGGAGAGCTCCTACCTAGATTTATGAACAAAACACCCAACAGAATTATTTAAAGTTGCTTGAGTTTGCCCAGAGAGGAAGCTTTAGGGAAATATCACAGTCCAAATATGAAGCAGAGGAGAATGTGATTGCACAGAACGAGCAGGGCAATAGAAAAGATGGCCTGAGAACATCATAAGGAGTAGTAGGACTTCTCAGAATTTGAAAGGTGAAAACTTTGCATTGAGAAAGGATCCTCAGAGCACCATGTTCAGAACATCAGTGACCTAGACTTTTTTTTCCCTTTAAATTGGGTTCACCAAGCTCAGCAATCCAGGCAATCCACAGTGTCCAGTGATCTAAGCCCTCAGAGCCTACAGACAAGAAAGATAGAAGCCTGGTTGCTGCTCCCACTGCTGACAGACTTTGGCATCATCCATATCGTACTGGTTCCAAGTGTACTGAGAATGCAGGCACTGGGGGGTTAGGAAGGCTTCCACATATTTTCAGAAGGCCACACAGAGTGCTCCTCTGAGTGAAGTCTGTGAACCTTTGAATGTGGAACTGAAGGCAAAGGGGAGATCTCAGAATGTTGGGAAAGCCCGGCTTGCGGATGATCTAAGGAAAACTGCAAGAAGTGAGTACTGCTGGCCCGAGAGAGAAGCCATGGCCAATACAACCACCAGAAACACCATATGAGAGGAGTTCAGTCTTGCCATAGACTGCCCCAGATGCCCTACATGGAAGTGCAGGATGTAATGTTTGCCAGCGCTGGATTTTGGCCCTGTTTTATTCCAATTCCTTACTCATCTCCTCCTTTTAATTCTTAAAATAGAAATGTCTCTTTTGTATCATTATATGTTTGAAGTGCTTAAGTTTGTTTTTATTTGTGGAGGGCCTCATAGCTAAGAATCCCAGAAAAGACCTTAGACTTTGAAAACTCTTACACATGAACAAACCACCTGTTGCATAAATGGATACACACAGATCTTTTGGCGGCCAGGGTGGTAACATCATGTCTTGCATCTTGATGTTCCCAGACCTTCCTGTACTCACAGGTGGAGCATTTCAGAGATGGCTGGTTCTAGGAGGTGTGATGCTGAGATTTAGGTGTGTGGTTACTAAATTAGTCCACTGTTTGTCTAAGCATAGTTCTGAATGTGGATAATGAGAAGACCTGGATGTGGCTGACACCAACCACCAGGGGGGCAGCACAAGTAAGATAAAAGGGAGAAGCTTCTACCTTGCCTGCACTTGCTTCTCCCCTACTTCGCTGCTGTGCTGCCTCCTTCCTGGCATCAACTGGACTATTTGCTGAGACACAACACTCTGCTTTGCAGCTAGCCAGTGACCAACTGAAGCCTCCACAGTCTGTGAGGTACTGTCAACCTTTCTTCCTTTAACTTTGGGAGTCAATCTTTCATCTCAACAGTGAGAGAAGAATCTAATAATTTTTGAATAGGATCAGAGTGAAGGAGGCAAGGGAGGATTCAGAAGAAAAGAACAAAGGTCAGAGAGACAGTTCAGTGGACTAA
>NW_004524793.1:653678-667205 GCF_000260255.1 Octodon degus
GAGGATTCAGAAGAAAAGAACAAAGGTCAGAGAGACAGTTCAGTGGACTAAGTGCTTGCCTAGGCAGGTGCAGGGACCGGAGTTTGATTCTCAGCACCACATGCCGCTCCAGCCCCACCCCAGGGTGTGTTGAGCACAACACTGAGATCATTCATGATGGCGCACACCTGTAATCCCAGCACTAGGGAGGCTGAAAAGATGGAGATCACTGTGAGTCCAAGATGTGTAGTAAGACCCTGTACCAAATACTTAAGAAAAAGAAGGGTAAAATAAAAACCCAACCTCATACCATTCTGTAAATGTTGAGTATGATAGGAGGAACAGATTAGCTAAAGGACTCTCATTTTGATTCAAAGATGAGAATAAAGTGAAGCTGAAACAGCTCAGGGGGAAGTAAAGAAAGCTTTTTAGAAAATCAAGAACTCAGTTGAAGTAACGACCAGATAGCATATTAGAGGGCAAAATTATTCTTGATCTAGAAAAGTGACATGACATCAGAAGTGAAGAAAGATGGAAGGAATGAATGTAGATGTCATTAGTCACCTGAGTGATGACCAACAAATATATGAAGACAGACACAAAGTCATATGCTAAGAAAGATTATGCCTGAGGACAAAACTTGAGGGGAGAAGGTCTGAAGTAAGAGTTGATAATAATGGAAATTGCTTATCAAGAATAAGTTAAAGGAATAATCATTTCTAACATGGCTTATGTCATGCTCATTGATATTCCACTGGACTAAGAAATCAATTTCAAGGCCAACCATGGAATAGACCAACACACATGTGGTATAGGGAAAGCCAGCAAATGTATTATATATCAACATCTATATATCTATATCTAATCTATATCTACCAATTTATATAACTGCTTCAGATATAAAAATAATTAGAAAGAATATATCACATTAAATAGAAACATGTGAGATTTAATGCTAGTCTCAGTTATACCAAACTGAACTGGAAAATGTGTTAAAGACAAAATAAGAATATTGTATGTAGTGGAAAGGAAAGATTGAGGCCTCTCAGAGGTTTACGTTGGATGACAGTTTATGAACATATTTGCGATAGCCAACTGCACAGCAATGGAAAGGTCTAGAACGTGATCATGAGAGAACGTGACTGAAGTAGGAATATGAGGAGAATTACTTTGAACTGTGGACAGAGAGGATTCATGTACCTAGGATTAAAAGCTTCCACCATATGTACATTGAAAACATCTAGCTTTTTCACAAGAAAAGTCAGTGAATTTTCAGTATGTCAGTGGGGAAATAAAACAATTCTCCTAAACATTAAAATAGGGAGCAGAAAAAAAACCTGTCGATGTTATTCTGTTATTCACCCTACATGAAAAGTAGATCAAATTTAAGTGTGTTTCCCCTTTGATTACTTTCCACCTAAATAACATAAAGTAAGTGTGGCCTAAAATACATGTAAAGGTGCACACTGGAAGGATTGACCTGAGCAATGTGTCCAAGGTAAGGCTTATGCTGCTTTAAGCAGGATGTACATGTTTTTAACTCAAGGGCCCCCGACACAGACGACTGTTATAGACATGGCTAAGCTGAGCCTATTTACTAGGAGGAAATCTGCTTTGTAGCGGGTCTAGTATGAGTTCATCATAGTACTGTTGAACGTACTCAGGAAATTAATATGCATTTTAGTGCATTTCTTAGTGTTTTTGCTGCTTTTTAAAGTTATTTTATATAAAAAATGAATTTTCAGTTTCCAGAGTTCTTTTAAGACTTACTCAAATGCTGTTTTATATGTCTTGGAGAACTTTGAAAGCCCTGTCCAAACCTACTGCTGTTTAGGCAGGTTTTGAGTTTTTAGCCTTGCAAATTACAGAATTTTTTTTTCTTTAGAAAAGAAAACTTTAATAATATTAAAACTGATGGATACTGGCCGAGTTCCACTGAATTTTTTTTTTTTTTTTTTTTGTGGAACCAGAGATTGAATTCAGGCCCTTGCGCTTGCCAGGCAAGTGCTTATTCTGCTGAGCTATCTCCCTGGCCCCTCCACTGAATTTTATAAAAGTTCTTTAAATTACTTGTCACACATACTGATCAAAAAACTTAAATGTATTAATGTAAAATGAACTCTAATTAAGCTTGGCAAAAATACCAGGAATTGATGGTTTAAAATCATTTATTAATTTCTCCATTGTTTCTCTAGTTTGGGCATCTGGGCGTGGATTACATGGGTTTTGTACTCCAAAGTCTCTCACATGGCTACACTCGAGGTCCTAGGAAGATTCTGTAGTATCAAGATTCTGTAGTATCATCTGATGATGGAGAGACAGATTCAATATCAAGTTTATTTGCTAGTTGCTTCCATTCACTTCCTAAATATTATTAGTTCAGGATCTCAGTTCTTCTCTGAGTCTTAGTCAAAGGTATCTTTCATTCTTCACCAGGAGGGGTTCTCCCCAGTGAAGCTTTATTTCATTATGTAAACTACTAAAGCAAAATTCTGCTAAAAATTAAAAAAAAAATTCAGGCTAGTGAGATAGCTCAGTGAACTAAGCATCTGCTCTGACAAAAGCAAGGACCAGGGTTGGACCCCCATTCTCGCAACCCTTTGGTGCTGAGCCAGTCAGTGAGTCCTAGCATGGCAGTGGAATCCACAGCTGTAATCCTAGCACTGGGGAGGCTGAAAATAGGAGGATCATTATGAGTCTGAGCTGTGTAGTGAGACCCTATATCAAATACATCAATGGAAAAAATCATAAGCTTTTGATTATTCAAACATAGAGCTAATATCCTTCTCATTTGTTATAGATTTTGTTTATGGAAAGTATGTCATATGTTCATAGATACTGTAAGCAGGAGGGGCGATTAGACAAGAACCTGAATACCAAGAGAAATGGACTTTTAGGGATGGCTTTGGAAGTCTGACCAGCACAGCAGTCTTCTCATGTATGGAAATGTACTGTCCTTCACCTGCATTCAGAGGAACAAGCACTCAAGGTTTTTTTCATATAGACTTATAAAAGTAAGTTTCTTTTTTAAAAAAACATGTTATGGGACATTGGTTAGTAACAATCAATTATGTACTCCACTGATGTCTATCTGCCTTTGAGTTATGCCTTCTGGGTTCCAAAAAAATAAATGCCTAATAATGATTCTCACTTAGTGATAAGATGATTCATGAATACCTTTATGTTAATAACACTAACAGTGATTTATCAGATTTAAACTTTTATATGATTTTAGAACAGGTAACTCAAAAATAAACAAGCAGCTGTCATACAATGAGATGCTTTTGCTATTCTGGGAAGTCTATTAAACAACAGCTTTTCAATTTTAATTCGCTTCCCTGAACTGCCTTCTTTTTCCACATAGTCCTATAACGACATTAATCCAATTTCTACAATAATTTCTCTTATAACTATTTCTACTGCAAATAGTAAGAATATCAAAACAATCATTTAATAGGATCTGACTCAGATTCAGTCATTTTAAATATAATACCTCACTTAATTTATTACATTAATCCACAATTGTAAGGTGAAGGTTTTAATTAACTAAAGAAAAGTGTAACTGCCAGCTCAGGTTGGAACAAATGACTTTGAAACAACTTTTGTGTACTGGAAAGTTACTTACTCTTCTACTCTAAAATCCTTAAGATATGGCATTAAAGGTAAATGCAGAGAATAATTACAATAAAGTACCTCTGGTAAAGCACCATTCATATGAATAACTCTGAGTACTTTGTATTTCATTACCTCATTAATCTTTGTGGTATCCTACTGAGTGAATGTGGCAAGGATTTTATTTCATTTTTATGGATTTCTTTTTTTAACTTGAAGCAAGAACTTTAGCTTCCAGGTGCTTTCTCTATAGTATATCAATGACTGTCTACGCTAAAATGTTTAAGGCTTAGATATTCCATTCCGAAAAACTGTAGCAATTTATTAAATTATTCTTTTAGCTAATACTTGTTGAGTGAAAATATAAATTATATAATCATTTAACCAAATGAACCTAAAGAATCCCACAATCTAAAAAGGGCCTTAAATGTTAGGGTGAGTACTTTTAATGGAAATGGTCAATGTTGAGAGTCCAACAAGGATTTGAATTGAGGGTGACATAATATAAATTGATTTATGACATTATAAGTAGTTTTCATGAAGTAGAAATGCTTTGGTTTTAGTTTGCTTTTCCTATATTAGGGCAATATGAATATAGATCACTACAAAGCAAAGCAATTTACTTTGTTCTTATGATAAAATGCATACATTAGATTTTTTAAAATTTTATTTTGTGTAACTATTCTTTCATGGTTTCTAATTATTCTTCATGCATATGTTAGCCTGCTAATTTTCCAACACCACACTTAAACTATCAATAATTATTTGTTCTGGTTCCACTCAGACTGATTTCCCTTAAAGGTTGATAAACAGCTATCATTTTCAATTCTTTTCTTATAAATACTCCTCCAAGAGTACACTACCATTCTACTCTATGACATTTTGTTACTCTATTCCTCACAGGTATTTAGAAAGAAAACCACTATGCTGTTTAAGTGAAGTGTATATGCTTTTATGTGTATAAATATTTAATTTCCTCCTATATTCAATGAATGTTTTAAAATTAAAGCTTGTAATTTTTATTACTGTGAAGTTTTTGCTTTTTTTAAATCTTTTTTTTCAGAACCGGAGATTGAACTCAGGCCCTTGCACTTGCCAGGCAAGTGCTTATTCTAATGAGCTATCTCACCCTGGCCCCATTTTGCACTTTTTTTTGTTTGTTTAAAGATTTCCTATTATTGCCTATTTTACTACATGAAAAAACAGTTTCTTGTCTCTGAAATTTTCAATTTCTTAATTTTTTCTTTCTAGATTCTAAAAGGTTTCCTCAACTTACACATTACAACTGTCAGTATTCCTCATTTTTCAGATATTATTTCTTCTTCTGTCATTTCATCCTACGTCATGTAATTATTCCTTTTTCTATAAATTCAAAATATAGTTTTCCTAATATTCACAATAGATATAGTTGTCCCCTCCATCTTGAAAATACTGAACTAATGCCAGTTAAATTGCTCAGCAGATTAGAGCACCTGCTTAGGCAGACGCAGGGGCCTAGAGTTAGATTCCCTGGCCTGCCCTGCCATCCCCACCCTCCGGGGCACCCTGAGACTGCAATTGAGACTCCGCATGGTGGCACAAGCCTGTAATCCCAGCACTTGGGAGGCTGTAAACAGGAGAATCACTATGAGTCTGTTCTACGCAGTGAGGCCTTGGAGACCCTGTAGAACCTGTCCTAAAGACAAAAAAGAAAAGAAAAGAATGAAAGAAAGAAAATACTGAACTAGGATCAGTGAATAGGTTTCTTCTATATATTGCAAGATGTCTTCATGTATATGGTGGTTTTGGACTGTTATGACATGTATCTAGATATTCCTCCAAAGGCTCATGCAGTCAAAAGTGGGAATTTTGGGAAGGTGCTGACTCTAGTGTGTGTCCTGCTGTAGCCAAGAATGTGATGCTAGAATTAAGGGATTGAATGCTACACTGCCTGGGTATCCTTGACAAATACTAGGGAGAGAGAGGCTGTTGCTTGTTGCTGCCTTCTGTCTTCTGTCTGCTGTGAACTACTTCTCCTCTGCCATTCCAACTATGAACCAGCCAAGTATGAACTCAAACTTGGATCCAGCCAATTATGAACTCACACTTCTACAAATATTGTGAACTAAAATAAACCCTTACTACTTTAACTTGAGGTGTTAGATATTTCACCTTAGCAATGAGAAAAGTAACAAAAACATGGACGACTCATCCATTTCTCCCCCTTTTATAGTGTATGTGTTTTTAGGGAAAGGTCTACAGGGTGTTCAGTGTCTCACTAGTAGATTGGACTTGTAGTGATCTGCCTGATTACAGTCTTCCAAGAGCTGGGATTACAGGCGCGTGCCACCATGCCCAGTCTTACCATTTCTCATGGCGAGTGAGAATTTTAGGCTTTAGAGTTTACCGAGAGTGAGCTGTCAGAACTTTTTATTATGATTTGTCTCCAAAGCATACCATTGAAGTTATGTGGAGAAGTTTTCACCTATACAGGTAAATTATTTTTCTAAAGATTTTTGACTCAAATTTTTGGGTGATGATTTTAAGAAAAACAATTCTGTAAATTTTTGTTTTGTAATTGGACTACCATTGGTGAGGAAGGAGTGAATACATTGTCACATCTAGCTATACTAAATGCTTTTCTTTTCCATCTACTTTGAAAAGTTATCTATCCTGTCATTTCATTCCTGGAATTCAGAGTAAGGTAATATTCTTTGTTACCATTTATACCTAACCTATCCCACTGGTATTTCTCAACTTCTTTTTTTTATTTCAGAGTTCATTTTTCTTCAATTTTTTTTTACTTCCAGAGAATTTTAGATTTCTTATTCACTCATCATTTATTATATACTTACTGATTGATGAATGCATTTTCTATTTTGCCATATTAATTTTTTTAAATATGTATTGCATTTTATTATTATAATTTAAAAACATAAGATATGTCGTACTTAAAATGCATTTTCTATTATTTATTATACAATGTTTTGTATTATTTTTATTTCGTGAACACTGCTCTGTTTCAAAACATTTAAAATTATAACTAAATAAATTAAATGGAAATACTTGACATGTTAAATGAATGTGTTATCTTACTGATAGAATAATTTTAGTATATTGCTAAATGAGAGAGAATACAAACAGTACAGTTCTCATTTTTATTAGCAGATGTTTATACTACATAATGATTACATTTTTCATATGAGTTGCTGCATATACATAATAAAACCTAATTCTTTTTAATTCTCTCTCCTCTCCCCTCCCCTCTTCCAATACCCATTTCTTTGCCATGTTCCCATTTTCAAAAACTCTATCTTGCTTTTTCCTATACATTTGGGTCATGTTTGCTTGGTGCAGATCAGGAAAGTTAAAGAAAAATGCAAGAAAGTTCCATTTAAGATAGAGGCACATGATTGAAAACCAAATATAGGGCTGGCCAAATAACTCAGCAGATTGAAGTGCCTGTCTAGGCAGACACAAGGGCTGGGAGTTCAATTCCCACTTTGCCATGCTGGCTCTGCCCCTGGGACATGCTGAGAAGGAGATTGAGACTAGGTGTGATGGCTCATGCCTGTAATCCCAGCATATGGGAGGCTGTAAACAGGAGGATCACTATGAGTCTCATCTATGCAGTGAGACCCTGTAGACCGTGTCCTAAATAAAAAAAAAGAAAGAAGGAAAAGAAAAGAAAATGAAAAAAACTACAGAAAGAAAAAGAAAACAAAATAGAATAATAGTTATTGTTTCATACAACATTCTAAAAGTGAATAAATCTATAAGTACAAGTTCATAAATCATTGTACTCAATTGTGAATTACAGTTATAAGAACACACAAATTGTCCCACATGCAGTCGTTTATTTTTGGTATGAAATATGTTGTGCTGCTTTCTGCTCCAAAGTCTGTGGTCTCCAGTAGAAACTGGAAGGCTCCTTCACTTGTCAGGATGGTGACACAAGCTTCTGTCTTCTTGTCTGTTTCATGCCCTCAGTGCTCTGACCTCTTCATGCATTCTCTACACAGGTTATTGCAGACATCTTTACATCCAGTGCTTGAGTTCCAGAGAAATATAGAAGAAAGATAATGTAGAAATGAGGATAGAACCTCTGGGCTCTTCATCACCCAGTTTGTACCATGTACTGTGTTTGAAGAATCCTAAGGTTTCATTTTCTATTAGGAAGTATTAGTTATGAAGTAAAATGGTCATAGAGGAAAGAGTTGCAAACTATGGAAAATACAATCCACCCCACCGTTAGCTTATATAACTATACAGATACAGAATAAGAATGCTCCCCGCAGCATGTAGTATACTTCCATCTTGACTTCCTATTCATTGTCAGGTGGTGACAATTCTAGTGATTTTCTAGTAGTCAGTTATTTGATTTTTTGTGCTCCTGCAAGTTTTGCTTATATTCCTCAATGATTTTTGTCCTGTCCTGTTTTGGAATGACATGTGCATCAAATGATATTACAATTATTATATTGTCTTTCTTAGTCAAGAAGTGAGAGAACGATATATTATTATATTTTTTGTTAGTATGAAAACTAAAGCTCTAGTGATATATTACAACTCAACCAACTTGGTGCAAATTAAAAACAATGCAATATCAAGTGTTTTAAAGGAAGCAAATATTGGAGATACATTTATTTCCAAAGTGGTAAAATTACATATGCAAGTAGTACAGCAATTTCTAGTGATATTCAAATGACCTACACCAAAAAATGTGCACACATTATAAATGCATAAAATATTCTCAAAAGCATTACTCACAATGTTGGAAATAAAACAGATCTCTGTTTTATTAGAATGCATAAATTAATCATTTTATATTCACAAATTGAATGAAATATTTTAATATTGGCATGATAGTGTGTTTATTTGTGTATCTGACTGATTCAAAACATTATCATTGGCAATAAACTTCATGCAGTGAAAGAAGCCAGACAAGCAAAGGAAAACAAGAAGAAGAAAAGAAAAAGGATATAATATGTTTATACAAAACCAACTGACTAAGACTATTGATGTGTGGTAAATTAACATCAAAAAGTGCTTTTGAAATTTGCATGAATTCAGGTTTTTTTTCATAACTTTATAGGACATGCCCTTTTAGCAGTACCTAAGCACTTTTCAATGTAATCACATCGAAGAGTGAGATGAATTGAATACTCCAGAATTGTTTTTCAGAACCTTGTCAAAGCCAAGGTAATTTTATTAAAGATCTGAATGCCACACTATGCTCCCTAGATCAGTTATCAATACAATGAATAATGTCATAAGGCTTCAACATATTGTATTTCTCCTACAGTGCCATCAGTGGTGACATTTTTATATACACTAGAGTAGTACATGGGAGAAGTGCCCATAAATTCTCATTATTGGTTAATGAAATCAGTGCTCATATGGTGCTGTATTCTATGTGCATAAAACAGAGAAATGTATCTTTGGATTTGGAAGAGTGTGTGCAACATGCCAGCAACCCTAACTTATGCCTATTGTTAGCAATATAACCAAATTTTGTTGGCTAGAATATTATTGTGGCTAGAAGAAGATGTCAGAAGTCCATGAAATTTTTTAAGTATGTAGGTTGTTTCTCACCTAGCAACATTTCTTTGCAGTTTACATTAGAGTTGTATTTGAATGTGGCATTTTTGCCTGATATTTCCTTCTTTCAAAGAAAGTGATTTTCTTTCTCCACCTAATAACATTCTCATTGGCATTTACTCTTTCCAGTCTCACCTCAGTTCATTAATTGTAATTTATGAATAGTGCAAGCTCCTTGGGTTTTTTTTCCTCAAAAACAAGACTAATTCATTAATAGTAAATAGAAACAAAACCTCCACTGATGAATTCACCTATTCTCTCATTCATCTGCTCTTGTTTCTTTCCATTCTGTTTGCCTAAATGTTCACTCACTTATTGAGATATTAAATTCCCATGTTCCCCATTCTTAACTTTTTTGCAAAACATTGCTTGCCTTTGAAACTAATGGAGTTTTTCTTTTTATTGTCTAGACAAGTGATCACACATTTTTATTAAAATGGACCTCATTCAAAAAGTAGACCCTTGTTACTCTTATTGTATTACATTGTTTTCTATTTTAACACTTTTATGGCTATTTCTTGCCATTTTGATTATCTTTCTGTACCTCACTCTGGGCTTCTCCTTCCTACCTGTGTGCTCATTCCAAAATGTCCAGTTTCCTGACGTATAATTCAGTAATCACCTCTAAGCTACTAACTGCTGCATCTAAATTATCTCCAGATATTTTCATGGGCTTAAGCCTGATATTAACTGTTTCATCCACTTTGGTGCATTAGCATATCCCTGTATCAGCTGTCATCTTTTGCTAATCAATTTTTGTATCTGTATGTTCATTGCCACAATTTTTATGTTGCAAAACATTTTGACCATTATTCATAAATTAATTGTTCTTCCTTTTTAGTCACACCCCATTTTCTATTATTAGGACTGGAAATTTTTAACTCTGAAATATATCATGGTAAGTAGATTGTATTTTGTATTCAAAACTCTGTTATTTTCTACTACACTGAATGAAACAGTAAACTCACTTCAATTAAAAGACTTTGCTTGAATGAAAAGCATTGATTAGTAAACCCATTTCCGCTGGTAAAATCTAAACATCCAGAGACTCTTCTCCAGCTATTTTAATATACTTTCTCACTGTTTGTGCTAAAGAAATCTTCCCACCTTCGTATCCTAATCTGCCTTACCACTGCTTGAAGAAAATGCTTAAGAAGATTAAACTTGTCTGAGTTTATTTGAATGAAGAACACTCACAGATCCAGTGTATTTCTTATTTTTATTTTTTAAAGAGTGTAAATTAGAATTAATATACAAAAATTACAAGTTATACAGAATTTCATTTAATAAAGTAATATGAATTTCACAGTATTTATTTTAATACATAGTGCTGTCTTCCAACCCGTTATTCATATTGCCAGATATATGCATATAGAATTGAAAAATGAAAGAAAGGTATAAGAAATTAATAAAAGAAAAAGTATAAACAATTGAAAAATGGAGACAAAACAAATTAATCATTATCTGCTTGTTTCCATAGACCAGTAGAAATACACAGTACAGTAGTCCAAACCAAAAGCTTACATACATAGAGGAATCTTTCCCTCATATCCTCTCCTGTCCTTCTCCTCCACTCAGTAACTCTTCTCCTTTTTTTTGAGGAGGAAATCCTAGTTTTTATTAAAGCACTACACATACACTCCATAACTTGCTGGATTTCTTTTTTTTCCATAATTTCATTGAGAAACAAATAGCAATGAGAGAGTTTCAAACCAAATTGGTAGGATGGTTTCAATAATTAACACAGTGCATATGTTCTTCTAGTGACTAATTGCTGCACAAAATGCGGACATGATATCCTATTTACAAACACTATTAGAGCAAATCCCTCTATTCATTAGGAGAATTAACTATATATCTATTCTAACCATTTTGAATATACAGATACAAAATGGACATTCATCTGTATCCTTTTTTTGTTAAGTTCCGTTATTTGAATACTATAGGTGTGTTAACTCAGCAAAATAGTCTAAAAGAGTCCAGTAGTCCATAATAGTATTGGGTCTTCCGCTTCACTGTCAATGTCAGAAATTGTTGACCTGAGTCCGCTACAGCTCAACATAACGGCATGACTTTACTTCCTATACTTCGTTTTTATACCATTCTGCTGGATGGTTAAGACCAAGGTAAAGTAAGACCTATGCAACAAGAGTTGTAGCTTTTGGGTCTGATAAGGTCAGTGAAATCTCCTCAGGATTTATGCTGAGATCCTGTACCTCAGATTGTAGAACCTTTGTCAGTGTCAGCCATGTGAATGAGTCACAGCCCTTGCTTGGCCAATGTGCTCTCTGTGAAAGCCTGAGAGAATGTTTTCTATCCATGTGACTCTCCTTAGGCACACTCTACATCATCGATCACTTTCCACTTTGGCCCCATAATCTCCTTGATCAGAAAATTTGGGACACTACTGAGTCACATGGCATTACAGTACAAGTTCTCCTATATCCTGAGTCTTAATTGACCTTAGAAGGCTAGGACGAAAATGTTGGCTTTCTTTGTGGACCTCCTTTTTCTCTAATTTTGGTCTGCAAACTTAGGTGGTTAACCCTCCAGAAGACAAGCTTATTGTTACTACCTACAACCTAGGCTGTTAAGCGTAACCTCACTATCTGTCTGAATAGCAAACATCTTAGGCATAACATGGAACAGATATTTTTCGTCAAGTATTGATATGTTGAACTTTAAATCCTAAAGAATATTATGAAAAAACATTTAAAAATTAGAATATATTTTAAAAATAGGAATAAATAATTATATAATTCTTATGCTTACACATAAGTCCAAAAATCTAACCATATACAACCTTGAAGCAGGACAGTCCCACAACATTGCTTTTCCTGTATCTTGCCTCCATTCACCACCTGCTTCTTTTTGAACAACAATCTACCCAAGAGACAGCACAACAGCAACTGGTATGTCATGAGAAGCAGCCCATATTCAGAAGACCAGAATGACCAGCACTCCAAACATAAAACTACTATTACAGATTACCATCTTCAGTGCAGTTGCTTAGTTCACAGGTATCAGTATATATAGTTAGTCAGGGTGAGAATCTTTCCAATTAACTGCTAGATTCAAAAATCTTCTAGATATTCTAAGGATCATTGCATTGTCGATCTTCTACATATAACTATATGGCTTGTCACTGTCATGTTTCTTAGCTCTTCTCCTTTCCATCTTTTAATTAGTCTTCAAGTTCCTGCTTTCTTTTACTTGTACTATACCTTTCTATTTGTATTTCTTCTTTTGATTTCTAATACTAGGGAAACTATATGATTTATTTTACTTATCAGTATATCTTCAAGTGGCATCCACTTCAATATAAAGACTTCAAGTTTATCATTCTTTATAGCTGAGTAATAGTCCATTGTGTAAAAATACCACATCTTTTTCAACCATTCCTCAGGTGATGGGTATCTTGGTTGTTTCCAAGATTTCGCTATCACAAATTGTGCTGATATAAACATAGGCACACATAGATCCCTGTGATATGACATTTTGAGGTCCTCTGGGAGAAGTCCCAGAAGAGAAATAGCTGGTTTAAATGGAATGTCCAGTCCAACTTTTCTAAGAGTCTCCACACTGATTTCCATAATGGTTGCACCAGTCTACATTCCCACCAACAGTGGAAAAGAATTCCTTTACCCACAGCCTATCCAACATTTGTTGTTGGGTGAATTCTTTATGATAGACATTACTTCTGGTGTGAGATGATATCTCAATATTGTTTTAATTTGCATTTCACGGATGGTTAGTGATGTGGAGCATTTTTTCATACATTTATTCACTTCTTTAATTTCATCATCTGAGAAGTGTGTGTTCATTTCAGATGCCCATTTCTGGACTGGACTGGGTCTTTAAATTTTGGGGCCCTAGTGTTTTTTATTTCTTTATAAATTCCAGACAGCAGAACTTTGTCTGAGTACCTATTTGTCATGATTTTTACCAAATTTGTGGGTTTCCTTCTTACTTTGTTGGTAATTTCTTTTGACGTGAAAAAACTTCTCAGTGAGAGCAGGTCCCAGTTGTTAATTCTTTCAAGTGTTTCCATGTGATTTGATTGTTTCACGAACACTTTGCCTACCCCTATATCTTCAAGAGTTCCTCCTACTTTCTCTTCCAGGATATTTAGTGTCTCTGCATGAATGTTTAGATCATTAATCCATTTTGACTTAAGCTTAGTTCATGGTGATATACCTGGGTCAAGTTTTAGTATTCAGCATGTAGAGAGCCAGTTTTTCCAGCACCATTTGTTAAAGAGGCTATCTTTCAGGGCCAGGAAGATAGCTCAGTAGAATAAAGTGCTTGCTTGGAGAGTGCATGGTCCTGAGTTCAATCCCCAGTACCGCCAAAAAA
>NW_004524793.1:667510-668510 GCF_000260255.1 Octodon degus
TTTGCTATTCTAGGTCTTTTCTGGCTCCAAATAAATTTTAGCAATGATTTCTCTAAGTCTCTGAGGTGTGTTGGTGGTAGTCTGATAGGAATTGCATTAAAACTGTACAGCAATTTTGGGAGTTTGGCCATCTTCACAATGTTGGTTCTTCCTATCCAGGAGCATGGAATATCTTTCCATTTTCTGAAATCCTCTATGATCTCTTTTTTACTAGTACTGTAATTTTCCTCGAAAAGATCTTTGACTTCTTTAGTTAGATTAATTGCAAGGTATTTCATTTTCTTCGGTGCTATTGTAAAAGGTATTGTTACTATAATTTCCCTCTCAGTGTGTTTGTTGTCTGTGTAGAGGAATGCTATTGACTTTTGGGTATCGACTTTACAACCTGCTATGGTGCTGAATTTCTGTATTAATTCTAGTAGCTTCTTGGTGGAGTTTATTGGGTATTCCAAGTAAAATATCATGTCTTTTGCAAATTATGATAATTTAAATTCTTCTTTAGCTATTTTTATTCCTTCTATTTCTTTCTCTTGTCTAATGGCTGTATCTGATGATTCCTGAACCATATTGAACAGGAGTGGTGATAGAGTACATTCTTGTCTTGTACCAGATCTAAGAGTAAAAGATTTCAGTTTTTCCCCATTTAGGATTATTTTTGCCATTGGGTTTTGGTAAATGGCTTTTACCAGATAGAAGTAGAAGCCATCTATTCCACTTTTCTGTAGGACTTTGAACATGCATGACTGTTGGACTTTGACAAAAGCCTTTTCTGCATCAATGGACATGATCATGTGGTTCAATCCCTGGTACAGGTAAAAAAAAAAAAAAAGAGGCTATCTTTCTTCCCGGGAGTATGTTTGTCCTTTTTGTCAAAGATATGGTAGTTGATTGTGCTTGTAGGGGCTTCAGCATCTTCTAATGTATTCCACTGATCCTCAGGTCTATTTTGTTGCCAATACCATGCTGATTTTATTACAGTAGCCTTGTATAATTTCAAGTC
>NW_004524793.1:668977-672607 GCF_000260255.1 Octodon degus
CCTTGCATCCCTGGGATGAATCCTACTTAGTCATGGTGTATGATCTTCTTGATGATTTGGTGTATTCTATTTGCTCGGATTTTATTGAGGATTTTGGCCTCTATGTTCATGAGGGAGATTGACCTGTAGTTCTCTTTCTTAGTTGTATCTTTCCCTGGTTTTGTTATCAGCGTAATACTTGCCTCCAGGAATGATTTTGGGAGGATTGCTTCCTTTTCAATTGCATTGAAGAGCTTGAAGAGTATCAGGACTACATCGTCTGTAAATTTCTTGTATAATTCAGCTGTGATTTCATCCAGACCTGGACTGTTCTTTGTCAGTAGGTTTTTAATTATATCTAGTATTTCATTGGCTGTTATTGGGCTATTGAGAGTGGTTATATCTGTTCAATTCAGTTGTGGCAATTTGTACCTTTCTAGGAATCTGTCCATTCCTTCTGTGTCTTCTATTCTGTGAGAGTAAAGATTCTCAAAGTAGCTATTGACAATCTTCTGAATTTCTACCTGGTCTGTGGTCATTACACCTTCATTCCTTATTACTTGTACTTGAATTTTTTCTTTCCTATTTTTGATGAGGTTAGCTAGGATCTTACCAATTTTATTTAATCTTTCAAAGAACCAGATTTTTGCTTTTCTAATTCTTTGAATTGTTTTCTTTGTCTCAATTGAATTAATTTCTGCTCTAATCTTTATGATTTCCTCCCATCTTTGGGTTCTGTATTTGGTTTGCTTTTCCTTTTCTAGTTGTTGAAGGTGCAGCATTAGGGTAATTATTTGTTCTCGTTCTGTTTTCCTAATGTGTGAGTTCACAGCTATGAATTTCCCTCTGAGAGCTTTCATCATATCACATAAATTTCGATAAGTTGTGCTTGAATTTTCATTGAATTGTAGATATTGTTGAATTTCTGGTTTAATTTCATCTGTGAACCATTGGTGGCTGAGTAGGGTGCCATTTAATTTCCATATATTTAGGTTTTTTTGTGGTTTCTTTTGTCATTTATTTCCAGTTTTATTGCACTATGTTCACACAATGTGCATGGGATAATTTCTGTTTTCTTACATATACTTAAGCATGACCTATGGACCAGCATGTGGTCTATTTTAGAAAATGATCCTTGTGCAGCTGAGAAAAAATATGTATTCATCTGTGTTTGGTTGGAACCCTATGCATATGTCCACCAAGTCCCTTTGCTTCATGCTCTGCTTATGTTCTGTTATTTCTTTGCTAAGTTTTTGTCTGTTGGTCCTATTTTTGGGGATAAAGGAGTGTTAAGATCTGCTGTTAAGATTATGGTTGTGGATATTAGAATTTTTTGTCCATTAAGATTTGCTTTATATAGTTGGGTGCTCCTGGGTTTGTTGCATACTTATTCATGAGTATTATCTTTTCCTCTTGAATTTTTCCTCTAACCAGTATAGAGTGATGTTCTTTATTTCGCTTGATCTTTCTTGGTTTGAAGTTGAGAATGTCTGAGAATAGGATTGTTACCCCTGCTTTTTTCTGACATGCTGAAGTGTGTATTGTTATGTTCCATCCTTTGACTTTCAGCCTATGAATTCCATTATTAGTTAAATGTGTTTCTTTCATACAGCATATTGTTGAATTTTGTTTCCTAGTCTGCTGTGCCAGTCTATTTCTCTTAATTGGTGAATTGAGTCCACTTACATTGATGGTTATAATTAAGTGCATTGAATTATTATTGACATGTTATTTACCTGTTGTCATTTACTCCTTTTTCTCCTGTGTTTAATTGCTTTCCCTATTTAGGTGGTTCCTTCTGATCTCATTCATGAAATTCTGATCATTTTGCTCCCTCTCTAGAACATCTTTCAGTTGCATGTGTAGGGTTGGCTTTGTCATCATGAAATTCTTTAGTTGTTCTTTGTCATAGAAGTGTTTCACTTCTCCATCAAACTTGAAAGGGAGTTTTGCAGAATATAGTAGTCTGGATTGGAATTGGTTTTCATAGAGTACTTGAAGGACTCTGCTCTATTCTCTTCTTGCCTTCATGGTTTGTGAAGAGAATTTGGCCATAATTCTGATGGGTTTTCCTTTGAATGTGATCTGCATCTTTTCTCTAGCTTCTTTCAGTATATTATTCTTGTGCTGACTTTCTGGGATCTTGACTATTATATGTCTCGGTGTGTTTTTCATTGGGTTGAGGCTGCTTGGCGTTCTGTATGCTTCAGTTACCTGAATGTCAGATTGTTTCCTCATATTTGGGAAGTTTTCTGCTGTTACTCTTGCCCATATTTTTTTAATGTCATTTAGTGGCTTCTAGTATATTATTCTTGTGCTGAATTTCTGGGATCTTGACTATTATATGTCTTGGTATGTTTTTAATTGCGTTGAGGTTACTTGGCATTCTGTATGCTTCAGATACCTGAATGCCAGATTGTTTCTTCATATTTGGGAATTTTTCTGCTATTACTTCTGCCCATATTTTTTTAATGTCCTTTGGGTTGACTCCTTCTTTCTCATTGATGCCTATTAGTCTCACATTGTTCATCTTTGCATCATCGTGCACATGATGGATTATTTTTTCCTACATTCTACTTGTTTTCCAGAGATCCTTTCTTACCTTTTCACTAGCTGAACCAGTGTCTTCAAGATCTGAAACTCTGTCTTCACTTTCACTTAAACGGTTTCGCAAGCTTGTGATTGATATTTTAAATTCCTCCATATATCTTTGACTCAATTTCTTGGGATCTATTTCTTTCCTATATTGCTCATTCAAGGAATCCATCATTTTGCTAATCTCTCTCTCTCTCTCTTTTTTTTTTTTTCGGAACTGGGTATTGAACTCAGGCCCCTTGTACTTTCCAAGGAAGCACTTATTCCACTGAACCATCCCCTGGCCCCTATTTTTTTTAATCAATATCTTCTTTAGAAGCAGTTATTAATTCTTTTGCTATAGTGTTTTATTCAGATTGGGTTTCCTTCCGATATTTCTGTAGTTGGTTTTTTTCTTCAGATGCTATGAGTTCAGAGAATTCTTTTCTTATTTCAGAAGATTCAGCTGTGAGTTCCTCTACGACTTTCTGCTGTTGTTTATTTAATATCGACGCTATTAATTCATACATTAGAGCTGAGCTCGTGTCCTCTGTACTTTTTCTGGGTGGCATTGCGTTTCCTCCATGTGTTTCTGCATTTGATTCTTTACTGCAGATGTTATTAATTCAGGAATTTCTTCTTTCATTTCCAATCTGAGTTGCTCTATACCTTTCTTCAGCTGTTTGCTTATTTCAGAAGCCATTAATTCATTGATTTCAGTTGTGTGATTCCCTATTTGTTCTGCGTTAGTGTCCTGTGCACTTCTTATGGGTGGGCTTGGGGTCTGATATTGCATTTTGCTCCTTCTCATTGTCATTTTGTGTAGCATTGTCTTCTGATCTTTGTTGTAGAGCTTTGGTGCAGTTATAACCTTAGCACCTACTGAAATTCAGGTGTAGATCTACAAAATTTGCATTTTTCCTGTTGATCCTGGCTTGGGTCTGGCTACTGTTCTCAGCTCCTTCCTGCTGCTTCCCTTGTGGGTGAACCTGTTGTCCTCCTCTGGCAAGATGTTCTGCTTTTGGACTAGCTGGATAGTTCTGTCCCCTACACTCTCTGCAAGGATTGCAGCTGCAG
>NW_004524793.1:672997-673544 GCF_000260255.1 Octodon degus
TATCCATTTGAGATTTTGTTACACTCAGAAATGGAGCTTTTGTATGAGGACTCAATCAGGAGAGCACACATGATGTTTGGAGGCAAAACTTGGTCAGACGGGGTAGGACAGTGGAGTTGTGAACTGGAAGAGTGTTTCTCCTCTCCAGCTGCTCCCTTCCACACTCCACTTCCTGACTGCCATGACGTGAACAGATTTTCCCTCTACACAGGCTTTTCCATTATGCATTCCTCACTTGGAGACTGCTCTTGACCTTTTCAAAACATGAGCACAAGATCTTGTGTTTGAGACCTGGTATAAAAAAACAAAAACAAAAACCCACAACCATAATAATCCTTTCTTCTCTTAAGCTGCTGTTGTTTGACATCGTGTTTCAGCAAGGAAGAAGGTACCATTTACAGCCTCATTAGTTACAATTCTCATTTTATTTGAGCCTGTTGTGATAGGGCACTTGGGTTCTATACATATGATCTGGTCAAATGGTAACCAGTGATTGGCTGAAGCTCTATGCTGATTGGCTGAGACCACTGCTGGAAAAAAGAAAAAA
>NW_004524793.1:673694-686256 GCF_000260255.1 Octodon degus
TTCCTACACATTTTACCACTTCCTAACCAGTTTTCCTTAATCTTTCCACATGACTCCAGCTCTGTGATTAGGAAAAAGAAATTTCTCATTTTCTCTTTTAACCTTTCTCAGTTATTCTTCTTCTAATGTTGATACAAATATCCAACACTAAAAATGAAGGAAGGAAATGTATATTTAGCTCGCAGTCACTGGAGTTTTCAGTCCTTACTCAGCAGGCTGAGAGAGTAACTTTTCATGGTAGTGTAAGGCAGAAAAACAGCAAGAGCAAAATGGAGGAGTAACAGCAACAATGGCAACAGAGAACAAGTCTGTCTCTCTGTCTCTCCTATGTTACATTCAGCTGTCTACCACAGTCTGAGTGTAAAACTCACACCCATAATTCCAGAAGTACTCAGAATCATAATCCCAGCAGTACTCAGACACATAATCCCAGCCTTCCATTGCCCATAATCCCAGTGGTTCATAAGTTAATTACTAACTTTAGGAATCTGCCCCATAACTGCATGAGGCTTTGGGGGGACACCTAGAGATAAACCATAAAACCTGTCTTTGAATTTGTGGATTTTTCTTAAGGAATAATTTGGCTTTCCAAAATTTCTTTATAATTTTTATTCCATTATTAAATTATTATATTCTATTTTAGCATGCATGACATGAATCATGTACTAAATGGTTTATTTTGAAAAGGATGGAGAAAAATATGTTATAAATAATTTAGATTACTATGTTTTTCTATTTTAGGGAAGGGTCTACGAGGTGTTCAGTGTCTCACTACTAGATCAGACTCATAGCGAATCACCTATTTACAGCCTCCCAAGGGATTACAGTTATGTGCCACCACTCCCAAATTCAATTGCCATCTCAGTGTGCCATGGGTTAGAGCTGGCATAGCAGGCCTGGGGATCGAACCCGCAGTTCCTGTGCCTACTTGCAGATGCTTTAATCCACTGAGCTATTGGATCAGCCCTACTAAATTTTAAAAGAAATATAAAACACAGAAAAACATATTTCACAAAAGAAACCCTAAGAAAAACCTAACATTTCATATTAAGTTTTACATTTCATATCACATTATGTTTAAAGTTTTGGTCATAAACAATACATTATAAATATTGATTACACTGCTAATTTCATCCAAAGATATTGAATCATAAAGTGTTACTATGTCCCCAAACACTAAAAGTATCTAAAATGTAGAGTTCCATAAGAGAACTAAGTTCTATGTAAAATTTCTTAAGAGAAATACATAATATCAGTACTTCTTGAATTAGTATTTGTAATGAAAGAAAATGATTCATAGTATATTAGAGCTTGAAAGGATAAACATTCATAATTTTATTTCAAATATAAAGTAACTGAATCAAACCAACTTATGGAGAAAAAGAGAGACAGACCTTTCATAAACAGAAGGAGCATCTAGAGATAGAAGAAAGGGAAAGGGAAATTAAAAAATCAAGAGAAATTTTGTCCATGTACAACAAATGTAATCATTATATGTAACAACCATGTGCTAATAAATAAATATCATCAAAGTTTGAATATCATAGGGGGTTTGGTTTTTTTTCTATAGTAGTATTGAATATTGAACCCAGAGAATCAACACTGAGATTTTAACATTCTTTCTTTCTTTCTTTGATTACACTGCTAATTTTCTTTCTTTCTTTCTTTCTTTCTTTCTTTCTTTCTTTCTTTCTTTCTTTCTTTCTTTCTTTCTTTCTTTCTTTCTTCTTTCTTATTTTGAGACAGACTCAACTAAGCTGCTAAATTGCCCCAGCTCAGCTCAAATTTGCAACCGTCTTGCCCCACCTCAAAAAGGTTCCCTGTTTCAAGCTTAGCCCTAAGAATTCTGAGGTCAGTGGCCAATGTATAAGTCAAGATGCCTATTTCACATATTCAATATATCAGTCCAGCCGTATGTATGGTCAGGCCAACATTCCTGCTATGAGGACCAGCACATTCATTCCTCTTTAATGTGGAGGCTAAAAGTTCTGATCTTCAGCAGTGCTAGGTATTTCACAGAGGATGGCTGAGCTAACAAGCTCAGTATAAAGTGATGCTGACCCTAGCCCCACTCCAGAGTTAAGTTTTTTTTTTTGTCAAGCATCACAGTGTACCTGAGTGCAGTGCATTCCTTCCACCAATCTCTCACACAGAACCTCCAGGACCACTTGATAGCTCAGTCTTTCATCTTCTGGCCCAAGGATACCACTTAACCTTAAATAATTCTAGTATGACTGCTATATGGAAGTGCTGTTTTTTAAAATTATCATGTGAGATAGAAAAGTTTATTATGCTGTAATTGTGATTGGTAGATAATTTCTGAAATTTTTTCCTCTGAATCCTGTATGTAAAAATGTTATTACCCTAATTTCTAAAATGGACACTTTACATTTTTTATTATAACAATAGTTACAGTGAGGTGTTCAGATCTCAGATTTTGGTCTATGTATGTTTTCAAATGGATTTCAAATTGTATATATTCAGCTGAGAACACAGACAAGATTAAAGGTTTCTTTTAAGCTTTATAAACACAAGATAATTTGCCAAAGAGGTTTACATTCTTATATTATCATGTTGTTTCCTTGCTAGCAAAGAGTTCAAGGAAAAATCCAATAATATAAAAACATTTATAAATCAAAGAAATATCTCTACCACATTAGGTTATTATTAAATTATTGATGATATTATAAAACTGTGAGGGAAAAGAAGGCTTTAGTCATCCATTTGCAAATTTCAGTGTTCATATGAACATTTTTGCTGAGATTAGGCTTTCGAATGTTAATGTCTATAACCACTAAAATAATATTAAATTTAGACAAATTACTTTAAATATAAAGATAAAGACAAATTGTTATTTCAAATTCTGAAAGATTCAGTTAAAATAACTCTAGACTTTGTCTCAGCTATCATAAATATCATTAGATTTTCTGTCTTTGAAATTTGGATTCAATTGAATGCACTGATTAAATCTGAATTTACAAATCAAAGCTAGTAAAGAAACAAATGGAAATGCATCTTTCAGCAGCATCTTCTGACAGTATAAGATAAACAGCGTCATTTACAGGACACTGCGTCACACCACATGCATTTAGAAGAAAGAAAAATGCTTATTAAGCTTCCTTTGGGCCCGGGTCTTCCAGTTCATAGTGTACTAAGCAATGTAATCTATTTTGGTTCTAAAGCTCCGCATCTCTAATCATAAGAGCCAGAAGCAATAAAACTACCAGAATGAGTGTGGCTGTTTACTTTTGACACATAACATTTCTGAGCCAGCAGTCTTCTGAAAACATGTGTTAACATTATCTCAGGATTGACAGTTCAGCACCCAAGGGCCTCTTCCTCGCCTCATGATTTGTCTGAAAACTTACAAAAGCCTTCTTAAAATAAGTGTAACATTTTGTTTTTCATTTACTGACACACCCACTTGTTTCAAAGTGCAAATCAAATCTAACTGTTTAACAATCATATCATCACTATGCTTAAAAAATACTTTAAAAGAAAACTGTTAAATATTGTTGAGTTGTATTTATTAGATTTGTTGAAAGTTGTTCCCATATTAAAATTTTTCATTTTTTAACTTTTTAAAAACATATTGACAATACTCATTAATATCAACAATTTATATAAAAACAACCCAGATACCCATGAACTGAAGAATGGATAAAGAAGAGGTTGTATTTTTACGCAATGGAGTATTACTCAGCTATAAAGCAGGATAAACTTGAGTCTTTTGTTGGTAAATGGATGTGACTAGAAAACATACTCTTAAGCGAAATAAATCAGACCTGCATGTGCAAACGTCGTATTGAATCCTTACTGTGGAACCTGGAAGAGAAAAATGGAATCTTAAGCATACAACAGATGCTTGGGAATGGTAATGAACTTATTCAAAAGGAAAGACTTACTGAGTTGGGAGAAGGACAGGAGAGGGAGTGGGGGAAAGCGATTTATCTATGTATGTAAGCAGGATGGTTTGGATAACTGTACTATGCTTTTCTGCTGGTCTATAGAAAGAAGCAATTAATGTTTTAAATTGTTTCATCTCCTTTTTTCAATTGTTCGTACTTTTTCTCTTCTGAATTTCTTATACATTTGCTTCTTTTTCTCTTTCTTCAATTTTACATGCTTATATCTAATAATATGAATACTGGTTGGAACACAACACTGGATTACAACAAATGCTGTGAAATTCAAGTTACTTTATTAAAGGAAATTCTGTATCACTTGTAACTTATTCTACTTTTATTTTAATTTGTGTTCTCTTTAAATAATAAAAAATTAAAAAGAATAGAAAGGAGAAAATCACTATTTTATAGTGATTTCAAATGATTCTGTAAAGTTTTGAGTTTAGTGTGTTTTTTATTAATTATAAAAACTATTTTATTACAATTAAAATTAAAAACCAAGTGTAGAATATTTAAGTCTCATATCATAAATAAATTGTTTTTAAGTACTCTCCAGTATTTCTCAATGTATCTACTTCATCAAATGTGCACTTACAAGTTATTTTACCTTTTTATTAAAGCATTTTCAAAGATACAGTCCTGAAATCCAGTTTTAACTGCTAAATATGGTTTTAGAAAATAGAATACATATATTTTAAAGGAATCCATAATTTAGACTGGACTGTTATTATTCTAAAATACTTATTTTTTCATTTTAGAAACTCTTGGCGAGAAGCTAATATTCTTTCTTTATTATGCCCCATTTACTTTAATTATCCTTGCAAAAAATAAAGAGACAAAGGAGAATACTTGTGTCTTAAATTATACCTTATTGAAATTCACAAAAAAGAAATGAGGATGATCAGTTCTCACAGAAAAGAATTATAAAATAGGGTATTGAAATTTTTAAACCATCTGAATATGAATAAATTGTTTTACATCAGAAAATGTTAAATCACCAGAGGACTTTTATTTTTGTTAGCTATGCTACATTAGACTTTTTATTCTTTGTTGTGATAAATGTGTGTATGTGGGTTTATTTGTGTGTAGGGAAGAAAAGATAGAGATGGGAGGGAGGGAAGGAGAGAGAGAGAGAGAGAGAGAGAGAGAGAGAGAGAGAGAGAGAGAGAGAGAGAAACACAACCATGGTTGCCTTTAAATTCATCAATAAGCCAGAATTCAGAAATAAACTCTACATTGACCTGAACCAATGCATGACTGAAATCTAAACCTTGAAATTCTCAGACATGCTTTTTTAGAGTGTAGTTTTTGTTCACTTCAATGTGCATTTATCACACATTGTCATACGCGACAGTTTTGTCTAACATCTTTTGGATCTGTCTACCAACTATCAGCTTATATGTCACTTTCTCTTCAAAACCTTTTTATCCTACTCCACAGCTAGGTCAAGTCTACTAAGTTTGGATGCTGACAATGCTCTATACTTACTGTTTAAAGGTCACTGCAAAATTGTATTTGGAGAAGTATTTCCATAGTGGCATGTACTCTGTGTCCTGCTTTTCACTGTGTACTCCATAAGGAGGCCAACATTTCAGCTCAACCTTGCCCGCACCTGCAAGACCCAGTACGGTGGGACATAAAGTGGGAGACACTTCCCTCACAAATCAAGACACAGATGAATGAATGGAGACTAAGCTCCTTGGGGATCACAGAACTATAATTTTCTATCTGAGTGAGTATTTCTTAGAATTACTCCTAAAAAGAGGTTTAAGAGTTATGATACCAAGTAACTTTATGTTCACCAAAAGTAAATTAGAAAAGTATGTCTTCTAATAGTACTTGTGGTTTAGTGGGACCATCATAAATTACATCAAAGTAGATAACACAAAAATTGTGATAAAACTGCAACAATGAAAAGAGACATGATACTACAATAGATATTGCTATGAAAACAAGTAATAGATTGATTTCCCCAAATCTGGAAGTAATTCATCCTGGTTATTCCAGACAAATGGAAAGCGGAGCTGAGATACAGAAAGAATATGATTTAAACTATTAAGGATGAAAGGTACTTTTGACAGAGGAAACAATTTTTTTTAACAAAGAAGGACAAAAGGCTATGTACATAAACTATTAATCAGGAGCAGGGTCTCCAAAACCACAGAAGCATATGAATAAGAAAAGGTGGAGGTAGGAGGATAATAATGGTATACAGCTTGACACTGGACACTGAACCTAACACAAAGGAAAGCCATGCAACTGTGTGAGTCAACAGGTGGCCAACATCTCCCTGTCTTTTGCAAAGATAATTCCTTTGGGGCCAGCCTGACAGCTCAGTGTACTAAAGTACCTGCTTAGGCATAGCACAGGGACTGGGATTTGATTCCCAGCACCACAAGCCTTGCCGGCCCTGCCCCCAAGGAGCATTGAAACAGCATTTGAGACTGGGCATGGCGGTGCATGCCTGTAATCCCAGTGCTTGGGAGACTGAAAACAGGAGGATCACTACCAGTCCTATTTGTGCAGTGAGACCCTGTCGATCTTGTACTAAATACATAAAATTAAAATAAAATGTGATTTGTGATTCCTTTGGATGAAGGTCAATGACAGGCAAATAGAGACAGGAGTTGGGTAAGCAAAGAACTTACGACAATATTCCAGGTAAGGAATAATGAATGCGTATTTATGTAGTGCCTCCAGAAAGCTTTCAAATTTATTTGGAGAGCATGCAGTTTTGCTTTTCTGCCTGTTTTGAATTCATTAAATCACTTAGCACAGAAAAGGTCAGTTGTTTGGCAAGTCTGATATAAAAACACCACGTCATTCTGATTGGAAAACTAGAGCCTAGGAATGGAGCCAAATGTGTAGCAAATTCATGAAAAGCAAGTGTAGATCTCAGAGAGGAAGCACAAGTAACATTAATGAATTATTACCAGGAGCTGGGCACTGCTTTGAAAGAGTCTCTGATTTTATCACATTTAATGTTTCTGTCTCTCAATCTTCGTCCCTCTCTTTCTCGCTTAATGCTACTTCTTGGCTTCTTCAACAGGGAAGCAGAACTAATTAACTGAATGATCAGCACCAGATGATCTACTATACTACACCGTTATTAATGAAAATGTAATGCTCCAAAAAAGACAGAACTCATAGTAATTTGTATATTATTTCTTTTACATTTTCTCTAGGCAACAAGTTCTCTGAGTTGATCAAAACACGGCAGGTTCACAAGACAGAGCTTCCTGATTCCATCTATCTGCATTCCATCCTGCATGGTGGCTTCATGGGTACCAACTTGCCTTGCACAGCTGTTCTGTCTGTCTTTGTTGTTGCCACTGTTCCACTTTCTTGTAGCGTGTGATCAAACAAGACAAAAATATACCAAGAATCAAGTTCTCTTTCATGGTAGACAGAAAAGAGACCCTCATCTTGGCCTCGTGTCTTTTCACATAAGCCTGCCAGATAGGTGCTTAGCTGTGCATTGAAAATTGTCCACATTTCAGTCCTAAACTAGGATTCAGTTTTCCATGTGACAACTACTCTGTGTGTTTTTGTAGTGGAAAACTTCTTGGTATGTAATGGATATGATATTCATGGATGATTTTGTAATCTCTGATTCCTTAGCTATGTCATCAGTCCCATGAGTCATGCATATCTTAGCCAACCAGCCAAATTCTACTTGCTGTCTATTTTGTAGAACAAAATTTATTAGACTAAAATGTATTGATTACTTTCTCTCATTGCTGAGACAAAATATCTGATGCCCCAAATTAAGGAAGTAAATGTCTATTTATTTAGCTCACAGTTTGTGGAGGTTTCAGTCCACAATCAGCAGGCTCCAAAGCTGTGTGGTATGGCTGAGGGACAGCAATGCAAAATGCATGAGTCAGAACAAGGTAACAAAAACAAAAAAGAGGAAGAGAAAGTCTCCTTTCCTCCTTTATATTGTAAGCAAGCTACTACCCTCTAGGAGGGGTGTATCACTCACCCCATCTCAGTCCCCTCCTTTGCACAGAATAAGGATGTTTATAAAGTGAGTCGCTTAAAAAAAAAAAAAAAAGGCCAGGGAGATGGCACAGTGGAATAAGCACTTCCCTGGCAAGTGCAAGGGCTTTAGTTCAATCCCTGGTTCCGCAAATAAATAAATAAAAATAAATAAATAAATAAATAAATAAATAAATAAATAAATAAAGTGAGTTGCTTCATTGAACTTCCAAACTCCTCACACAGTGTATCTCCCATAGCAATCCACCCCTTGTGAACTTGGCGACCAGACACCTTTCTTTAAACCAGTTTCTAGGTACAAAGACGTGCTTATTCTTACCATGTCACAACTTGAATATTATAATTGCGGGTTTAAAAATCCTTGAGAACCAGCATTAAATCTGACTTTATATTACATTATAATTAAAACATTCTGCTCCTGAGCCCCAAAGACACATGTACTTCCCTTTATGTAAAAAGGCATTTAGTTCATCTCTTAAGAGTTGCCAAAATCCTAACCATTTCAGCGTTGTGTAAAGTCCAAGTCCCAAGTCTCCTCTGAGATTTGAGGCAAGCTCTTTACCACAAGCCCCAGTACAAATAAAAATAAATTTATATACTTCCAACATTCAATGTCACAAGATAAGCTTTTTCATTCCAAAAGTTACAAACAGGGAACACAAAGGATTGGAACCAAAGCAAGTCCAAAATTCAGCAGGGGAAACATTAAGTCCTGTAGTTCCATGTGGACCCACTGAGACAGACTGTGGAAAATTGTGAGCTCCAGAGGACTTTCAGGGTTTCACCCCTATGATACTTCTGCTGACTATAGCTTCTATGGCTTCTCTCTTAGGCCTGCTTTGCTCTCTTCTTGCAGCTTCTCTGTGAAGACCAATGTTCCTGGCTTTTCCAAATTTCTGAGGTCTCTACTGCACCTTCTGCTTCACACATGGCTCTCGGGGGCACATTGCCTGGTCTTCCAGCCCTTCTGAAATCAAGTGGAAGCCTTTTTAACTCTACAATCTTTGCAATCCCTATGCACCTAAAACTAGAACCATGTGGATAATGCCACGGTCTGCTACCAGCTGGAGCAGTACCAAGGCTTCTCTCCATCTTGCTATAGGTGTCAGGCATCTGGATCCCTGGGCACTCTGAATCTGGTTTTGAGAAACAAAAATTGTCTATGCTGCCACCATTGTGGAGCACGGTTTGCTATGGTTTCTCCTTGAAGCAAAATCTTTTGCTTTTGTGGTTCTGAGGCTACAAAAGGTGGAGACTTGCTGCTTCTTAAGGTGTTCTCAGGCCATCTTTTTCTATTCTGTTCCTTTTCAAGAACCAAGATCTTCTCTACTCTTTCTGTGAAGTCCACAGCTTTACTAGAACTTCCTTTCTAGCCAAACTCACATTTTAAAATATTCTACTGGGGGCCGGCTAGATAGCTCAGTGGACTAAAGTGCCGCTTAGACAGGCACAGGGACTAGGGTTTGATCTCTTGCATGCCATGTTGGCTCTGCCCCTGGGTCACACTGAGCCCATGAATAAGACTGGACATGGTGGCACATGTAATTCTAGAGCTTGGGCTGCTAAAACCAGGAGTATCACTGAGTCTGATCTGTGGAGTGAGACCCTTTAGACTCTGTATTAAATGCAAGATAAATAGATAAATAAATATTCTTCTGGGCTCTCTGCTCTTGACTCTCAACTAAGGTCTGGCTATATATTTCCAAAGACAGCCATGCCATCGCATCAACATTAGAATGCCTTAAAATTTATTGTACTGGATTAACTAGCCTTCTACTTTTAATCTCAGGCAAAATCTCCAGACACAAGAAATATGCAGAAAATTTCTTGTCAAGGCATAGCACAGAGGGTCTGGAGTCCAACTGCCAATGCAGTCCTTCCCAGCAAAAACTTCCTGTATCTGGTCTTTACCAGCAGGATTTCTATCATCCTTCTGGTCTTCTGAGCTCTGACCAGAATCTCCCTTACAGAACAACCTAAGACATTCCTTCTCTTCTCTTTCAGGTGACATCTCCAAAGCTTTCCAAAATCTTCCCACAACTATTCTTGAAGGCAGGAACAGTCACAGCAATGACCGCACTTCTCTATACCCATTACTACCCAAAATTAATTAGAATTAGAAAATATATTCCTTGAGGCATATTATAAATATACTAGCAATTTACACTAAACTAAATTTACCAGAAAGAATCTTCACTGGAGTAAAATAATCTTTATTTCAATTGATATATTTTAAAAGTGAACAAAAGACATACAGATTCTTAAAATTTCCTCTTCAGAAATTGAAGGAAAAAGTGCTGATATATGGAAAATTCCTTAAATTCTATCTTTCTCTATTTCTGTGCATCTATCCTTTTGTGATTTATTTCTCCTTTCAATCTTTTCCTAGTATTTTTCAGTCCCTTCCTGGTATTTATTTCAAACAGATATTTTCTATACACTTAAATTTGACTCTGGTTTCACTTCATCCAAAAAGACATTGCTGAGGAGGCTAGATGAATAGAATTTTCTGGAGATGCTCATAAAGAAAGCGATCTGTAACCAGTATGGGAATATCAAGGATGATCCTTGGTTAGGTGCTTCTGCTAGGACCAGTCATGTAGCCTCAGTGGTGACAGAATAACATTAAAATAATATATTTGGACAAAATCAAACCAGAAAACCATACATCAGAAATATGTTCTTAAACTTCATGAATCAAAGGTTTTCATGCTACCTGTTTTTCAAATTAAATTCATGGTATGTTTATTCCAAGCTATTTCTAGAAAGATAGTTCCTTAAATTTCTAAGAGAGCTAACTGAATTAAAAGTTAAGTATAGAATTTATTTTTGTAATGAATAAGAGAATTAAAATATTATAAGTAGGTGCTTCCATTAATCATTCATTTTATAAACACACCCCCCATCATTATACTTATTTGCCTCAGTAAATTATTAATCTTTAAGATCTCATTGACTTCATCTTAACATTTAATAAGTGACTTACAAAAATTAAATTGGCAATAGCCCTTATGGTGGAAAGATGGCAGAGGAAGAGCAAAGAAAATAGATCCCTTGGTTCCAGAAAATCTCCTGTAAAAGGAAGCCTTATCAAGCCCTCAAAGCCAACCCGGCAAAATAGGCGCTTTGGCAAAGAAAGAGAGGAAGGTAAAAGAGATCAGATTTAAGTGATTAGAATCTTTCCTTCATGATTCCTGGTGACAGTGGCCTGACGGGGTGCGCGTGAAATGACTAGAGGTGCAACCTGGCGTTTTGGAAGAACCTGATGATCATACATTGGCCTTTGTTGTCTGCCTCCAAAGTATTAGCAGGGTGAGTTCACTAGTACAGAAGACCATTGCAAGACTTCGCCTGAATTAGTTGTTCAGTGGTGTCTTTGTTAAAGTCACCCCCCTCCCAAACTCTCAAAATGCTGCAGATAGTGGAGCCTTATGTGACCTAGGGATTTCCCAATCTGAAGTCTGTCAGGGAACTCATTTTGAAACGTGGACAGGGCAAGGTCAAGAATAAGACCTTTCTGTTGATGGACAACACTGTGATTGGTGTCATTTGCCTGGAAGACCTCATCCAAAAATTGCCTTCCCAGCGGCGCATTTCTAGGAGATCGCCTGCTTGTTGCACCCTTTCTACCTCTCTGTGGCCCAGAAAGAACAGGGTGGGCTTCCTCAAGGAAATGGGCCCACTTGGCTATTGGTGAGCGCATCAACCAGCTCATCCGCCAGTTGAACTAGTTCCAGAATAACAGAGAACAGTGCCTTGAAGCATGTTTTTGGTTTTGGAACTGTTACCAAGTGCCTTCAAAGATGATTTTTCTGCTTTCAGAGACTAGAAGTATAAGAGAATTGCTATGGCAGGCACCTCTCAGCACCGCCCAGTTTCAAGGAAGAGTTCCATTGCTTCCCATCATGCCATGCTGAACTCAATACTTGCTGTGGAGCAAGAGGTCCTCTTTTGTTGCATTTTCTGTCCTGGGACTCACTGTTGGTGAATGAGTAACCTAAGAAGGGTAGGAGGCTCCCTATCCCTATGACATGAAGTCAGCCCAGACACATACTTGAGTCTGGAGCCCCAGGGCTTACTTTTGAAAAAACTGAAATATAGTTACAACTGTCTGGAAAGCAAGTATTTAGCTGTCTCTGTCAGGAGTCCAGGTTCCAGCTTTCAGTGACACAGCTTTGTGAGGTCTCAGACTTGCAAGGCTCAGGTGGCTTTTGTACCTTGACTTGGAACTGACTGGACTTTTTTTTCTTTACCTCAGAATTTAAAAACAGAGCCAGGCATAGTGGCACACACCTGAAATCTGGACACTGGGGAGTCTGAGGCAGGAGGATCACTGGGTTTGAGGCCAGCCAGCGTTACAAAGTGAGTTCAAGGCATGCCTGGACTGCATAGTGAAACTCTGTTTCAAAATGACATAAATAAAATAAAAATTTGGGAAAGGAAGACCCTCCTTCCTAGAAGTGAAAAAAAAAAGTTAAATGTTTCATAGTTGATTTATGTGTTTCTACTGTATGCTATAACATCTTTTCAAAATATTTATGCAGCACAAGAAGAAGGAAGTCCAAGGAAATGCCAAGAAGGACAATATTAAATGTGCTTCCTAGTATATAAGTGTACGATTAAAATACAGCATGGAATTTCTTTCTTTCTTTCTT
>NW_004524793.1:686356-695463 GCF_000260255.1 Octodon degus
CTTCTTTTTCTTCTTCTTCTTCTTCTTCTTCTTCTTCTTCTTCTTCTTCTTCTTCTTCTTCTTCTTCTTCTTCTTCTTCTTCTCCTCTTCCTCCTCCTCCTCCTCCTCCTCCTCCTTCCTCTTCTTCTTCTTTTACAGCATGGAATTTCATTCAAGTATTCATGTAGAACTGCACTGATATTATTACCTTTGACTTTCTTCTTCATTCAAGTATTCGTGTAGAACTGCACTGATATTATTGCCTTTGACTTTCTACTTTATAAGTCATTTTTGCTTATAAAATAGCAAATGATGCTTTCATAATTTATAACACAATTCTATTTCTTACATCAATTAATATTTGCCATAGGCAGACATTTCCAGGTCTTTTTTTTTTCTTTTTTCTGAGACCGGATCTCTATATAGTTCAGGTTGGCCTTGAACTTGCTGTGTAATCCAAGCTGGTCTTGAACTCATGGTTAGCCTCCTGCATCAGCCTCCTGTACCTCTTTTAGTATATGTATATAAGTGCTGGGGATCAAACTCAGAATCTTGTGCTTGTCAGGCGGTGCTTAAACCACTTAGCTATATCCCCTGCTTAGTATATTTTTGATAATTATTTTATCAAAACAATTTTATGTAATTTTTTCTAATTTAGGATTTTTTGTCAGTACTTGGGATTGAATCCAAGGTTTCACACTTGGCTACATTCCAGCCCTTTTCATTGTTCATTTTGTGACCACAAAATACTACTTCGCTGAACTGTTCAGGCTGGAATCAAACTTATGGAACTTGTGATTCTCCTACCTCAGCCTCCCAGATAGTTTGGATTTACAGGTGTGTCACACTGCACCTTACCTATTCCTTTAATCTTCGACCTCTAGGCATTTTTAACCCTCTTCTGTGAGCGCGAGTGCAGCTCTTCAGCCCCCCTCCCCACCGATAGAGTTGTGTTACGATTGTCATTTTGATTACACAAATGATAACCAAATAAATTTCATAAAAACAATATGGAAAGCTGATGATTATATTAGAGAGATAACTTACATTTAATTACTAAACTTGTAATTTTTTTTTATTTACTGCTTCTTACAAAGGTGCTGGGAGTTCCTTTTGGAGAGTTTCATTAATGTAAGCATTACCATATCTCACTGCAAGGTAAAAATCATTTTTCTTAGGTTTCTAGATATCTATATATCTGCCTCTCACTTTTCTTAATGTCAATCACTGTATTTTATCATCCTTTCATTTTTATATTGCCTTTCTTTATAAATGTCCTTTATTATAATTAGTATATCAAGGAAGAAAGGAGGATCATGGTGACCAATCCGCACAATTACTGAAAAAATGATTCAAGGCCAATGGTAACTTAATATTTTAGGTAATGTTTTATTATATTTAATACATATTTTACTTATGAAGACATAATTAACAGAGTTGGAAATACTTGATTATCCAGTTAGACTCTGAACATTTTCTAAAATGGCTTACTTTGGGGGAGCTATGATAATTTTGTTAGCCTAAAGATGAAATGAAGATTTCAATGAGAATGCCATCCAATAAAGAAATCATCTGCAACACGTCAGTGTAGGGCGTGATGGGACACACGGAGTAGACGAGTGTGTTACCTGATCCGTGTGATGCTTGTGTTGGTACTCACAGATGGTGCAGATTGTGTGGACGTTACAGGAGGAAACAAACAGTCCAGCCCAGAAATGCCTGCTCACGTGCCATTATCAAGGATTTATCCTGCTTCTCTGACACGTGTTGAGAACTGTTGCTGTTTTCCTAAGGCATAGCATATTTCAAAGCTGAGAGGACTCAAACCTGATGACTCACAAACAGAACACCAGGAAATAAATATATTTAGATCAAGGTTGTGGTAGCCAAAATACTTTGGTTGAAGTCAGGAAATACCAAGCATATTAATTAATCTAAGCCTAAATAGTTAAGCAAACTTGGAAAATGTAAGAGACACAAATCACTCATTTTTCTTATATCTGAAGTCACCAAGGACTCTTCCATTGCAAAGACAAAATGATTTTATCAGTGGTATAGTTTTACATACTATTATACAATTCATACTAAAGGAGACTTTATGTTTGGGAGCATGTTTTCATTTCCATGGACTCGGATATTGTGTTTGCTGAGATTCACAAAATACTTCTGTGTGTTGGCTTTGTCAATAATTCAGAGTCCATTCGGCATATTTGCAACAACTGCAACATGAATATCAATCTGTAGCTAGATGGACAAAAAAGAGGTACAATAAGATATAATATATAGGAAACATTTTCCTAAAATTCAATATATCACCCTACCTTCCCACACTAAGCAAAAGCATGAGCAAAAGAATGACACAAATGAACAGTATGTCATTCTGACTCTTTCCAACAACATTTCCGTGAATTCAGTATTACCTCTGTTGACCTTGCAGAAGCAGCCAAATGGTACTGAAGCCAGTTTGATGTCTTCACTCTTTTGATAATTATAATATGTCAGTGATATATTTGTTATGGAATTACAAACCCAAGATATTCATTTGTTTGAAAAGTCTCGAGAAAAAAAAATATTAGGACAAACTCCTCTCTGAACTTGGTGTGTTACATAGGATGGGACGGGGAAGAATTGGAAAAGGAGGTGAGAATATTGTTATCTCTGAAAAATTAAGGGACAGAGAAAGAGGAATTTTTTTTTTCAGGAAATGCTTTATTCTGAGGTAATCTGAGCAATTGTTTTACTCCCTCAGCAAATATGTTTCCATCAGGCCCTACGAACAGAGCAATGACTTGTTTTGCTGTCACTGTTGGCAAAGTAGGAGGTGTAAATATGTTTTGCAAATCCTTCAGGGGACTGCCAAAGTCCTCCTCACCCGTACTTGAAGATTAATTTAGACTCTTGTGGGATTCCATTCAAAAGCCAAAAATCCTTCCTTTTCCATCTGGAATTTTCAGTGATGTACAATTAGCGAGATCTCACAGGAGAAAGAGGAGAAATCAGTGTTTAGCCACTAAGTGCACTGAGAAGGTTGACTCTGAAGATAAACTAGGCAGTACGATGAATTGACCCTTTACAACAGGAGCGCAAGTGCCAGTACATCTTTACGCCATGCATTGCCCCTTCTTTGCAAAAGAAATTATATATGTATAGAAGGGACAGCCCTGTGTACCCGGATCGCAAAGGAGCCCTATCCTGATGTGTCTCTTTGGATGTCTCCTGCCTGGCTTTTCCATAGCTTTTTTAGAAATGTATTTAGTCCAGGGTCTACAGAGTTGCATTACGTAGATCGGACTTGTAGTGACCCTCCTGTTTTCCACCTCCCTAGGGCTGGTATTCCAGGTGTGCATCACCACGCCCAGTCTGAATTGCAGTCTCAGTGCACCCCAGCCTGGCACGGCAGGCCGCGGGATCAAACCCCGGCCCCTGCGCTCTACCTACACAGGCGCTTTAGTCTGCCGAGCCATCTGGCTGTCATTCCACAGCGACCTGAAGGTCTACTTCAGTTTCTGGTTATAAGCCTTTCCGGAGTCGTCATTAAGGAGAGAGGCTTCTCTTTTCCAGAACATGCTGCATGGAAGCCATGTCCAAAGCACGTTTACTCTTAAATAGCAGTTCTTCGAAGTTAAATGCATTTGCCTGATTATAGAGTACAACAGATTTTTTTTTAATTTAAATATTTCTGAAATGAAGAAACAGCACACAAACAATAGGTGTGTCTTGCCAATGTGCTGTCATTACAGAGATGGAATTTTTGCAATCATGGGTGTGTTAGAACATAGGGAAACTAGTGTACAGAGGTAATACATTTGACCAAGGATTGCTAAATGATGGAGTAACAATTTTGAAATAGAACTCTTAGTGAAGATTGAACAGTTTGACTCAAGTGCCACAAATGTTAAATGAAAAATATGTTTTTAATTTTTTTCATTTATTTATGTATGTATGTATGTATGTATGTATGTATGTATGTATTTATTTTATATATTTGGTACAGGGTCTTACTACTCAGCTTGGACTCACAGAGATCCTCCTATTTTCAGTCTCCCCAGCACTGGGATTACAGGCATGTGGTACAAAGCCTGGTCTAAAAGGTCTATACGCAGAAAGATCTGCTTTTTAACATTCCTGTAAGTGGTGCTGACTCGAAGGTCTCATCTGTATCTTATTCTTTGCATTATCAGATGAGGATTTTTTCTTCCCTTTTGGGAAAGAGGCCTTACTGTTGTTGTTGCATCAGTCCCTGCTGCTGTACTAGCAGTGACTGCTATCACCTTCAGAAGGTGGTGACAGATACTCTATGGCAATGTGCGTCAGGGTATAATGAATTTATTACTGGAAGTTGCATTTCAGATATACCTGACTACTAATAATTTTATAAGGAACCCTACTGCATATATCTCATATTTTAACAAAAGAGAAGCATTTTCATAGTCACATCTCCCACGCTTCAGATTAAAGCCCTATCTTAAATGTACTTGTGCCCCTTTCATAGTACCTAGACATATGGGATTTTAATATGTATGCTTCCATATTTACATAAATATTATCTGCCATGGGCTTTCTTGCATGACATTTGCGTTTGATTGCTGTAGCTCTAATACATTCCTGTTGTCCATCCTTTCATTATATGACTGTATCACTAATTTTCCCTGTCATGTTAATAAATATTCAAGTGACATTATTTATGTCATTACAAAGCCACAGTGAACATTTTTGTCATGTCTTCACATGAAAAAAATGAGTTTTGCTAGAAAACTAAAATATACTTTTAGGATTGAATTATTGGCTTACAGAGAACACACGTATTCAATTTTACATTTTGCTATTTTTTCCACATTTTGTATTATTCTATATATTCACTGGCCATGTCTAAGAATTAATTGTGTCAAAGTCTTTGTGTGTGTGTGTGTATGCCAAAGTCTTGCTAATATAAAATTAGCATTTTTGTATTTATATTTGTATATAGTGTAGTATCTAATCTAATGTTAGTTCATACTTAACAAAGGAGAATTTGAACATGATAGTTCTGCCAATTTATCGCTTTCATCCATTTTTCTTTAAATCCTTTGCCCAATTTTGTGGAAGTTCTTTATATTTTCAATCCATTTTTAGAAGACTATTCCACATCCCTGTTTCTAACTTATGACACATTCATGGAAATTGTGTCTTCTCTCAATCTGAAGATTTTATTTGTAACTTAGTTTATGATACCATAAACAAAATTTTTGCATTTTGATAGCACTATTTTTATTAGCCTTAAAAAGAATAGTACCAAATCATAAATTGTTTCCTATATATGTATTTCTTTATAAAATATATTTTGTTTAATAATTAAATTGACCTTAACTGAATGCCAAAATATAATTTGTGAAATACTTACTTTGCACTCACACTGTCATCCATCTCTTTATTCTTAGTCTCCTCTGTCAGGTCCTATGGTCCTGGGATCTTTTCCTTCAGTGAGCTTACCTTGGCCACTTCTGTCTGCTTTCTGATTGAGTTTATCAATGACAGACATGGTACAATTAGAGGGGAAAGAGAAAGGAGACATGTGTATTTCTCCCTTTTCTATCCCTGCTTGGTGTCAGGATTTTGCCAAGTGCTGCACCGCCCTGTGGACACTGAACTGCTTTGGTTAGGGTCCTGCTCTGGCCCTGCTCTGAATCTGAGAGGCGGCCCATTCTTCCACCATCTCTCATTCGGCTTTGACAGAATTCCATTCTTTCCTATTTCATGGTTGGTGGTGGTGACATCACCTACCCAGTGTTACTAATTGATACCTTGCTGGCTTATTTACTTCTTGGGCTTTGCCTAACACAGTTAAAAGTCTCTTGATTATGCCACCTATTGAATTTTCTGATAGAATCTTGAAGGACACAAAGATGTATTAAGAAATTTGTTTTTCTTGAACAGCATTCACTTAATTTCCATTGCCTACTGTTAAAACTACAATTTTATTTAATTATTAAAGCTATTTTATACCTGTAAATACAATTTAAATGTTCTCAGTCTGTGTTTGTCATAACCAGTTCCATAAAACAAAGCTATTTTTCTACTATACTTGTTTTTTTATTTAAAATATATTTAAAGGATAATCCTAGCAATGTAGATGGCACCTTCTGATTGTGGTTCTTAAGAGATGATTAGCAATCCATTTAATGGCAAACCTAAACTGATGCAGTATTCACATTCCTTCTGATCAATATTTAGCTTTTCTTCTTGAATATAAAGCCATGGTTAACTATTTTACAAAACTTAATTTAATATAAATTAGTTGATATGTAGATATTTTGGATCAGAAGTTATCCAAACCAGACTTAATAATTGAGTCAAATTGTACTCCAGTGCTATCATCAGAGCTTTGCAATGTTGAGTTTGAAGTATGAGAATAGATATTTCCAGTCATTTGATTCTCATTGCCTTTGTTTACTGAACAAGACAATTCATCATGCTTATAAATCATCTGTCTTCCTATTTCTCAGAACTACTTGCTTACACACTTTACACATACCACTTCACTTTTAGTCCTCTTATTCTTAATTTATAGGCATGTTGATTAATATGATGGATGAGGAAGATGACTACTGTTTTCTGTCCTAAGTTCAAATTTTTCCCTGTTTTGTGATGTTTTGCTTTCAAGTTGATGGGATTACATTGTATTATGAAGAAATATTCCTATTTTTTACAGAATATTTGTAACATTCACATATTTAGCAATTTTATTTCAGGAAGAATTTATACACTCATAATATTCCATGACATTTGTAACACTCTGTCATTTCACATTTCACATACTTTCCACTTACATGGAAATCTTGGTTTCAGGTAGAATATTTTGTGCTATAATCTTATGATGTAGATACTTTTTAATTAAATAGTACTAGGTATATTTTCAGATCATGTTTCCTTATGCTATCAACTATTTGTTTAGGTCCTTTAAGTAAATTTAACTTGTTTTTCTAAATTGTCAATATCTATCATTTTTTAACAATCTTATTTAGCTTATTATCATGTCTTTCTGAAATCCAAGGATTGTGCTTAATATATATTTCTCTGTTGTGAACTTGCAACATATTTTTCAGGAATTGCTGCTTTGTTTAAGCATATTTTCTATGCTGTGAAACCAGTATTCTTTCAGCAAAAATAGCATCAATGGGTAACTAGTGCACCAACTTAAGAATATGTCGTTGGATAACCTTTTGAAATAAGTGCAACAAACCTGTTCACAGTGCCATATGGTTAATGACTGCATAAACACTTGGTGGGTGAGTTACAGGAGAAATTTACATATTCAAGGTGTAAACTGTCCTAGCATCTCAGGGTATATAATTTGTACAATATTTTATATTTGGAACAATTATTTGGCATATATTCTTGAAAATTGAACAATCATGAAAGGATGTGAGTTGTCAGTTGTCATATACTTGAACAATGTATAAATTGTTTGACAGTTGAAAAAAAGCTTTCAAAACTAACTGAAGAGAAGCCAAATTATTGGAACATTTTCTTTATTTCTTAGCAGGTCTTTCTGTCATCAAAACATAGGCAATTTTGAAAGAAACCAAATCTCTTCAGTGCCAGTGTTCTAAAAATCTCAGCATCACATGTTACTTTTCTATTATCATTTAGATTCTGATGATTAGAATGCGAAGCTCCTTTAGGAAGGCTTTTAGTTCACATAGTGAGATGTCGTGATATTACCTTTGATGTACACAGAATGTTTTACTCGTTTTTCATTCTTAGTGTATTTCTGAACATCTTGCATCATGGCGTTCATTACCAACAACTTCCAACATTGGGTCAGCGTGGCATTCCTTCAAAAAGGTCTTACTTGGGGCAAGAACCTCATAAAATTTTCCCACCTCGCTCTGATGGTGGATCATTGAGGCATACACAACTGTTTTGTAGCATCTTGACTAGCAAGTGCTTACTTGTCTTACTGTATTCATCCTCATCTGAATCACATTATCCATTCTGTACTTCTGTGTCTGTCACATCTGGCCCATTCCTTTGGCTGCCATCATCCAAGTCATCACTGGTTATTGATTCAGTTGGTGTCCCACTTGCAACTTCCTCCCACATTGTAAAAGCAGATTTTCTCACAATATTATATTTAACTAGGATAATTCTACATGAAAAATAAAAAAATAATAAAACAAATTGCAATTACAAAACAACATAACAAGGCACGTAACATGGGTAAAGCTCACCCATCTTTGTTTGACACACTTGTATACATGTTGCTATTCATCATATGAAGTGGGAAAATACAAACATTGCTTCCTGTATTTCCCCAGCATATCTACTGAGATGCACAGTCAGCTACCATTATGCTTAAGTAAATATTTTCTTTAGAAAATATGGTTTGAGCCTGTGCAACTCTGACTGAAACTGAGTTAATAGAAGTAATTGTAAAAACTCCTGGTTATGTAGTTCCTTTTAAGGCCCTGGGTTCAATCTCTAGTAATAAAACAATAAATAATAAAGTATATATTTTAGCTAAAATACAAAATCAAAATAAGTATGTACAACAATAGCATGTTCTTATCATGAAGAGTTTGTAGTAATATGAAAAAGGCATTAGAATTTAGTCTGAACCTTAAAAAGAGTATTTTTTTTTTTCTGGGAGGAAGGGTTTGCAGGGTGTTCAGGGTCTCACTACTAGATCAGATTGGTAGATATCCACCTGTCTATAGCCTCCCAAGAGTTGGGATTACAGGAGTATGTCACCAAACCCAGTCTCACTTGCTGTCTCAGCACACCCAGGGTCAGGGGTAATGCCAGCATGGCAGGCCCGGGAATTGAACCCCCAGCCCCTATACTAGCTTAAAGGTACTTTAGTCCACTTAGCTATTTGGCCGACCCTTAAAAAGAAGAATTTAAACCTTGGCATTACTGAGACCTGGATCTGAAAAATCTTAGGTTGAGATTCATTAAAAGAACCCCAATTCCTTCTATTCTAAGCTGCAGCCCTTTGACATGGCAGGTTTGCTTTACAGTTTTCTGATTCACAAATGGAGTTCTAATGTAACAAAATAATTTTAGGGTTGATATTTCCATTAAAGGAGAATGAATGCTTACATTGTTTGCCTGCTGTCCTGATATTGTGAAGAAATGGAAATGAATTT
>NW_004524793.1:697203-702282 GCF_000260255.1 Octodon degus
CACACACGCACACACACACACTTCTGACTGTACTTCCCTGGAATCCACCTAATCATTAAACAAGCATTCTCTAAAAACTCGCTAATTAGTAATCAAATATCAACAGTGGCATACTCATTTCATAGACAGAAGTTATTGCTCTTGGTTTTCAATGAGAATTCTAGTATTCCACACCTTTGTGTCTAACAGTATAACGTACCTGAAGATACAAATTCACATTACTATTTCTGTTATAAAAGAACTCAGAAGTGCTGATTTCAAAACATATAGGCAGGGACCTAGGGATATATCTCAGTGGCTAATGTGCCTGCCTGGCAACTGCAAGGTCCTGAGTTTGATTCCTGGTACTACAAGAACAACAGCAGCAACAAAAACAACAACAAAACCATAGGCAGCCGGTGAAGTCTTGTTGGCTTTGTAGTTAGATTTGGGTAGAAATGAGCTAATAGAAATTGACTTGTTTGATCAAAGTAAGTTTTTGATATAAAAGAAAAAAGCATGATTATTTTTTAAAGAAAGCTAAAATTCTTGTTTATCCTTCAAGCCATATGTTACTCTACAAATTTACATATGATACTACTAGTTTTGTTAATCAAACTTTAGTTATGCAGATGATTACTTGATAGTGAGGGTTAGTAGCACCTGTGAAGACAAAGAAGATTGCAGTTGTTTGAAGCTTCACTATATGCATGGTCCCAACATAATGTTTTCAAATGCAACATGAGCTTTGTAACTGCATAGATATAACATGAAATTTATATGCAAAAGTATAATATTTATTGAAAAGTACTCAAATTCATTATCCAGACATGTTGCTCAAGGTATAATCTAAGAAGTATCCAGAAAAAAGAGAAAAATAAAAATAAAAAACACAACAGAGAAACTATCTTTTCAACAGATATGTGTTTGATAACTTGCACTGGGAATGAAAACTGGGCCAGGACACTTAAGATCTTTTCTCTTAAATATCCTCTAGACTAATGGTAGAGGCAGAAAACTCTGGTCCCAAGAGAAACATAAAGCAACATTTATGGACAAGTACAGTACTTTTAGAATCCAGTGGGATAACTGAGTAAGACTTCTAAAACTATAGGTACTATATAATGGGTAAACATTGCTTTTACTGTTCAATAATAGATATATAGCAGCTATCAAAGAATGTATCAAAGGTTAGAAGATGCTACTGGTAAGGAAGGATAGTTAAAGGAATTGAGTACAAAAGACTCAAAGTTTTCTAGGTATACACTGGGGGACAGTTTCAAAGCAATGAGAGTCCAGAGTTTTGTGTGTCTAGTTTGTGTGAGGGATGCCAAGGAAAGCATTGAGAGTCCAGAGTTTTGTGTGTCTAGTTTGTGTGAGGGATGCCAAGGAAAGCATGTAATTGTGTTTTCATTTTTTGATAGTGTCCTTTGAAGAACACAACTTTTGTATTTTGGCTAGTTCCAACTTTTCTCTTTGAATTTATTTTATAGTCTTATAGAGGTAAGCATGCACAATCCATGGTCACAGAATGACTGCCCTGCTTTCACAAGTTTTATGGTTTTCATTCTTGCCTTTAGAATTTTACTGTTTTGATTTTTATTGCTATTGCTTTGTAGAGACTTTTATTATTTTAAAGAGGAAAAATAATAACAAGGACAAGGCCAAGAACAAAGTGACATAAAAGAAACATGGAATGGTATTTCAAAACAGCAATATAAAATTAACAACGGTCGTTATACTACACATTTATATTATCATTTTGTTGTTCATAACCAGATAGAGAAAACAAAGTACAATCAACCAATAAAGAGTAGCTCTTCCTTTAAATAAGAAATTAGAAGCAACACACATTGAAAAAAAACAAGGTGAAAGGTATTCAACAGTGGTTGACAATACATTGGTGTCTGCAGTGCAGTTGCTCAGATTACAGGCATTAGCATATAAAATTTGTCAAAGTATAATTTTTAAACATTAACTATTACTTCCAAAAAATTGAAGGAAATTAGTTGTACAATCATTTTAGTTTTCCTTTGTATATACTTACATGATTTCTCCCTTCCTTTTTTCTTGTCTTTTCTCCTTTCCTTCATCTCAATTGTTTTCTTATGTTCAGTTTTTTTAGTTTTACTATATCTATTAAAACTTTCAATTTTATTTAATCTTTCAGGTTCTTACATTAAGAAGACAATATATTCACACATGCAGATGTAATTTATGTCACTTCTGAGTACAGCCTGTAGTTGCATCCATTTACCTATAAAAATCTTGTGTTTGTCTTTCTTTATAGCTGAGTAATACTCCCTTCAACAAAAATACCACATCTTTTTTAACCATTCCTCAGTTGACTGGCATCTGGGTCATATCCAAGACTAAGCTATAAAACTTGTGCTGCTATAAACTCGATTGCACATGTATTGCTGAGGTTTGATGTTCAGTTCTTTTGGGAAAATATCCAAAAGAGGGATACCTAGGTTGAATGGGATTTGTAATCCTAGTTTTTTGTGGAGTCTCCATACTGCTTTTAACCAGTGATTGTACCAGTCTATACTCCTACCAAAGTAAAGAAGTGTTCTTTTTACCCCACAGAACCTCGAGCATTTGTTATTAGTTGATTTCTGTATGATAGCCATTCTTTCTGGAGTGAGATGGTTTCTCAGTATTGTTCTAATTTTCATTTCTGGAATGATCACTGCTGGGGAACATTTCTTCATTTCTTCATTGCCATTTATATTTATTCCTCTGAGACGTGTGTATTCACTTCTAATGTTCATTTTTAGATTGGGTCTTTAAATTTTGGGTGACAGATTTTCTTTTAGTTCTTTATATATTCTAGATAAAAGTCTTTAGTCTGAGTGACTGTTCATTAAGACTTTTTTCTCAATTTGTGGATTGAGTTTTTTTTTTCTCAATTTGCCTTTTTGCTCTGTTGGTGACTTATTTGAAGCATAGAAACTTCTCAATAAGAAGAAACCCCTGTTATTGATTCTTTGAAGTATTTCCTGTGAAGTTTGGTTTTTATTCATGAACTCTCTGCCTACTTCTGTATTCAAGATTTCCACACACTTTCCCTTCCAGTGAATTTAGTATTTCTGTTTTAGCGTTTAGATATTTAATACATTTTTACTTTAGTTTAGTGCATGATGACAGACTTGGATCTAGTTTTAGTTTTCAGCAAGTGGAAAATCAGGTTTCCAAGCACTATTCATTAAAGAGGCTCTCTTTCTTCCAGTGAACTTGTTTTCCCCTTTGTCAAAGGTAAGGTGGCTGAGTGTATTCATAGTTGTGTCTGCATCTTATAATCTGTTCCAAGTTTTGGCCTTCAGAGTATGGTACTGATAAAGTGTTATAATGCATTATAGTTGATATGAGTTTAAATTAAACCAAAATAAAAAATAAGTCTGAATTTCAAAATATTTCTAGTGATTGTTTAATATTATGGACAAATAACACTTTTTATATTTTATTCTCAGGAAAAAATAAGCAAACAAAAGGTGAATTGATATCATATGCTTATTTGGTGGCATATAAATAAAAATACATGGAAGAAAGTATTCTGGCCTGGATAACTAAAGATGAGCTCTGCTACGTCAAGATTCTGCCTCTTCTTGACTGATTTGCATCCCACTTTAAGAAAGAACATGTTGTGTATTAATCACTATGGAAATCCAGATATCTTCCATTTCAGATTGCTATAAGCTATTCAAAGAAAATGCCTTATAAGAAACCATAATAATTAGGATGAATATTCATTCTACCAAGTTTGGCTTAGCATCAGCAAATAGATGATAACTGGTAAGATAAATCATATAAAATATCTCATGGACATCATGAAAATAAAAGATGTATTGGATAAATTCATGGAAACCAGAAACATCTGTGTAAAAAAGAGCTAGAATCAGAAGGAGACTGATGGGAAATGAAACTATGCAGAATGAAAGAAAATAAAGAAATACAAAAACTGTGGGAAATTGTTGTTTGTTCTTTTTTTATTTTCTCCTGAAGAAACTTTTTACCCATGTTAAATCATCCTTAGATGATGAACAAGAAGTGAAAAAGAATGAAAGGAGGCAAGCACTTGATCAGAAATTGTGCATTTATTGCTCATTTCACTGCAGTATTGAATGCCCAGCGTAAACATCAGAGAAGAAACAGAGGCTGATCTGTGGAAGAGGGGGGCAAAAACACGGCTGTACAGTCAGGCCTGGGTTGAACAAAAATCTTAGATATTCTGTTGTTTAAATTTGGAAGAAACTAGAACATAAAATTATCTAAATGGAAAGAAATAGGAAGATAGAGGTTCAAAGTACAAGAAACAGAAGGGATGGATCAAAAATCTAAAGTGAGATTTTTCTAACACATGGATGTTTTTTTGATGTAGGAGTCTTTCATCTCTAATACATAGGATGAATTAAATTGTCCACATAATTACCGTACCTGTGTTTTAGCACACTTTTATTTTCAGACATCTTATGGCAAATGAATAAAAACAATGCACAACTGGATAGTTTATTTTATTCTTTTACAAGGGATATATTTGAAAAGTTATTAACTTTTAACTTTCCAGTCATTTTTTTTATCCAAAGCGTTTCATAAGAACAACTTTGTTACTTGAAGAACAACATATAAGCTAGAAAAATATAGTGTGATTGAAACATAAAATGAACTTTTAAATTTAATTTTATGTTATTAGAATAAAAACACATTGCCATTAATTCTCATCTAAAATGATGTCCCTTGTGTTCAATAAACATATCTCCTTATACCTTCATACTTCTTAGCAGTTGTGAGAGGTATCTTTTCTAGGTGTCATTTGGCCCTAGCCTTTCAAGGCCAGTGAGGACTCAGGACTTAAGACAACCTGTACCATAACATCATGTAACTCAGTGATCTCCAAATTTTCTGATTAAGGAGATTATGGGCCACAGAGGAAAGTGATTGACAATGTATGCCTAAGGAGAATCACATGGAGAGAAAGCATTCTCTCAGGCTTTTACAGAAAGAAAATTGGTCAAGCAAATGCCATGACTCATCCACATGGCTGACACTGACAGAGGATCTACAAACTGTGATATAGGGTTTCAGGCTAAATCCTGAGGG
>NW_004524793.1:703592-705106 GCF_000260255.1 Octodon degus
CTTACATTCTTTCACTTTTCCAAATGTTATAGATTATTGACATTTTCAAGGGCTACATTATAGGTTATTTTACAGAGCATCACTTAATACAGATTTGTTTACCATGTCTTCATGATTAGATACACGTTAAACAATTTAGATGGAAATATTGCATCATATTTCATCATATTTCAGAGCAGATGGTGCCATTCTTTAACATTGCAGGTAATATTTACTCACTGATCTTAAAATGTTCTTCATTAAAATTATGTTCAAGATATTTTATTTCTTTATAATTGATAAGGTACTCATAAAATTATTCATTAGGTCTTTAGTGATATCTTGTTTTCAAAGATATTTTATCCAATGTCCAGGGACATTTAGTTGAGTCTGTCATTGCTATGGTGGTCACAAAATGATTACGTTCAGTATCTATAATTCCACATATATCCAAAAGTTGATTTGTTCTATGTGTTTGTGCAATGACGACAGTACTATGGAATGCCCTTCATTTGGGAGGAATTTTTTTAAATAATTGTTTGTATGCATACATGGATTTATGTATTGTTACCTGTATTTATTGATAGATTTTGCATCCTTGAACTTGTGATCCAGCTGTCTCCATTCTTCAAGAATCTGGGATTATAGGCCTGGGTCACTCCACAAGCCCATATATTTTGCTGTACCACCCAGAATTGGCTGAGGCAAATATTATATTCCATTGAAAGATATAAGAAATTTTGTGCTCTAATTTTATTTCTTTGCATGTGCTGAGATTTAATTCAGGTCCTGGCATATAGTAAGCATCTTCTCTACCACCTTATTAATCATAGTTCTCACTCACAGTATTTCTCTTTCTTTTTTCTGTATTTTAGGGAAGGATCTACGGGATGTTCAGGGTCTTACTGCTAGATCAGACTGGTAGTGATCCACCTGTTTGTAGCCTCCAAAGAGCTGGGATCAAGGCCTGTGCCCCCAAGCCCAGTCTCAATTGCCTTCTAGCATGCCTTGGGGCCCGGGGCAGGCATGGAAGTCTGGGAGATCTAACCTCTGGCCCCTGCATTTGCTTGCAGGCACTTTAATCTGCTGAGCTATTTGGCTGCCCCTCACAGTGTTTGTCATACGTGCACCTTATCTATTGGTTCCCACAATCAGGTCATTCTACTATATATCCATCACTTATTCTTTGTTTTTAATAAAAACACTGAAGTCCTCACTCTTATACCCTCTGTACTGAAAGCAAAAATTGCTTGGCAAATTGTAGGTATTCAAAACACCGTGATCAACTATGGTTCCAATGCTGTGCATTAGATACTTAGAACTTAATCATTTTATTTATAACTGAAAATTTATACCCTTTGACTAATGTCTCTCCATTTTTTGGCAAACTTCCTTTTTCTTACCCCTTCTAGATCCAATCTTTTAAATATAATCTACTACTGTACATAAAAATATAACTGTTTCAATTTGCAAATATTTTACATGTAGTATTTACCTTTCTATGTCATGTACTTTACTTAATGTATACACTGCAA
>NW_004524793.1:725509-726443 GCF_000260255.1 Octodon degus
ATCAACAAGTCACATAAAAATGGAGGAGGAAATCAAGGAAACATCTTCAGGAAAATAACATGACAGGCAACACACACAGGTCCACTCCTGTCTGTCTCTCACACAGAAGCTTTCTCTCTCCCACTAAATATATTCTGCATTTTAAAAAAGAATATAACATGACAAAGTTAAGCCAATATATATGTTATAACCATCAATGTAAATGGCCTCAATTCACAGATTGAGAAACAGATTGGTAGTCAATCAAAAAACAAAATCTAACATTATGATGTACAAAATAAACATATTTAGCACAAAAACTAATTCATAGATTGAAAATCAAAGGATGAAAACAATTTTCCATTCAATAGAAACCCAGAAAAAAATCAGGGGTAGCTATTCTGTTAGCAGACAATGTAAACTTCAAACTAAGAATGATGAAAACAGATAAAGAAGGTCACTTCATACTTGCTATGGGAAAACTTCGAGCAGAAAAGATTTTTTAAAAGATTAATATGCATGCACTAAGTATGGTGGCATCCAACTATATAATTCAATTATTAAAGGCATGTAAAATCAAAGGCGAAATAACACAATTATAACCAGGGACTTCAATACCTAATTGTCATACATGGGTCAATCAAATGGACGATAAAATCAGCAAGGAAATACCAGAACGGAACCACACCTGTGAACAAATGGACTTAAAAGATGTTTTCAGACTGCTCCTCTCAACATAATCAGAATACACATTCTTCATAGCTACACATAGAGTGCTCTACAAATCCACTATATACTAGCCCACAGAAAATGCTTAAGCAAGTTTGAGCATGAGATCATTATGTCTGCAATCCCAGTAGAGTGAGGTTGAAAGAAGGAGGATCACTATGAATCTGAGCTGCGTAGTGAGGTCTGGCAGAAGGAGAAGGAGAAGGAGGAGAAGGAGGAGAAGGAG
>NW_004524793.1:728028-729359 GCF_000260255.1 Octodon degus
AATGGCTGTCATCAAGAAGTCAGCCAATGACAAATGCTGGAGATTCTGGGGGGGGGGGGATAGAATGCTTTTCCGCTGCAGATGGTAATATGACCTTGTGCAACGATTTTGGAATTCTTGACGAGAATCCTCAGAAAACTAGCATCAGAGGTACCATTCAATCAAACTACTCCACTTCTGTGTATCTTCCCAGAGGAATTAAAAACATTAAACAAGAGTGATATATGTGCACTCCTATTTATAGCAGCACAATTTATCATAGGTACACCTTAGAAACCTCCCAAATGCCCTTCAACTGAGGAATGGATAAAACAGATGTTGTGTTTATCTACAATGTAGTACTACTCAGCTATAAAGAAGAGTAAACTGAAAACATTTATAGAAAATACATGCAACTGGAGTCCATACCCACAAGTGATATAAATTATTCTCACATATGTAGAGATCATGTTATCTTCCTAGTATAAGAAGCTGAAAATGTATATAAAATTTAGAATGTACAATAGATACTATGAAAAGGGAAGAAATTGCTAAAAAGGAAAGAGAAACTAGAATGGGGGAAAGAGGAAGATGAGGATTAGGAAAGGAGATAGATAGATAGATAGATAGATAGATAGATAGATAGATAGATAGATAGATACTATAATTAAGATAGTTATACTACTACTAATTGCTATTAGTTCATAAAAAGCAAGATTTCTGCCCATACTCTTTGATCAATTTTTTCATACCCATATCTCTTAATATAAATGACTACTTTGAAGATAACAATATACAATGTATCAACCATTGTGATTCTCCTATAATGTTGCTTTGAAGTTTTATACCCTTGTGTTTATTGTTGATTTTTCTTTTCTCTAATATAAAAAGAAATATTTATTACAAGGATAAAACTATAAGAAAGTTGTAGATGTAAAGAAGCATATTGTACTTCCCTACAGAAAATATTATTTCAGAGGGGTTGGAGAGATATTCTGCACAGTAGAGTAAGCCTGAGTTCAATCCCTGGTTCCACAAAAGTAAAAAGATAAGGCGAAGGCAAAGGCAAAGGCAAAGGCGATGGCGACGGGGATGGCGAGGAGGAGGAGTAGAAGGGGGACGGGGAGGGGGGGCGAGGGGGAGGGAGGAGAAGAAGAAGAAGAAGAAGAAGAAGAAGAAGAAGAAGAAGAAGAAGAAGAAGAAGAAGAAGAAGAAGAAGAAGAAGAAGAAGAAGAAGAAGGAGAAGAAGACAAAGACGAACTCATAATGATCCTCCTGTCTCAGCCTCACCAGAGCTGGGATTACAGGTATGCACTCACCATACCCCGTTTTGGTGACTGGCTCAATGTACT
>NW_004524793.1:729459-763545 GCF_000260255.1 Octodon degus
AGAAGAAGAAGAAGAAGAAGAAGAAGAAGAAGAAGAAGAAGAAGAAGAAGAAGAAGAAGAAGAAGAAGAAGAAGAAGAAGAAGAAGAAGAAGATATTATTTCAGGATAGTTCCCATAACGTTTTCTTGAAAAGGTACACTATTTACTTAAGAGAGAGTTAAAGAATATAAGAAATAATGAAATGATTGACACATCCAGAAACACATGCACAAAGGACTCTGTGGCATAAGAGAAGAAGTTAATAATCAAAAGGAAAGTTGATGAGGATAGGATTTAATGAGGCTTATAAGGGAGAAAAGGTAGGCAATCACTGTACCCATCCTGAAACTTTTGTGAAAGTAGGAGAAAGTTGATAGAAATCAATGCCTGGAAGGATTTTTTAAAAAGTAATGTACATATATGACTTATAGATTTTTTAGTGAAATTCAGTAGTCTTAGAGCAATAAATTAGACCAGCAATGGTATAATTCAGCCAGGAATCTAAAATCTGGTGTCCATAGAGATGAATGGAATAAAGTTTCTAGGTTGCTAGAAAGTGGATTTTCTTCTGCAACGCTAAGTTTTCCAAATGGGTGCCAGTTAGGTTTCACCACAGGAACAGATATGATGAATTAAGTTCACTGCAAAATCCATATCAGGAAAGCCAAAGGTCCGTTGGCAGGGTGAAGAATCTGCTCTGCGAGGTAGGAGCCAGCTTTATGATGCCAATGGATAAGACTGGACCCCCTTCAAAGAACCAGAATGTAAGACAACTTTTTTCTGTCCCTTTTTGTGCCATCATGGCCCAACATTATTTGTTGGTTCCACCTATATCCAGAGTGAGTCCTTCCTCTTCAGGAAGCCAAACATTCAGACACAACTGGAACTATTCTCACCTAAACTGCTAGGCATTTCTTATTCAAACCGAAGCCACAGTTAACTTTCACACATTCATTTTGGTGTAGGAATATCTTTTTCTTTCCCCAATTCCATCAAAAATATAGTCAAGTTTCTCATTTTAAAAATGTCTTCTTGGGCCAGCCAGATAGTTCAGCGGACTAAAGCACCTGCTTAGGCAGATGGCAGCGACTGAGGTTCAATTCCCAGCCTGCTGTGCCAGCCCGGCCTGTGCGGCATGCTGAGGCAGTGACTGAGACTAGGCGTGGTGGTGTGTGCCTATAATTCCAGAGCTTGGGAGGCTGAAAACAGGTGAATCACTATAAGTCCCATCTACATAGTGAGACCCTGTAGACCCTGTACTAAATACATTTTTTAAAAAATTCTTCTTGGGCCAGGGAGATACTTTGCCCACCAAAGCACCTGCCTGGCAAGTGCAAGGACGCAGTTTTGATCCTCTGTACCAATGATGTCCAACCAGGAATCCCCAGAACACCATACAGGCCATCGAGGCTTGCACGCTTGTGATCCCAAAGCTGGGGAGGCTGAGATCGGAGGAGGATCACTGAGCCCAAGCAGTATAATGAAACCCTGTTCCAAATAAATAAATAAAAGATTTAAAAATAAAAATAAGACTGTCTTCTTAACCAAAACTTGTATTTCCTTTTTTAGTCTTTTTTATTTCTTCTACTTTTTTATTTTTACTTTTAGTAATAACACATGCTTATGGTACATAATGACTATGGTTCATAGCCTCCCAATAATTGGGATTACAGGTGTGCCACCATGCCCAGTTTCAATGCTGTCTCAGCGCGTCCCGCTGTGGGATTGGCACAGCAGGACCAGGAACTGAATCTCCAGCCTCTGCAGCTGCTTGCAGGTGCTTTAATCCACTTAACTATTTGACCTGCCCTGAAAATTCAGTTTAATTCATTCCATTATATCCTAGATATGAATTATCACTTTGTTTACACTATTCATCCATCAATCACTTAGTAATTATATCATTTATCAGAACAACTGTTCTGATGTCACATTTCTTACATTCAAATAACACTGACTCGTAACTAGCAATTTTATTGATATATTTTACTAAATGTCATAATGAAAGGAACTAACAAGGCATAAGTGCAGAAGAGCAAGTTAACCCTGGTACTATGTGGCCGCACCACAGGCCGTACAAGAAAAATATATTTGGTGTTTAGTGCTACCTAGATTTGTCAGTATCCAATGAGAATCTTAGAGTGTATTGCCCACAAATAAGAGGGAAGAACTACTGAAAACTCTATTCACAATATCCACTTTACTTTCTGTTTATTTCCAAAAGCTAAAATATGTTTTTTTTTATCATTTATTTATTTATTTACTCATTTATTTATTTGGTACAGGGTCTTGTTACACAGGTCACTCATAGTGATCCTCCTGTCTCAGCCTCCCCAGAGCTGAGATTATAGGCTTGGCTTGCCCAGGGCTCTGGTACTAGCAGACATGTGGTATGTGGGGTTGAACTAGGGTCCTTGCACTTACTAGGCAAGTGCTTAGAGTGCTGAATTATCTCCCCAGCCCTAATATATGGCTTCTATTCCCTTTAGTTTTCTGGAACTGCTTTCTCCAAACTACAATAACATACTTATTTTTAAATTTCTTAACATTTAAAGGTATGTTTTCACAGTAACCCTACTCATTTTTTCATAAATTTTTATGTTTTTTGCCACTTCAAGTTTCTTAATTATTTTTATTAACTAACTTGCATTCCCATTAGCTCTCTTGCTGTTCTATGAACATTTAAAAATAGTATTTTCAGTAATGTTTCCCTAGGTACCTATACCATCCAGCTGTTTCCTTTTTCTACCTAATTTTGTTAGACAATATTAACTTTGACAGTGTTAACTACCACATATCCTCTTATCTCTCATTCATGAATATATGACACAGAAATTCATGATGCGGAGGAACTATTGAATCACTAGGTCTTTAAAAAGAGTGAGAGAATGGGTAAGTGGATGAGTGGGTTGCTGAGATGAATAGATGGATCCATAGGAGGAATCTCATTTTGGAAATCTTGGGAATTTTGAATGACACAAAAAAGCATAGTCACACAAATATTCAGAAAGTGGAAATTCTACTTTTAAACCTAAATTATAAATTCTGTTGAAATCAGTATGAAATTGCAGTAACATTGGGTGCACTTTCTAGCATAGCAACTGCAAGTTGGAACTGAGTCATAATTACACCTTTAGGAGAAAATTTATCATGCAATTTGGCACTGTCAGACAATGCCTGTGTCCCTCATTTATGCCACCTGCCCGACTTTAGTAAACATTCAACTATATGCCATAAACAAAACAGCCTACAGATGCATAAATTCAATGTGATTCATACGGCATTAGTCATGCCTGTTCAATTTTCTCATCAGTGACCTTACTTGTGCTTCATTGAAGAAAAATATTTCCTGCTATATAGGCAGGAAAATACAAGTAAACTCAGCTTCTCTCAATTTAGTTCTAGATAGCTTATCAACCCTAAAGCCTGTTAATATTCCTCATAGGAACTGTCACTCTAATTTGTCTCCTTGTATATATTTTAGATACCACTCTCCTTTTCCCCTAAAAATGCCATTGGCACATATTTGTCCCTCTTATTTGCTCATGTTACCTCTCTGTTGATGTGAAAACTACTTGTATATCCTTCTCAAGTCCAGTACTATAGTCTTTGTGAAGCTTAGTTGACTCTGGGGTAAATTTTTTCAATTATTTCCTTGTATCTAGTAATTTTACAAATGTAATGTTTTACTAACATGATAATGACAATAATAATGGCCAATATTCATTAAGTACATTATATAGAACAGAAACTATTCCAATAATGAAGATAACCTTGGAAGATTGTTTCCAGGACTATTTTTGAATACAAAAATCTGAGGATACACAAGTCCCCTGTATAAATGGCATACTAATTACATATATTTTGTGCACATCTTCCTGTGTACTTCAAGTCATGTATAGGTCGCTTGTAATACAGAACATAATGTGAATCCTATGTTATTAATTGTTATAGCATTTTGTTTAGGGAACAATGACAAAAAACCCAACCAACTTACATATAGCTAAACCATGCACAGAAAAGAGATATGAGGCAAAATGATTAAACAAGAACTGGAGCTGCATTCATGTAAATTCTGTGTAGAGCTCCATGGATAATAAACTAAAATTCCAAGCTTGGTGTGCCCAAAGATGCGCAACCCACAGACATAAACGGTGACTTGTATGTTATTGTGTCACTAAGTAATGAGGTGATTGCCAATAAATACACATGAAAAAATGGACATACAGGAAAATGCATTTATTTACTGGTATAGATATGGAGTTTGTTCTTAGTTATTCTAATTTCAGGTGATATTTTCTATGAAAACTATTTGTGATTTTTTTACATATTCAGTAACCAGTAGCTACTAATTTTGGAGTTTTGACAATACTTTTACAGTGTTCATAAGCTCTGAGTTTCATAGAGAAAAGTCACTATGAAAGTGTTTTGAATAATGACAAGAATGGCATAACTAGCTGAACGAGTAGGGAATCATGAAACAGTTATTTTCCTTTCCATTGCCCAATAAGATTCCACCAAACTTACTCAAATATGAATAGCTTCCCCTTTTGTCTTCATTCTGTCATGTAAAGTATTTGAAGTTTATAATTTGTGGTCTTTATACATTTTATAACACAATCATGATAAAATAATTGGTACTTAGGCCCTTGTGTTATGTGCATTGCAGTTTGCTTACATTTACTGTGTTGATGGCTCCTGCTAGGGCAGTCCAGGCTCTGCAAAGCTGGCTTGTAGCTCAGTCATAGGTTGTAAATCTAACATTTTCACAGTATCAACTCATATTGAATCAAAACAGTCTACTTCCAAGCCCTCATTAGTGGTGAGATTTACCTTTGAATATGTTTATTTCCTGACTATGAAGTCTATGTAAAATAGAGAAATATGTGCATCTAGAAAGACACAAGTTAGGTGAAGAGCGAAGTTATGATTATGAGAAGCTTTAAATAGTTTTACAATTTAAACTTCTGTGCTGTAAAGAGTTCCAAGTGTAGATAAGCTGCCAATTTGAATCTGCTGTTAAATGAACTGAGAAGAAATGAAGGTCAGAGTGTTAAGTACTTTGGGAAAATTTAAGAGCAAATTAAGAATTGTAGATTTAAATGTAGAAGACATAGTATTTATAGCCTCCATTACAGACTGGCTATTAGACATTCCATTTTGCTAAAATACCAGCTTTTCAGTATGCAGATCTTCAAGTGAGTAGGTCTTTTGCTTTTGTTAATATTCTCTTCAGTATCTGACAACTGGTATTAACTTTCTACTTGATGTAGCACCACAACCCTTAGAACAATATACCTGGTGGATCCTGCAAGATCAAAATTAACTACATGCTAATTGATTAAGAAAGAAATATTTTCATCAGAGTTAGAGTCAATGGATAAATGCAGCATGGTAGTTTGTATTTTAAATTTATTTTGCTCAGAAAGCTTTTTCCCCCTCCTTTTGATATTGTAACTTCAAAGCAGGGATTTAAAAATTCCAAATAATTCTAATTGAATAATGGTATTTAAAATACATTTGATTTAAGTAAAGCATTGGTTAAGCCATATTTTTTCTGCAGAAATATGTATTTAGGCTGTCAAATCAAGCTAACAATTTTCCTTCAAATTTGCATTAATTTTTCACAGAATAAGTGAAGTAATTTTTGTTTATAGAACTTCTTTTGTGTTGGTAGGATGATTCATGTAAAAATTCATTTTCTGTGAAATGTGTCATTATAATCCAGGATTTTGTAGTTCTTTTTATTAAATTATAATGTTATAATATGTGATGATGTCTTAAATTGTTTTAATGACACGATAACTTTTGAAACATTATTGCTATTGAAAGAATAAACCTATGCATTGTAATAATTCATGACACATTTGTAAGATATAGTTGTTATAATGACTCACATATACTTAAGCTTAACTTCAATTTTAGAATTACACAATTAAATTTCAAATATAGTTGATTCATCCACCAAATGTTGATTGTACCCACATCAGAAGGGTGTTATTTGGTAGGAAAAGAAACACATTTGTATGGTAATAGAAAATGACATTTATATGGAATTTTCCCTAATTTTGTAAATTAGAAAACTGAGACTCAGATAATGCACCCAAACTCACACACCCACGGTAATCCACTACACACAGTAGTCTGGTGCTAGAACTATGTTTAAAAAATAATACGAAACATTCTTCTGTAACCTGTAGCAAACATAGTAGTTCTATATTACATGTGTCTCCTTATTATAAACAACTCTAAACATGGTAATTCTATCTATCTATCTATCTATTTATCTATCTATCTATCTATCTATCTATCTATCTATCTATCTATCTATCTGTTATTTTCAGGTATTGTACTACAAGTCATAAAGAACTATATTTCCTGAAAAAATATTTAAGTGAGTGGAGCAATATATGTGATGTTCTTCCTAGGCAAAAGGGAAAGGGAGATTAGGCCAGTGAGATATTTTAGTGGGCTAAAGTGCCTGCTTAGGCAAGCTTTGGCAAATGCAGGGACCACAGTTCAATCCCTGGCACCATATGCTGTTCCAATCCTGCCCCCAAGGAGGTCTGAGCTGGCAAGAAAGAAGAAAGAAAGAAAGAAGGAAGAAGGAAGAAGGAAGAAGGAAGGAAGGAAGGAAGGAAGGAAGGAAGGAAGGAAGGAAGACAGACAGACAGACAGACAGACAGACAGACAGACAGAAAGACAGAAAGACAGAAAGACAGAAAGAAAGAAAGAAAGAAAGAAAGAAAGAAAGAAAGAAAGAAAGAAAGAAAGAAAGAAAGAAAGAAAAGAGAAAAGGGAGACCTAGTGCTGGAACCGTAACGATCCATGTGAATTGCTCTTGTAGGAACCCAAGGTATGCACTGAGCTATGACTACAAAAAGTAAGACTGAGGTCAGGTCAGGTCAGCTGAGAGATATGGGAATTCCATATCAGACCAAGTACAAGGACTCCAGAAATACATTTTTATTCTTGGATATGATTATATGTTGATTGCTCACTTTTAATGTTCAAATAATTATAGATAAATATCAGGTAAGTTACTGTCGGAATTAATGTGTGAGTTGGGTAGGAACTTTATGCTATAAAAGACAAATAAGGAAAAATTTTAGTACAGTAAATATTTCATTTTTTCAGTTTGGTGTTGGCTACATGGGTGCACACATTGGCCAAGATTCATCAAATTCTGTTTAGATTGTGCACATTTATGAACAAAATTTTGAGAAATTTCATCTAAAATCTGCAAAAACATCCAGCACTATTTTTGTTGGAAGCAATAACCTTTGACTTAGTATTTTGATTTGTAGAAATTTGCAGTTAGTGAAATATTTGCATATCATTTAATCTTGAATTTTTAATTGGAAAAAGGAAAACTAAATCCTTAAAATAAGGCATTTACTCACTGTGTTCTGGATTTCTGTCAGAGTTTAGAGTAGAGCTCAAAGTTCTTAATCGTTCCTGTACTCAATGATATGACATGGTCAAAGTGAACCATGGTGGAAACTGAATTCCATTTCAAATGTAGCATTAGCTCTTCTCATGGCCTGCTACTTGATCTGCCCTCCTGTGTTTAATTTCTCTCTCTCTCTCTCTCTCTCTCTCTCTCTCTCTCTCTCTCTCTCTCTCTTTTGGTGGTACCAGGGATTGAACTAAGGATCTTGCACTGTGCTTAATTTCATTGAGGAAATTAAGTTTGGAGGTTGTCAAACTGTTTCTCATTTTCCATAAAGGCATATCTTATTATTTCTTCTGATGCACAGATCTCAAAAATATAAAATAAGGCAAAAATGATTGAGAAGATTGAAAAGATTGTCTCTATCTTGTTTCTATAAAGATTTCACTTCACTGACAGACCACTAGAAACTATTATCACTTTTTCCATGAAGCGAATTCTACTATTTTCTATAATTCTGATAAATTCTATTTTGACCTAAAAGTTTACTTTTCAACCCACTATCAGAAATGTTGTTAGGTAAGTTTTAAGCTTATGATGTATAACACTGCATATAAAAATAGTTGGGGGAAATATATTCCATTCTCTCTGCCTTACCAATAATTTTATTACATTCACAATGGATTAAAAACTGCCAAATCTAATGTTATATATACCATTGTCAAGTTTTTTTATTCTTAACACGATTGTCCACATTTACTATTCTAGTTTTTAAAATTTGTCCCCTTCAATGAATTCCTGGGAGCCATTTTGGCTACTTTACTTCTTATCAATCTGAAAATATTATTTTAATCTTATTTCCTCAGTCCACTTCAATATGCATTAACACATTTTAATACTCCCCCAAATTCTGTCCTTGGCCCTCTTACATTTTTTTGTCAGATTCCCTCAGTTTCTTCTAGTTCCACACAACTGCTAAACCTCAGAACTTAATTTCATCTTTTCCCTTCTCTTCAGCTCCTATTCCAACTACTTTCTGCACAACTCCACTTCATTAAACCACATGAAAACCCAATTTAATCTCTGAGGCATGAGCTCTGTATCTTCATACTTGCTGCAGCCTGTCGTGGGTGCCTCCATTCTCTTCACAGATCACATTCCACCAAAAGTTTCATCTTAGCCCCAGAATCACTGTTTATTTGAGATGGCTCCCCAAGAACCATACAAAAACTTTGTTCTAATTCACATTTATGCTTGAATCCACAGTAACTTTCTTTTTGGACTTCCTGTTGTCAGTATTTCCCTTATTCACATGCTCCTCAATCTGCCTCCACCTGCTGTAATAGTGTCTATTTAAGACCTTAAGCTACTTCTCTTACCCATATATATTTTTTCCATAATTTTACTGAGAAACAAATAGCAATAGGACAGTTTCAAACCAAATTGTTAGGATTGTTTCAATAATTAACATATTTCATACATTCTTCCTAGTGGTTAATTGCTGTAAAAGATACGGACTTGATATCCTATTTACAAACACCACTAGAACAAATCCCTCTATTCATTAAGAGAATGTAACTATATATCTATCCTAACCACTTTGAATACAGTGATCGATGATGTAGAGTGTGCCTAAGGAGAGTCACATGGAGAGGAAACATTCTCTCAGGCTTTCACAGAAAGCTCATTGGCCAAGCAATGGCCATGACTCATCCACATGGCTGACATTGACAAAGGTTCTACAATCTGAGGTACAGGATCTCAGGATAAATCCTGAGGGGATTTCATTGACCTTATCAGACCCAAAAGCTAAAACTCCTGTTGCATAGGTCCTGCTTTACCTTGGTCTTAACCATGCAGCAGAAAAGTATAAAAATGAAGTATAAGAAGTAAAGCCATGGTGTTATGTTGAGCTGTAGTGGACTCAGGTCAACAATTTCTGACATTGCCAGTGATGCAGAAGACCCAATACTATTATGGGCTACTGAACTCTTTTAGAATATTTTGCTGAGTTTAGACACCTATATACATTTTTAGCTATAAATTTCAAATCAACCAATTCTTGTCAACAGCCTTTTTCTACCTGTTTTAGAGTAAATATTTTCATTGCATTGTTTTTACTTATGCTTAATACACCAAATATTGAGTTCCCTGAATTAATGGTTCATATGCCTGTGTCTCTATGTTACTGTGTCATATTTTTCTCTCTGTTAGGGCCAGGGATATAGTTCAGTAGCATAGGAGCCTGCCTGGGTAAACACAAGGTCTCAACTTCAATCCCTGGTGCTTCGAAGAAAGAGAAGGACAAGGAGGAGGACGAAGAGGAGAAATAGAAAGAGGAGTAGGAGGAGGAGGAGGAAGAGGAGGAGGAGGAGGAGAAGGAGAAGGAAGAGAAGAAGAAGCAATAAAAGGAGAAGGAGGAGAAGGAGAATCTCATATTTTTCTCTCTTCTTTTATAATTGAAGTAAACCATTTGTTCCTTACAAATTAATTGCAGTGTTTTTTCCTTTAAGAAACATTCTTATCCAAATTACCTCTAATATATGCCAGATATTCATACATATATGCTCTCATGCATACAAGGAAAAGTAGAGATGATAACCTTGCTTTTCCTGCTACCGGTAAGAAAAAAGTTTTCTGGGGAAAAATGTCCTCTCCAAAATATAGTATATTGTAGGAAATTTACCTACCATTGTTGATCAGACCTTCTCAGAACCCATAAAACTAAAAATATTCATATTCAAATATACATTGAATTATATCATATAATGATATAAGTCTTATATCATGAAGAATTAATATTTTTATGAATTATTTAATGATGTATAGACAGCTGGGTAGTTAATAGATATGGTAACATACATGATATAACCCTGGGTAAACACTTCAACTTTCTAAGCCCTATGTATCTCTTCTATAAATAAAATACTTCAACTGTGTCCCTAAGATTATATCCATGAATACAATCTTAAATAACTTTAAATATATCTTCGTGTTTTTCTCAGAAGAAATATTTACATCAATTCTATCACACAAGTGATGGCAATTTCACATATATAAACGTGAATGACAATAAACTGTATACATCTCAAATATTTTTATATATTTTCATATTTTGTTGCAGTATGATTTTAAGGATGGAGTTTATAACTAGAGGGAAAATACAGATATGGTGATATAAGCTAATTATACTTTGGATCCACACTAACATGAAGTAAATTCATTTCTTTGTCCACACTGTTGTGTTAGTTTATAGAGTGCTTGTGCTTCTGGTAATGCACTTTCAAAAGGTTAAGTTTTATATTCCATTCTATGCCACTCCTGCAGTTCAGCCTCTTTAGGCCTTTATTAACCTTTTCAATTACTAATTCACTGAAAGCATTGTTTTCCTGGGTTGTGAAAAACCTGCAAAGTAGAAGGCAAAAAGACTAGTGTCCAGAAAATAAAGTTGGAAGCACAAACGTTTGAACCTCTCCTTTGCTGCTGTTAATGCCACATAATCTTTAACGAGCTCCTTATCAGGTGTCACCCCGTTTTCCACATCGGTAATGGGGCTCAAGTAATAGCATTGTTTTTGTTTTCTCTAAAGGCTGTGGTAACCATAAATAAGGTAATAGATTTGAAAACAAATTGACTCCCTCAAGAAAAACACACTTTATGATTTGGTAAAATATTATTTCATATCAGAGTGTACATGTATCCTTATTGATTCTTATCATCCTTATTGCTTCATCCCTGCCCATAAGCTACAAGATAAGCCAATGGGAGCTGGTATCCTTGTTTGCCTTCTAGTTTCAAGGAAACAAACTGTTCCTACCACCTGCTATAATACATCTTTGATGAGAAAGGGAGGGAAGGGAGCCCAGATAGATGAATGCTTACCAGAGGTATTTTTTAATTGTTTAATAAAAGATAATAGATTACTAGTTCTGCTGTACTGTGACTCACACTCAGGAGAATAAGTGAAAGCAAAGAATGGTCCAGTTCCAACATTGTCAGCTTGACAAAGTGCCACACAGGATTTAGGCAGCAGGCAAGAGCCCTAGACTTAGAGGTGGAGTATCTCAAGAATGATCATGTGGGAATTCTCAAAATTACAAAATATCCAACTTCTCCTTACCTCATACTAACTACTGACCCTGACCTTACTGTGTCAGAGCCTAAAGTAGCTATCTGGGACCAAACTCAAAAAGCTGAGGATAATTTGATATGAGTGCATAAATTTCACAATAACAAATTTGCTTGTCTTTAGCATGCGTTTAATGACAAGCATTGCAGTAGGTCTGCATAAATACGCTCTGCTTTGGCTAGACATTGTGTTAATACAATAGCATTCACCAAGATGTGATCATATTCCTCTAGTTCCTGATGTGCTTTATAGTCTTATTAATAATAGGAAGATGCAAATATAGGAATGCTGGGCTAAACATGATGCAGCATACAGTAGAAACCGAAGTCCGTGACTCCATAGTCAGGAGAAGAACCCTCCCTGTTATTTTTTTTAAATTCTGAAATATTACATTTTAACCCCTTAAGCACATTGGTGTTTTCAATATTGCTTAAAATTCAGAAATTCAAGTAGTATTCATTCTGCCTCAGAATGATGGTTTTAAAGTGCCATTACTCTAAAAGTAATTTTTTCATAATATTTATGTGAATTGTTGAACCTTACTGTTGATGTTCTTGCTATTGCTCATTATAAATTCATGCTAAACAAAAAGTTATGGATGATTCCAAAGCTTCTAAATTATAATAAGCCGTTACATAAATTTTCTCTAGAAGAGTATAATTTTTCTTCCAATAGCAGACATAGGAACAATAAACATGTGATGATATTGATTGCTGTAAACATAGAAGCTCATAAACTAGACAATTTTTCACAATTATTTCAGGATAAACCCTAAATGGAGTTATTCCAAGTTTTCTATCTTAGTACCATGTGTGCTTTACAAAGTAATACACAAAGAACAAAGAAAATGCTTATAAAAATATCACTTGACAAGGAAAAACACTTTGCTAAAATATCTAAAAATATACCAGAAGTTTCAATATTTCTCTTCTTTTCCATCTTTCATTTATAAATCTACTTCAGTTGTATTTGGAAAACACCGAAGAGAAAAGTTGAGCTGCTATCCCAGATAAGGAATGAGTACCAGAACATCTGAAGCTGTCTTCAGAGTTGTACAGGTAAGACAATTTACCCTCTAGAATTTCAATTCATATCACTCACTGTTTTTCTTGATGTGGAAGTCAAACAGAATGTGGTTGGAAGTTTCGAAATTTCAAAGGAGCTGGTGGAACTTGGTCTAATCACGAACATGATGTCTCAGTGCCACTTTTATTTAAAAACACAGGGGGAACTACCATTTTGAGATCTAGAAGATGCAGGTAAGACATACTCTTGGAGAAACTTAAATCTGTGAATGAGTGAAATACTACCCACAGGTGCTTTCCTATTGATTAAGCTCCACTGCTGACCACAGTATCTGCTTGCAACATAAATTCTTTCTAGTTCTGTCTTTAAGATAAACATTCAAATTTTTATAAAGATATTAGTATAGGTATGATTATTGTATGCACAAAAATGGAAAGTTGCAAACTGTCTTTTCTTCAAACAAATATTAAGTTATAATTCTTTATTTTATTTTATTTTTATGTATTTAAATTTGTGGTACTGGGGATTGAACTCAGGACCCTACACTTGCCAGGCAAGTACTTATTCTACTGAGCTATGTCCCCCAGCCCCCTAAAATACAATTCTGAGATGCATATATTGGTGACAAATAATTGTGGCCAAAAAGAACATCTACTGAAAATCTTCATGGCTCTTTAAACACAAACACTAGTAGAGCTAGGTTTTTATCTGATCGCATGCTATCTTTCAAGTTATTTCTGAACATGAATCTCAGTTTTATCAGTTTGAGGTCTCTTTATATACCTAAGCACATAGTCTACCTTATGTCTTAAATTTGGATGTGTTCTTTGTGAGGACATCTTCAGAAGTTAATATCTGCATCTAATCTGCAATGTGATTCCTATCTCATATGATCATGTTTGTGCACTATATTTTGGTTGTTTGTATTTACAAAAAAGTATTAGTTTTCTTGATACTGTTTTTCTTTACATATATTGCGTTATTTGGGAAATTGTCTCATTACAATGAAAGGAGTCTAGCTTATTATATATTAAATATGAGCCACGTACATATATAAGTTTGCTGTACACACTCCAATTTGGACATACTTTTTCATAAAATTCTAGGAGATAATTTTTCATAAGATTCTAGACAAATCTTTACAAATGAAGCCAAATCTGGAAGTACACGTCTCCTCAAGTTGAGAGAGAGAGAGAGAGAGAGAGAGAGAGAGAGAGAGAGAGAGAGAAAGAGAGAGAGAGACAGGGAGAGACACAGAGACACAGAGACAGAGATTGATTTTCAAATACAAATAAAATGGGGCAAGTTGAAAGAGACTCTATCTTACTATTCCATTATCTAATCTAAAAAGGATATAAGAATTTCTAAGTATGGTGTGTCTAGGTACAATGGATGTAATCCATGGATTTTCCTGATGCTATTTATGTTGTGAATAGTCATGCTAGTGCTGAGGATATAGCTCAGCAGCTTAAACTCCTGCCTCAAAAGCACAAGGTCTTGAGTTCAATTCCTGGTCCACAATAAATAAATCATCATGTGAAAGTCTTACCAACTATCAGTGATTTTAAAATGAAGTATTAAAGTGATCAATACTCTATAAGGCTGCAAATAAACTCATTTTAAAATCATCATTAGTATGTGTTTGTAGGGTAGGCAGCTCAGGAAACAGTCTTTAATTGGACTTTATTTGACATAAAGGAATCCTAGTCTCTGTCCACAACAAAAAGAGCTCTGGGGCTGGGGAAATAGCTTTGTTGTCTGAGCATCCACCTGGGAAACACAAGGACCCCTGATACACCTGGTCAGCTATTGAAATCGGGCATGGTAGCACATGCCTATAATCCCAGTGCTGGGGAGGCTAAGACAGAAGGATTGCTAAGACTCTAAGCCATGTAGTGAAACATACTAAATAAATAAATAAATAAATAAATAAATAAATAAATAATTTTAAAAGTTAAAATAATTAAATTTTATTATTTATTTATTTATTATTAATTTTATTGACAAAAAATTGCGATGAGACAGTTTCAAAACAGGTTGGTAGGAGAGTTACAACAATGAATACATTGCATATTGTTGTCTTTGTAGTAATCATTCATAGCTAAGATGCTGACATGATATCCTGTCCAAACACTATTAGTACAAATCTTTCTTATTGAATTAAGAGAAAGTGGCTATATATCTATCCCAATTATTTTGTATATACAGATACAAAATTGTCCTTCATTTATATCTCCTTTTCATGTTTAGTTTTGTCAGAGATAGGTATTCCTTTGCCATCCAAATACTGTAGGCGCATGAATTCAGCCAAATATTCCAATATAGTCCAGTACTCCACAATGGTAGTGGGTTATCCACAGGACTGGCAATATCTGAATCTGATGAGATAAGCCTTCCACAGCTCAGCATATTAACATGGCTTCACTTTTCATACCTCATTTCTACACTTTTCTGCTGGATGGATAAGACCAAGATAAAGCAAGACCTATGGATCAAGAAATATAACTTTTGTATCTGACATGGTCAGTCAAGGCCCTTTAAAAAAAGAAAAGAAAGGATCTTCAGTTCAAATCATGGACTGAGAAAAAAGGGAGCATATCAGGAAAATGGTAAAATAACTTTCTCAGAGATCTTGGAGTAGGGGCACGTCTTCTCTTTGTTCAGATATCATCAGCATTCTTTCAGACATCCACCTGTTTGAACTATGTAATTAGAGGTCATTTGAGTGACCAATAACATTTCCAAATTATGAAATAGATTTACGAAATTCCTGCAGAGAGCACACACACAGCCACCATACCACAAACTCAAGCAAATAAACTCACAACTATTTCACTGGCTAAAGTTTCAGAAGTTAAAATGCGTATGCTTTTAATTAAATGAGGAAATGCATAGGCTAACTCTGAGGTGATACTTAAAGTGCAAACTTGGACATGCTATAGAAGAACTTGATATTGGCTTAGAGACACTAAGAGCATAAAGTAATATAGGGAAAATAAATGTATGGGAAATACATTTTTTGCCAAATTGAGAAGGACTGAAAGTAGTAGAAACTCAAGCCAACTAGAGGCAAATAGTCAATCTCAAAGAACCCTGCATTTAAGTCATTGAATAATATCAAGACTAGATAAAAAATCTGTGGGAAGCAGAGAAACTGGATGAGAAAAAGCACTTGTTGAGGATAAGTGGTCACCAATTAAATAAGCTATTTTTATCATAACTTTAATCCACATGTTAGATTGTAAGGAGTTATACGAATACAAACACTTGAAAATGGATGTATGAAAACAAAGGCTGGAATGGGACCAATCAATCTCCAGTGCCTGGATTGCATATTTTTCTTCCTTTCTGTGTCCTCTAATGTTTTTGTCTCAGTTACTCTTTTCTCATTGCTTGGACAAATACCCAACACTCAAAGTGAAGGAAGGAAAGGTTTATTCACCCCACAGTTTCTGGAGCTTTCAGTTCATACTCGGCCGTCTCTAAGACAGAGTGGCACATGGCAGAGGGTATCCAGTTCATGGCAGTGGAACAACAATGACAACAGAGAGAAAGCCTGTCTCTCTGTCTCTCTTACATTACATTCAGACTGTCTGCCCCAGGCTGGGGGAAGTAAACATACCCATAATCCCAGTAGTACTAAGACCCATAATTCCAGTGGATCATGAGTTAATGTCAAACTCTAAAAGCCCCCACCCCATGACTACATGAGGCTTTAGGGGGACAACTAGACACAAACCATAACAGTTTTATATTTGAAATAGGAAACAGCCACTGTTTATGCTCACCGATATTTTATTTCCTCATCTTCCCAGATGACTACATTTCCTAATTCATGTACATGTATTCATGCAGTTGTAGTCTTGTGTTTGAGGATGCATTTTGTGGTCAATTAATTGGCCTGAGCAATAGGAATACAAATGATTTTTGCTATATAAAGCTCTAACTTCTCCTACACAAATGTGCACATCATTTCTTTTAACTCATCCATGGATTCAAAAGGATCTCAAGGGCTTACAACTCAGAGAAGTCACATGACAAAGAGTCACTGCATGGAACAGGGTGGCTCAGGACAGATACCTTATTAGGAATATTCGCATCTTTTGGGAAAGGAAAAAAGAATAAAAAGGAAGGGGGAAATATCATGTAGGTATATACACAGGATAGCTGAGATGATTATACTACTAATTTCTATCAGCTCTTTGAGGGTAGCAGTAATGTTTAAAATTTTTACCTTGACCAGCTCTACATACTAATTTCTGTAACCTGAGGAACCACACTGAGAACAGCAATGTGCAGTGTAACAACCATGGTTGAATACCTTTCATCTTGCTGTTTTAAATACACATTTTCCCTATTTATTTTTATATGCTTGCTAAAATAAAATAAAAAGTAAAACAGGACAAGGAAAAAAATTGAGGTTTATTGAAAGAAAGAGTTAATATTCAATTGATTGATCAAACTTGCATATCTATATTGGTAATCTGAGCAAGAAATTGATGATAACAATACATAATCTAACAACCAGTTTTAATTTTCCATTCTGTTTTTCTTTTTATTTTTTTTAAAGGATCTCATTTTGCAATTCATGCTGGCCTTGAACTCACTTTTCTAGCCCTCAAGCTGGTCACAAATTCACAACCACCCTACTGTCTCAGCCTTTCAAATGCTGGGATTATAGGCGTGTGCCACCATGCCTGGCTCCATAATTTTCTATTCTTGTTTTGAAATTCCACACCATTTTTATTGTGGTATGATGCTTTATTTTTGTCTTTATTCTTGCTACTTGTTTTTGTTTTTTCCTCACTTTAAAAAAAAATGAATTGTATGCCTGGCCAAATAGCACAGCAGATTGAAGTGCCTGCAAGCAGGCTCAGGGGCCAGGGATTTGTTCTCCCAGCCTGCCATGCTGGCCCTGACCCCCAGGGTGTGCTGAGCATGCAATTGAGACTGGGTGTGAGGTGCATGCCTGTAATTCCAGCTCTTGGGAGGTTGTGAACAGGTGGATCTCTATGACTCTGATCTAATAGTGAGACCCTGAATACCCCATGGACCCTTCCCCACCAAAAAAATAAATAGATAAATAACTGTTAAGATAAAATTTTAAGACATTGAGCTTTTTATAGGCTTGATTAGTATAAAAGTCTTTCCTGAATATTACTAATATTATTGCAGAAATAATATTATTGCAATAATAATTATTATTGCAGAAATATTACAGTCTATCCTGTAATAGTGAGTGAATTATTGTTCTCAATATGTTAAAAAGATACTGATCAAAATATGGCCAAACCAGAAAAATTGTAGTTGGATATAGAATGAGATTCAAAATATGCCTTTTATTTGTTCAGTGACTGAGGTAAAGTTATTTTATATTTTAAGGACCTTTCCTCCTACATAATTTATTGGTAATGCTTAATTCACCAATTTTGTTCATGATTAATAGCAAAAGATAATAAAGATTTTAGTAGAATATTCGTCCAATGTACATAATGGGCCAGTAAATATTAGTGCTCATTCCATTTGTCTTAGTATATTAATGTAAATTTAATTAGTTTTATATTTGAAGCCAAATTGATATTAAATCATCAGTAGTACTTTTTCATTACAACTCTTCAATATTTGAAATAGTGCTTTTCGGTATATTTTCTTTTGTTGTTTATCTTTTTTCTTATGCTCTTCATCTTTTTTTCTACCAATAGATATTTAGCAGGTGGGGAAACTGTATATGAAACAATATTTCAGGTGACAAGAGAAATTGTGTTCATCATTTGGTATATAAAAATTTTTCTTGAGCTTAATAGCATACCTAACATAACAATATATATGTGTACATTAGGTATTTCATATTATGTATTATTAGATATTATTATTGCATATATATTTTTGATGAAAATATGAATACAAAAACTAATGAATGAGTGGTTCTGGTTTGTCTCATATCTCAAGAAGCTGGGTCAAGACATCAGCTGGAATTTCAGCCACTTTAAAATTTATCCACACCTGATGATAGGACATAGTATTGACTCAATTGCCTAATAGTTGGCAGGAGACTGCATTTCTTAATTCCTCCCATGCTGTTGTGGAAAGCAATCTAGTTCCTCAAAATATGAACATTATATACTCAGTGGAATGTCTTTACAGTATTTAACAACATACCTTAATTTAGTGCAATCTTATATTTTTATATGCTCTTTAGCCTAGAAGTTTGCTTTTATTTTTGTAGTAGTTTGAGTTTAAATCTGTATATATTATACATAAATTCATAAGGCCTTATAAGATAAATATGTAAATCTGATGCTGGAAAAACAAAACTGAGTAGAGGGAAAGGAGAAGAAAATAAAGTGAAATTTGTTATGTACGTGTACCAGTTCACTCTAGGGAATGAAATCATTATGTTTATAAACATGTACTACTAAAAGAAAAAAAATAACATACACCAAGTTCATTTTCCAGAGCCAGAAAGAACTTTGAGGATGAACATTATACTAGGTAAAAATAATACAACATAGTCACCTTCAGTGCGTTCTGGCCCTATTACTAACAATATAATTATTTCTAAGTTGATTCTCTCTCCTCTTAACCTTAATGCACCAAAATTCACATATATGCTATTTTTTTGCACCTGAGATGTGTACAAGGTCATAATGAGGATTTTATAATACTATTCTAATGTATTTTTAGAATGTTTTTTTGGTATGATTTTCCAGCAGTTAAAAAAATTTGAGATTTTTTTTTCAAAGCGATTGAATCCTTGCTTTTTGTGCTTAAGGGTACTTATTTTCTAGCTTTCTTCTCACTGTAAGCATCAAGAAAAACTCAAATAGCATCTTCAGCATGTGATCTAGAAATCTCTATATATCCCAGCTCATCAGATACTTTTTTATTTTCCAACATTTTTAGGTATTACTTTTGCTAAGCTTTTGCTACTACATCAAAGATTTTCTTTCTTCCGAGTTATAGTGGGATTTTACTAACTTTACCTTCAAGTTCTGTCCACAGCCTTCTACACAGTTCCTTCGTGGACTATAAAACTTTCAGTTCTCTTTTATGCAAAGCTACACCAGTCTCCATCTACTGTCCACTTCCAGAGTGGCTCCCACCTTTCATGTTTCTGTTATGGCATAATGCTTGTGAACCACTCCAGGCACTAAACCGTTGTTTTGTATTAATTATTGCTAAAGCTTAAAATTTCACCTGTCAGATCCTTCACTGACAGTTTATTAGATGAGAAACATGAAATGCGGCCCACATTTAGGGAAGGAGTTCTAAGCTCATTGGACAGAGCAGTAGCAAAGTTTGTGACTTTTGACCATGTTATAAATCATCAGAGAGGCAGGAAAGGATGTGAGGGCCATCTGGCTGCGACATCGGTCACCCCACTGACTGCCAGAGTTGATCCGCTGGTCTGACTGGCTGAGCGGTGCTTTCTCCCTCAGTTCTCTGTGTGCATCACTCTCAAAGCTGCGCATTCAGTCTCAGTCAAGGAAGATGACCATCCCAGAGGAGGACTGTTCCTCAGTCAGGAGTATCAGAGTAGCTGCACTCTCCCCCCTGCTACAATCTCCACACAAGCTCTCAAGCGAAGCAGAAAATTAACAAGATAGTCCCTTTTACTTCAAGGCCTTCATAAATTTAAAATGACAAACCCATAAGTACATCTGATAAACTATAAAACACACAATAATAGATGTACTTGTAAAATTTTAGATACAGAGAAAGTATGAATATATGTATGCAGTTTGAATGAGTTTGTAAACCCTAAGTAAGAGTAGCAAGTCACACTTCACAGCAGGCTAGCATGGACCACAGTTACGAGTGCTCAGTATGCACTTTAGAGAAGCTGGGAAACACATTCAGAAGAGTGCAAAGAAAGACAGAAGTTCTATTTAAAAGGAGTAGCATACTTAGATATGTTCTTGAGAAAAATTAGTTCTGCAGATGCCTAAAAATGGGAGATAGTTGGGAAAATAGTGTCAGCAGTCTAGAAGAAATATTTCACAAGGAGGAAAGTTATTGAGGAGTGTCAGAATGTGGTTATCATTTGAGAAAAATACTATGAAAAAGAATTTGACTCAAAAACTCAAAGATTGATTTTGAAACGAACGATTATTTTAAAATTTCATATTTTATTTAAAATTTGTAGGGTTTTGAGGGTTAGCTCAGTTGTTTAAGCGCCTGGTTGGGCAACCTCAGTCAGGCGCAGGTGACCATGGTTCGATCCCCAGCTCCACATGTCTCACCAGACCCGCCCTTAAGGCAGCCTGAGCCAGGCCCAAAAAAAAAAAAAATCTCAACTTTGGGGTGGGCAAATAACTCAGCGGATTAAAGCACCTGCTTGGGCAGACACAGTGGCCAGGAGTTTGATCCCCAAGCCTGCCATGCCTGACTCACCCCTGGACACACTGAGACTACAATTGAGACTGGTTGTGGTGGCATGCATCTGTAATCCCAGCATTTGGGAGGCTATAAACAGGAGGATCACTACGAGTCCAATCTACATAGTGAGACCCTGTATACCCTATAGATCCTGTCCTAAATATAAATAAATAAATAAATAAATATAAATAAGTAAATAAAATTTGTGTGTCATTTCATGTTCTTCCAAAACAAATATGCATTTTGTTTAGAAAGTTCATCCAGTTCTCAAATAGGATTGCCACATCTGGAATAGTAATTTCTTTGCTTTTATTTATAGTTCAGATTTGCTGAATAATTCGCAACTACCCAAAGGGCAGATATAATCCTTATTACAGTGAGTGATCCTGAACACTGTGACATGCAAACATTTTGTTGTTGTTGTAGTTGTTGTTGAGAGGCACCCATGCTATGTAACTCATGCTGTCATTGAACTTTAATATGCAGTTCATACTGTCCTTGCACTCCCAGTGATCCTTCTGCCTCTGCTACCTGAGGGTGGGGATTACCTGAATGTGCCACCATACCTGGCCTGAGTCCTTTACAAAAGCAGTAGCATATGACAGTCTGTCATTGAGAGAATCAGTTCTGGAGATGAAGATTATGACTTACATTTTGATAACTTAGGAGGGGCACGTGGAATGATTAGCGTTGATATTTACATAGTAGCAGTATAACTTGAAAAAAGGAAGAGCTTTAAAATAATTTAAAAAATAATGAATGTTCTTTGAAGTTAACTGAATTATTTGTTTCATAAAATGTTCATTTTCAAGCACTTGACTTAGATAATGATGTACACAGGATGCATTTGTGTCTGAGAGCAACTTGTACACTTGCTGGTCCACCTTTCAGCAGTGGTCACTCCACAGAACAGGGTAGGAAGGACAAAAATTAGAGATTCTACTTCTCTTTTCGGTAATGACTAGGTATTTTTATGGCAAATCTGAAAGAAGTTGAATGATATGAACTCTATTTAGCCAGAAAATCTAATTTTATTATTCATAATCTTAAAATTACTGTATGTAAGAAGACAAAGACTGGTTTAGAGAGTAAATATTAGGAAAAATACCTAAACTACCTTACTACTAATAGGGAAGATTTAGGTTTCTAGACCTCTATTTTCAAATCAAATTGTAATATTCTTAAGACAAAATCTCAGCATACATTAGTTACATATAAACTGGACTTGCTGCTATCCTTATAGTTTTAACTTTTGTGATTAATTTCTGGATTTGAAAGAGCTCAAGTAGAAAAAATCTGTCTCAAAATCTATTGTACAAAGAAAAGCAAGGGAGCTGTGCTTAAATCCTGTTTTTGTTAAAAAGAAAAAAAGGCTGGCATAAATTGTGGATACTGAGAAGATGTGGATGTGTTTAAATGCCTTCCTTATCTTCCATTAACAGTCAGTTAGCCTAGGGAATGAACTTGCAGTAGAAGGTGTGGGAGGAGAGGTCTGAACGCTTACCCGAGGCGGATCCAATGGCACTGACGGTCTCCACACCAAGAGGCCTCCTCCTCCCCAAATCCCCATGAAATCCCCACAGTCTCTGAGGTAAGCAGACGTGAGTGTACATGCTTGAAAGAGAGAGAAGAAAAGAAAAACAAAACAGAACTAATCATTTTTAAACAAAGTCACTGAGGAGGTGAGGACAAACTTCAACAATTTTGAATGGAAACATAGCTGCAGCTTAGGCCAGGAAAGGTTTTTGTAGCTCTGTCACTTTACAGTGTAATCAAATAGGAAAAATAGTACTGTTCTTTTATTGAACTCTTTCAGAAGGCTAGAGCGTGCTATGTACAAGTGGTGGGATCTACTGCACTAGAAATGTCTCTTAAAATTCATTTTCAAAACAATTGTACTTGGTGAGTCCAGAAAACTGAGTCAAAGAAGAGAAGACAAAAATCCAACTTTCACATAAACAAAGTTTCTGAAGTAGCAGATCTATATATGGATGAGGTTATAGAATCCTTAGGCATTTTATTCGCTTTTTGAAGTAGGCGCCATCCCTTAGAACATTGCTGCTAGTAGTTCAGATGGTAGAGTATAAAGTGGGCATTAAGAACTTCACCATGTACTTCAAGCTATGTAGGATCTTCTATAGACAACATGACTTTTGTTTCAATTTATCCTTTGAAATAATTCATGAAAAGTGACAGAATAATGTACCAGGAGTTTGAGTTCATCATTTATTCCATCTTACCTACTGTAGATAATTTTGCATAACTAAGCCTAACACCAAAAAACAGCACTAACACTAGCATCAGTTTAGTTACTCATATTTCCAAAGTAAGTATCAGCCATTTGTGTGTTTGTGCTTGCATGTTAATTTCAATGCAAATATTTCAAAATTTCTTGAGACTCAAGATATTTTTTCTTTTCATTGATAATTTTTTAGAGATAATTCAAAACCTTTTAATTAATTTTAAATCTTGAGTTGTTCCCTTTTTTGTGCAATAATCTTACTTTTTCATTTTGAGTTAATTTCTGTGAAAGAAATGAAATTTATTTTTAATCTTTTATTTATTTAGTACAGGGTCTCGCTATGCAGTTCACACTCATAGTGATCCTTCTGTCTCAGCCTTCTCAGTGCCAGGATTACAGGCATGTACCACCATACCCAATTTCAGTGGGCAGCACAGCATGCTATACCAGGGATCAAACTAGGATCCTTGTGCCGCCAGGCAGGTGTTTAGACTCCCAAACTATCTCCCCAGCCCCAGGAATCCAATTTTAGTAGAGGCTATTTTTTTGTAACTTTTGTGAAAGTTTTGTTTATTATTATTATTATTATTATTATTATTATTATTATTATTATTTTGAAGAGAATAAAAACAATAAGGAATTTCAGAACAATAAAGAATATAAAGCAATACAGAATTTTAGAACAAGATAATAAGCAATCAACAACAGTTAATATATTGCATATTGTTATCTTCAGGTGCTGAAATTTTCAGATATAGTCTTGCAAAATTGATCAAACAATGAAGTATTAACTGTTTCATTAAATCAATAGAAACATTATCTTCAATGCAATTTGTTGAAAGCATTATCCTTTCCACTTTGAATTGTTTTTTAATCATTATGTAAAAATCAACTGAGTAAATCTATTTCTAGTTATCATATTCAATTCCATCGATGTATGTGACTTTGCTTTTGTCAAGGACATTCCATTCTCCTATATGCTAAGATTACTTCGCACTATTATATGCAGTACAACTATATAATATGCAGCATCTATATGTTAACTTCCATACCTGCTGTCTTGACTCTGGGCAGATCGAGTCTTTCCAGTGTACATTTCTTTTTCAACATTGGGGATTATAGTTTTTATTTCCCATGTGAATTTTACAATATGTGACCCAAGTGTACAAAAACTGTGCTGGTAATTTGATAGGAATTTAAATAAAAATGTATTTTGATTGGTTAAGACTTTACATCTTTTTCTGGTTGAATCACCCCACACATAAACAATATATAGCTCTCCATTTATTCATGTCTTTTATTTATCATCAATATTTTGTAAATTTTAGCATATTAATATTATTTTTAGATGTATGAGTATTTCGTATTCTTCAGAGAATTCATAAATGGTGTAGACTCAGAAGTAAAACTTTGCAAAATGCAATCAGCATTTATATTGATCTTTTATCCAAGAACTCTACTTAGACACTCTTCATTGAGATTGTTGGGAATTTTACATACATTGTATATGCAATAAGAGGAATTTTATTTCAACTTTTGTGATGTGCATGATTTTATTTTATTGGCATACTATATGGCCAAGAACGTTCAGTAACATACAGTAGGACAGCTATGAGAGTTATTGCACTTTCAGTCTTTGAAACTGTGAAACAAAGCATATAGGCTTTCACCTTCACACATGTTGCCAGCTCTGGGTTTTGTTCGTGTACATGTTTATCAGGTGGAGGAAAAATTCCCCTCTGTTTCTACTTTGTTAGTTATTTTTATCACTTTACAATGATAGTTCCTTTCATCTTTAATGTTGTTGATTTTTTTGAAATACTTTTTTAGTAAATTAGTTGATCACACAATTTTATTCCTTATGTTGATTGACTTCACATATGGAATCATCCTTTATAACCCAAATCAATTTTAAACAGTTTTAGTGCCTTAAATTTTTATATGCTGCTAAATTTGATTTCCTAAGATTTAGGACATTTTTATCATTTTCCAAAATTATATTAAGGATTATCTGAGATATTGATAAGCAATATTAATTACTTTATGATACTTTTATCTAGTCTTCTTAGTGAGCTAATTTTTGGATCAAATTGAAAAAAATATTCTTTTCATTTTTTGCATAATCAATGCACCATCTTTTTTATTTTATTATTTATTTATTTGTTTATTTATTTATTTTTGTGGAAAATAAATTGAACTCAGGCCCTTGTGCTTGCCAAGAATCACTTAATATACTGAGCCATCTCCCTGGCCTCTGCACCATCTTTTTTTAAATCAAGCTAAATTTATCTGCAAAATGAAGATAATAAATACAAATATTTAAAATCAAATACTCTAAATTATTAACCTAGAATATAGAAAAAAGACATTTCTCATTAAATATTGTCCAGAGTTATTTAAATTAGTAGGACAACAAAAACCCACAAGGACTGAAAATCTCCCATGTCCCCCCACCTCTGCATTCTCACTAGAACTTTCTCTAAATTTCATGTTCAATACACTTAAAGCTCTAGCCAGCATTACTGTCATCTCGACCATGACCATAATCCTGAAATTCATAATCCATAATGTCATGTTCAAAATGTTTAATCTTGAAAGTTGAATATACCTAATGTTCGAAATCCCAAAAGATCAAATCCCAAGAATATATTGTTGAAAAATGACTAAAATATTTTAGAAGACCCTTACAACAATTTTTAGATTGAGATGCATTTTAGAAGCATATTTAATCATAACAGAACATGTTGTGGGTCCCCTGTACACAGCAACAGAAAACAACTAAATATATAATTTTGCAACCATAAACATGCAAGAACATGGTTACAGTAATCATAAACAGACCATAATCATGGAGAAATAGATTGATAATGAAGTATACAAGTTACTAACACTATGGTTATTAAGAGCATGTACACAAGTATGAATAATATTTGTCTTAAATAGCATAAGCACCCTAAAAATTTCATGACAATATGAGCCAAAGACAGTGAGTGGTAATCAGTGAACATTCTTTCAACAGCTAGGCTATTAAGAAATTTTCATCTTAGATTATTTAAAATTTTTATTTCATTAATAATACAAGCTTGCAGTGTATAATGATTGCATTCACTGTGAGGTGCTGGTACATGTACAGAGCACATCTTAGTTCTTTGTGTTTTCTTTTTCTCTTCCCTTCCTCTCCTCTCCATTTCTTGGTCTCCTCATTTGCAAAGTATCTAGATTCCCTCCTCCTAGTAATCAGTATTTAGTTTTCTTTCTTAAAAGGAGGTGTACTGGAAGGACATCTGAATTGTTGAGGAAGTTTCAAAAAATCTAAATATATGCATAATGCCTACACACATAGTCAAGTATGTGGTAATGCATTTTCAAGCAGTCAAATTTGCAACAACAAAAAACAGTTCTAGAGCTCTTTAAAGGTCTTTGAACTATTTATACTGCCAGTGTTGGAAATAATAAAAAGAAGAAAAAAACTATAGCAAAGTAAAATGGTAAAAGGTAGTATTCACAACTTAAAACACTAAGTACCAAATAAGAATATATAAATATCAAAAACTGAAAAGAAATTTTTACTTGAGAAAGTACAATGCAGTTATAGACTGTAGGCAGATGCATAGATGTAGTTATAAGAGCAGGCTTATATTCATAATCTTTACAGTGTGAAGATTTATATCCAAAGAATAGCTACATATTTTACCCTTGAGATCTGATGCTCATTAGACAATATATTTGGATTCATATTCTAAGCCACACTGACCATTTTTGAAGTTTGTATTACCTGACATACACCTACATGATTATTCTTTATTAAATGTTTTAACATGTTTTTATACTTCTGTGCTTTTTTATGCATGCAGGATTCTATTAAGGCCACAAATATGGCAGAAAGATGCCTGAAGCTTCTGTTGGAACAGTCATACAGTTGTGTGTCATCTTATCCTACCATTTGCATGATTAATTTCAAAGTAGTCAATAACTTCACTAGTTTCTCCAGGAAAATGTTGCTTAACTCATTAAAAGCTCTTGAACTTCATCAGCTGGAAGGATAACAATGCAGACAAGTGATGCATCATTAAACTGAAGTTTCCATCATCACCATGTTATGTAGTTAGTACATTCATCTGAATTTTCATCTAAATGCTTTGCCCTGCCAGGAGAAAACAAACGTTATTGTGTAATACCTTGAAATTCCTTGAAGTCTCAGTTATACATAATCTCCAAGCTGTCGTTATTTGTGAATTCCATTGAAATACATTTTCTCATGTAAAAACCATCTAATTTTAGCTTTTAATATTTTTTTTATTTCTAGACATTAATATATTAGAGAACAAGTACAAAGAGCAATAAAAATTAATGTATATGTCTACAGTATTTTTTAAATTGTCACATGCAGTGATTGATACACTGTGCCAACTTGGCTGGATCAGCTCACTGGTTCCATGACCTAGGGGGGCAGCCTTAGGGTGGGGAGGACCTGCCCCAAGGTGACTTATCACAAAAAGGGTATATAAAAGGGTTGAGGAAAGATTCTATCTTCCACTTCCTCAGAGGTCTTCAGTCTTTGCAGTCAGCTTTGACATGGCTTCCAGTGCAGATAATTTTTTCTCCAACTTGGATCCTTCAGCTTTCCATCACAGATTCTTTAGTCTCCGTCCCTTCCATCACAGACCCATTGACCAACTGGCACTGACTTGCACAGGACACCACACTTTAGGACTGAATCCTTCCCAGTGTGCAGATTCCTTCTACACCTCCCTCATCCAACTCTGCAGCTGACTGTCATCAGACCATATTGTATTTTTTTATACATTTGCATATCATGTGTTATATCTGTTTCTTGTATTATATCTGATCTTCTACTAAAACCCTGACTGATACATCACAGTAATAAATACATTGGCATTGCTCCTCAAAACAGCTCCCCTCAATTTAAGCATTCTTAATACATCACTGTTACTACTGAAAACATTTTGAAAATAGAGTTTTGTGATGGTTTCTACAACATGTGATTGAAAATACAGGGAACGATGTTCTGAGTGCAATGATAAACTAGGCTTCTAAAAGCTTTACCATGAACCTCACCCACCTTATTCAAATGGATCTGGCATTGTCTGACACCAGCTCTTTTTTTTTTTTTTTTTTTTTTTTTTTTTTGGTGGAACTGGGGATTGAACTCAGGCCCTTGCGCTTGCCAGAGAAGCACTTAATCCACTGAGCCATCTGCCACCAGCTCTTGATCATGGTCAAAATGATAATGAAGTGGCAGCCATGACAATGAAAAACAAAACAAAATAAAAACATAAAGACGACTTCCTGAACTGCCTGCAAAAGTGGCAAGCAGAATGAAATACGTGTGTTTGGAGCAAGGAAGATATTGTCTTAAGGGCAATTATGGACAATTGATTTTTTCTTGCAAAAGATTTTCTTAAATTGGAATTAGTCATAGTTTTCAATCTCATTTTTAAATTTCCAGAATGTTCATGGACATGAATTGTATATATTTGATTTTTTAAATAGTGAGGATTGCTTTGAAAATTCCATTTACTAGTTAACATGAAGCTTGTGCTAGTCTTTCTGTTAGCACAGAAAGCAAATGTAACAAGAAATGTAACTTTTGTGTCTGACAAGGTCAGTCAAATCCCCTCAGGATTTGTCCTGAAACCCTGTACTGCAGTTTGTAGAACCTTTGTTATTGTCAGCCTTGTAGATGAGTCATGGCCATTGCTTGACCAATTTGCTGCCTGAGAAAGCCTGAGAGAATACTTATCTCCATGTGACTCTCATTAGGCACACTCTGCATTGTTGATCACTTTCCTCTGTGGCTGCATAATCTCCTTGATCAGAAAATTTGAGACATCACTGAGTTACAGGATGTTACGGTACAAGTTCTCTTATGTCCTGAGTCCTCACTGACCTTAAAAAAGAAGAAAGATTTGTACAAATAGTGTTTGGAAAGGATATCATGTCTGCATCTTGTACTATGAATAATCCCTACAAAAACAACAATATGTGATGTATTAATTATTGAAACTATCCTATTAGTCAGTTTTGAAATTGTCTCATTACTATTTGTTTCTTAATAAAATTAAAAGGAAAAGAAAGCAAATGTAAGAGTATCTCCTTCAGTAGTCAAATTGCTAGGCAAGAGAGGGCATCTTTTAATGTGTTCTGTATCACTGGAGGAACTTCTCTACTGGCAAGTGTCTTTGGTGGTGTATTCAATTTAACATCTCTAAGTGTCTTCTTTACTCTTAGCATATTGGGATAGTGATATCACTGGCCCAATTAAGAAATTTTTAAAAATGACAAGAAGGTAAGCTGATGAATTTATTGCTAAAGTATTTAAAACTTTCAGTTTACTTTTTCCCAATTTTTTTAAAGTTAATGCATTATTTTGTAAATAATGCAGATATTTCTCATTTAATAACATATCTTTTTAACAACTATTCTGATGTAGAACAGACGTGAGCCATTCAGATGTATGACCTGTTCCTCAGTCTTAAGACCTATATTCTTTTTTGGAATACTCATTTTCCTCTTGTTTGTACAGCTTCAAACTTTATTTTATATATAATACTCTTTTTACACATAGCATTGTAATTTTTCTTTCTTTTTTTTTGGCAGAACTGGGGATTGAACTCTGGCCCTTGTGCTTGCCTGGCAAGTGTTTAATCTACTGTGCTATCTCCCCAGCTCCTAGCATTGTAATTTTTGGTGTGCACTGTACATTGTGGTAGTTTTACATTGTGTTATACATTACTATAGTTTGAGGTTTTGCATGAGGAAAAAATACAATACATGACACTTAATTATAAGATTATTACTATTATATTAATTTTTATAGGGTCTCACTACACAGACCGGACTTGTAGTGATCCTCCTATTTCTAGCCTGCCTATCACTGGGATTACAGATGTGTGTTCCCATGTGTGGACTTGGTCCCCTGCTCAGTGCACCTTGGGGAGGGACCAGCACAGTATGTGGTACCTGAGAACACACCCTGCTCCCTGAACTTTTCTAAACAGGTGCTTAGTCTGCTGAACTATCTCACTAGCCCTAATGTTATAATAATCACCCAAAGAGTCATATACAAAAACAGTTCAGGAAATCTGTCCACACTCTAAAGACCAAAGAATCAAGCTGAAAGGCTTGAATCCCACTAATGTCCTGCATGACTCTAGCTGAAGACCTAGAGCCCATTCCAATGCCCTGGCCAAGTCCAGCTGGAGGCCAAGAGCCCATACCTGTGCCTCCTGCATGTATTTCACAGATCTGAGAAGGCTCAAGGTTCAGTGATGAAAGTTAGAAAGTCTATGCCAGAAGGGCAAAGGATCTGTGCTAGCAGGCTGAGGAATCTGCATTGGAGTCAGGAAGCAATCCTAAAAACAAGTACCAAAGCACCCAACTCATGGTACCAAAGTCTGTCATGGGTACTTTCATCTTGCTACTTTTGCTGTTTTCCATCCCCATGAACCATTGCCTTCTGCTATGTGTTACCATGCCTTGGAATCAGTTGAGTATGGATTCAAAAACCTCCACAAACTGTGAGATAAATAAAGCTTTCCTTCCTTATTTGAGTGTCAGGGATTTTATCTCAGGAATGAGAGAAAAGTAACCAAAACATATATTATATTACTCCTTGTAAGATTTGTGTAAATAATGCAAAGCTGTCAGATTGGTGTTTTATTTAACTATTTCTTTGTTTTAAATGTTGTAATGTATGTACTATACTCAATTCATATGACAACCAATTTATATAAAGACTTAAAAATGACTCAATTTCAGGAATATAACTTGATCATTAAGTATGGAATGTCTGTAATTATGGTTTGAACTCTATGTATAATAATGCATCCTCATGTTAAAACTTCAGAGGCTTATCATATTATTTGAAAAGTATTTTCTATACTTAATTCAAGTTAAATAAATAAGGTAAGAAAGTTAAAGTAACCTGCTATTCTATGCAAAACATGCTATTAGCACTGAGAGTTAACAGTTTAAAATCCATTCTTCATTTGAAATCCTGTTCTTTCCTTCAACAAGGCCTAGCAAGAAGAGATTTTGGCAATTTAAAGAGCTAAAGAACTGGGGGAAGAAGTATTGAGCTAAGTAAGATATTAAAGTATTAATTCAGTGCATTCAAAATACAGCATTTATCTAAGAATCTTGCATCTAAAAGATTTAGAGCTCAATTAATTAAATCATTATTGACATGTTTCATAAAGAAGTCACAGATAAAATAATAAGCCTAAAATATTAAATTTGGAAAGGTGAATTGCATTATTCTATTTAATTTTCTGATTCAAATATATATTTGGGGGGAAATTATTACTCAGGTTCCCTGTGTACTTACTTTCAATGTCACTCACTTTCACCCTAATCTTACAGTCATCATTCCAACAGATAAGAATTAGAATAACAAAATTCCCATTACTTTTTAACCCAGAATCAGTTGGCAAGACTTTTAAAGAAGTAAACAATTCCCTTACTTCACTCCTTTTACTTACTTTTTGTGCATGAGAAAAAGATGTAGAGTTAAACTTCATTTACTTACTAACAGTGACCTTGAAATACAACTTTCTTTCTACAATTTCAAGTATTTTATTTTTAAAATGCATTTTCTGTTCAGCAAATACAAAACTGTCTAGTTATGACTACACTGCTTCTGCAAATGACCCTGAAAATATTTGTGTATTGGTACCACTTAACATTTCCAACCACAGCCTCAATAACATGCTGGGTGTTGATGGGTTTTTAATACTAATGATGCCAGCTTTTCTATCCTGCAGGGAATCAAAATCGTGCATCTGACTCCCATCCAGTGGCAGATTTCTTCCTTAAATAAAACAAACAAGTTATTCATGTCCCTACAGCTCCCATTTAGACATACAGGCTTTTCTTGAGAAAGTATAAGAACTGAATTTACTCTGTGTGTCATTCTTCAAATGCACATCATGCAGACAAAACAAAATGTGACAATGGCATCTTAGTGTGGTTCTTTTACTGTATTTTATAACTGAGACCCAAGTTCCTTAAATTTCCCACATTTACCATTGTTACCCTGTATCCACAATTTCCTCCCACGCATGAACCAAAAGTTTAAGCAATGAAAACCTTATGACTATATACTTCAGTACACGCATGCCTGCTATCAAGATTTAGATCTGAAATGTCACCCCTAAAAGTTTTACATCTGTGAATTGATCTTGGGGACACAATACTCATGAGTGGATGTATCCATTGATGAATTCTCTAGTGGAATGTACCCTATGAAGTTGGGTCTGGCGGGGGTGAGTCAATGGCAGCACGACCAGATCTTAGTCTGGGACCCTAAATTCTCTTTGCTTCCTGGCTGCTGTGTAGCAAATGACTTCTCTGTCATGGTTTTCAACTTGTGGCTTCCGCACTGCAGCCAATCTACCATAGACTGCACCCACTGAAATCATGGTGAAAATGAACTCTTTCTGATTTAAGTGCTATGGGTAGGTACTTTTCCTGTCACAAGAAAGTAACATATTTGTTACAAATGATGTAACCATGAATTCTCGGTAAAAATAAAAGAGAACATCTTGTCAAAATTTCAACTAGTAACCATATGTGGTGATACATGGCTGCAATTCTAGTACTCTCAGAGGCTAAAGTAAGAAGTTTGAACACACCCTGAGAAATTTAATAACACAGGAAGACCCTGCATCAAAATAAAAAAATAAAATCATTGGTTGGTTGTAGTTCAGTAAAAGGGCCCTGGGCTCAATCCACAAACCCAAGAACAAGCAAGCAAGCTAATAAATCCTCAAGGAGCACTTTCTACACTAAGTCATTTTCTACACCAGAAAAGTACATGGTCTTTTTGGTCAGGAGAAAATAGGGCCTGTGCCTTGCTAGACATCCATTCTGTTCATGAAAAGTTTCAATTTAAAATATCATTTATTTATATTAAATACTTGTGTACCTTCACACACTGGTTCTTATGTATTAAAACAAAGCAGTAGAGGATAATTTCTCTCTTAAACTATAGCTACTAAAATATTTGCAATTTTGTAGTTATTTTATTCCTTCTCTAAGGCTAAGGTTTATCCTGTTTTGGTTTCTTTTTTTAACTAATTAATTAGTTAATTACTTAATTGTTGCATTACACATCTCAGACTCATAGTGATCCTCCTGCCTCACCCTCCCCAGCATTGAGATTATAAGTCTGCACCACCATGCCCAGTTTCTGAGGCTGGCTTGGCACACTCAGGCTAGGCCAGAATGGCCTGCTGTACCAAGAATCCAACCCAGGTTCTTGCTCTTGTCAGGCAGGCATTTGGTCTGCTGAGTTGTCTCCCCAGTCCCTGTCTGATTTTGAATGTTTAATAAAAAAAGTAATAATGAGCACTTGAGAGGATAGTTATATTCATCCTGATGGAACAATACATACATATACAAAGTATCACAGAACATGCTACCAACTTATATACAGTGTTCATGGTTTTATATATCAGTTAAAAATGTAGTAAAATATTGATATCCCCTTTCTTACTTGTGAGTTATACGTAGGTTTTATTATGGATTTGGCAATTGAGAAATATTTTCTGAATAAATGACAATTTTTTCCCATAGGATCAGGATCATGAAGAGTGGCATTTAAATCCCTTTACTGTATTCACTATATTTGTATTTTGTTGAATTGGGGGTCACCTGAAATACCTCGGATTTATCGTTGCTTAATTTTGCTCATTGCTATTTGCATAAAGGATTTAATATTTCAGTTTATGGGCAGGATTTCTAAGTTTTATCTGCATCAAGTTTGATAATAGATAATAGTTAAGGGGCCAATGCCACACTACTAAAGCTATAGTCACCTATTGCTTTCTCAAGAATTTTGGTCAATGGGCTGGTGAGATGGCTCAGTGGTCTAAAGCACCTACTTAGAACAAGCTTAGCAAAGCATAGGGACTG